>NC_050453.1:10783220-11125720 GCF_903995425.1 Onychomys torridus
GTGCAGATCATGCAACTGCAAGATGTCAGCTAAGGTCACTGGTCAGGGGCCATTTCTTCTGTTGCTAGGCTACCTGACCATGGAATGCTCTTTACATTCGGTTGCCATGGCACCTGACTGTGGAATGTTCTTATCTTTGGGAGCCTCCGGTTAGTAAACAGGTGTTACTGCTCTGGGAAGGGGCAGTGGGCTTATGACTTGTTCCCTGGCCTAGCTAGTACTTTCCATGGTTCATGTTTGGTTCCTGAAATCTTGGTCCCTAACATCTCCCCCTTCTATACATATAGCAAAACAAAGAAAGGAGACCCAAATGTTTCACAGTGATGGGAGAGGGGTGACAGAGGCTCCATCCCTGATAAGTTCAGTTCCATTGTTAATCGGTTGGTTCATGTAGGTGTCCCCACATGTCCTCAAGAAAGTTGGACCGATGCAGTTTTTTTACAGGGGGCGGGTTTTAATCCGGGAGGGAAGAGTATAGGGTCTGCATAACCGCCGTGCAATAGAGCATGTCATCCAAGGCACCCAGGATGGTGGAGCACTTTAGTCTCCCTTCCTTCTGCAGTCCTGGCTGCACCCTCAATCCCCTAAGCAGTGGGCTCCAGCTCCCAGGCACAGGTGCATCCTCCCCTGGGCAGAGGGGTCTGTGCTGATATGGAGTCTGTATCTGGTTCATTGAGACCATGTTCACAGAGGTCTAGGTGATGGTAATGAACCTGAATTTGTTTTGCCTGAAGTTCAGCCAGCTGAACGCGCACAAATTGAATGAGTTGAAACAAAGCCCAAGGGCCAAATGTCAAGACAAGAATGAGGCCAACCAAGGGTCCCAGGAGGGACAGCAGGAGGATGGTTAGCCAGGGAGATGCAGAGAACCAATTTTGGAACCAGCCTAGCTCTTGATCCTTTTCTAAGCCTTCACAGACTTTGGCCATGCTATCTCTTGTTACTCCTGTGTGATCAGTATAGATGCAACACTCTTCCTTAAGAGCAGCACAGAGGCCACCTTGCTGTAAAAAGAGGAGGTCTAGCCCTCGGCAGTTTTGGAGGACCACCTCTGAAAGGGAGGTGAGGGAGGATTCAAGGGCTGAAATGCCTTGCTCAAGCTGTGTTATATCTTCATCTATGGAAATTCTAAGCTCTGAATAATGTTGATTAGATAAGACCAGGGAGGCTATGCCCTCACCAGCCCCTGCAGCCCCCACCCTCAGGAGGAAGGCAAAAGTGACCGTAGTCACAGGCTCCCTTTTCGAGCGATGGGGGAGTGTAAGAGCAGCCGTCTCTGCCAGAGTCTTCTCTTCCCATCTTCTGGAGAATTGATCTGGAGAATAATAAGTTAGCCTAGGGATAAGCTGAACCAAATATACAAAATAAGGGGGCAGAGGGATTATTTAAATGAAGAGAAATACATGGTACAGGCCATCAGTACAGGCCCACCAAGTATCATTGGCAGGGAGAAGATATCCAGACTTAAGAGAGGTACTTAGGTTGTCTGTGACATTGCAAAGTGGTTGATAAACTGGGGGGGGGGGGGGGGGGGGGAATGATAGCGCCTCAGGTGACAAGGCAACGGCCTGAGCCCATAACTTGGGAGAGTGTAAGGCGAGATGTGGGTGGCTTTTGCCAGTGACAATTGTGTGGGTCAGTGGTTAGGGAGAAATATAAATCAACAGCCACTCCTTCATAAAATGGTGGGGCAGAATGATAGCAAAGCCAGCAGAAGTCTACCAAATCAGGCTTGGAGGTATTAAGTACCTGGTAGGTTTTTTCGATAAGGGTGGCAATCATATCTTTGGTAGTTGGTGGGGGAGGTGGGAACGTGGGAGAAAAACCCGTGGATGTCTGAGATGTATTTGTTGTAAGAAAATCATTGTTGCTGAGAAGAGAGTTGGGACCAATGGCAACAGGGAATTAACAGGCTGTTTTAAAAGTTTGATGATAAAGGTGACGCCTGTATCTCTTCCTTACTGATATAGGTGAAGGCCCCAAATGAGGCTAGCCTCCAACCAGACACTGCGGCCACCATTGCCGTCGACACAAGCTCTCATTCCTTGGCCATCCCGGCTCCGCCCGCACACCCCCCCCTCCGCCTCTCACCACGTGCACACACACACACACACACACACACACACACACACACACACACCCCGCACACCCTGCCAGAACTGCTGGCTGCCCTCTCTTTTTTCAGCATTTTTCATTAATCGTCCCTTCTTGGGAAAACCAGTTACAACAGTCCTCTCTCTAAGTGACTAAAGAATTTTATGAGGTCTTTTTCTACGAACCCTTATCCCTCGTGTCTGGAGGGCATCTTTAATGCCCTTTACCAACAAATCATGAGAAGAAGTTCCTGTCCCATGGCGAAGTCTATAGCTCAGACTCACCTCGTCTTCCCGCTTCCCCCCCACACCCTGATCACCAGGACACCGAGTAGGGCGGTCTCCACGGGTGATCGCTTCAAATTTCCACCAGACGTCTGGACTTTCCTGGAGAAGGATGTTCAACTCCTGAGGAGGCGAGGGTCGAGCCCCAACATTGGGCACCAGATGCCCCGGCCAGTGGAGTTTCAATGGGGGGGGGGGACCCACCTGTGGGAACGAATGAAAGAGACAGGGGACACGAGGGACCACAGCAAGACAAGATTCTGATCAAGCTGCAGATTTTATTTTTCTCTGCAAGGCTTTTATAGCATAGGAGGGGAGGCGGCAGGAAGGAGGGAAGGGGAAGGCGTGGAAGGGGTGCAGATCGTGCAGCTACAAAATGTCAGCTAAGGTCACTGGTCAGGGGCCATTTGTTCTGTTGCTAGGCTACCTGACCATGGAATGCTGTTTACATTCGGTTGCCATGGCACCTGACTGTGGAATGTTCTTATCTTTGGGAGCCTCCGGTTAGTAAACAGGTGTTACTGCTCTGGGGAAGGGCAGTGGGCTTATGACTTGTTCTCTGGCCTAGCTAGTACTTTCCATGGTTCATGTTTGGTTCCTGAAATCTTGGTCCCTAACAGTTTTCTGGCCAGGAAAGGCAGAAGGGAGCTCTGGTTTCTTATCTCCTAAACATCAGCCCTGCCTAAAGGCTGGAGGGAGGGTGGGATGAAACTCCAAGTCAGGCACTAATCCCTTCTGGTAAGCAGCTTTGGAAGTGGGTGTTCATGGTGGCCAGCAGTTGATATCTATTTATAGTGACATTTTATTTGTATTGAAATGTGGTTTTATTTGTATGTCAATAAAGTTGCCTTGAGGTCAGAGCAAGCCATAGCAGAAGCTGAGCAGTAGTGGGGCACGCCTTTAATCCCAGCACTTGAGAGGCAGAGCTAGGCAGATCTCTGTATGTTCAAGGACACAGCCAGCATGGCAGACACACGCCTTTAATCTCAATACCAACCATGGAAGACCTGGAGGTCTGTACAAACAGGCAGTGATGAGGAGGTCATGTGGCTGGGTTTACAACCAATGAGAAAACAGAACAGAAAGTTTTTAAATAGACAGGACGCAGAGAAGTAGGTCTCTTGCGGAGAGGAAGAACAGCAGAAGCAGTGAAGGGTAAGGTTTTCCGCTCTTGCTCTGACCTCGTGGTTTTTTAACTCTGCAATCGGTTCTGTGTTTCTTATTTAACAAGCCGGATATATCTACATCTATTTCTCAATTTCAGCCCATCTCCTAAATGATGTTAGTGTTATCTCTTCAAAGTGGGGAATGTTGCATAGCTTTGACCTGTGAGCCACATTACAGGAAAGCTGTTTCCTCCTGATCAAAAGAATGGAACTTTTTTTCTCAAAACTCTGATCTTGGACAGAGATCTAACCTTCCATGCAACCCAAAACGTAAGAGTTAATCCAACTTCACCTGTCAATCATCTGGCCAGAGGATAATCCCTCAAGATGGCTGCCTGACTAAAGAGCTGGGAGGAATAATTACCCCTTAGTCAGATAATGTACGTTTTTCCCCACCTACAATACAGTCTTTGTGAGCTGCCTGAGGCTCTGTGAAATCTCCTTGCCTTTCTGAGTTCTTCTACTTTTCTTCTTTCTGTGTCTTTCTTTTAGATGTTTCTTTCAAATGTTTTCTCTGGTACTTTGGACTTTCTGATGCTTTCTTTCCTTTCTGCTATGTGGCTACCTGCTGACCGGCCATGGGCTAACTCAAATAGGCATGGATTTCTCTCTTCTTTACCTCTCTGCACCTGAAAACAGCCAAAACTTCTCCTCCTCCTCTTCTTGACATGGTCTCACTTTGTAGCCCTGGCTGGCCTTAAACTCAGAGATCTGCCTGCCCCTGACTACAGAGTGTTGATGTATGCTACTACTACACCTGGCAAATTATTTATTAATGAGACTAAGAATCTAAAGAGGGGACCCAAATTTCTCCAGGATCAACATCTTACCCTCACACTTTTCTGGCTTCCTAAACTATTGGTTATGCATTTCTGGTGTTTAAGTTACCACAACTATAATATTTTGTTATAGCAGTTCTAGCAAATCATGTGGGCATTACCAGGGCTATAGCTAATATGGGTGTTGGGCAGATTCCCAGAAAGCAGTTAGGACGGTGTGTCCTTCCAGCCAGTAGCTCCAGGGGCAGCTTACTGCTCCAGCCTCACGGAGCCAGAGAAGCAGCAACACTGTGGAGTCACACCAGAGACAGTAAGACCCTGTGCCAAAAACAACAACAACAACAAAAAAACAAAAACAAAAACAAAAACAAACCCCCATCAACAAGCAAACAAGGCATTTCATGCAGGTTGAGAGCCACGGCTCTGGTGATGCTGGTATGCAGATCCTGGCTTTTAGGATTGCACTACATGATGTCATATGTGTGTAGTGGGTAGCCATCCCAGCACTGGCCTGGAAGTTCCAACCCCCATTGAGGCTTCGGTAATGGTCACGCCCACAAGGCGGGGCTGAGGGAGGAAGCGGAAGACCCAGGATTGAGAGGAGAGGAGAGGTCTCTCTTGGTTCTGGGACCCTGGACGCTGGAGGTAGACTGAGCAAAGTTCTCCAGAGAACACCGCTGGACTGCGCCATACCTTTGCCAGACCCTACAACCTATCCCTTCATTTGTAAGTTACCCCACAAAATAAACCTCCCTTTTAACTACGTGGCGTGGCCTTAATAATTTCACCAATATATGTGTGCTCCAGAAATCAGTTCTCCTGTCCCTGCGAGGCTCCTCCCCTTTCTCAGTCTGCCACTGTGACAAACGCTGTGAATACATGGCCTCGTGCTTTCGGAAGGTTCCTAGAAAAATATGGACGAGTTTTATTAACTGCACACACACACACACACACACACACACACACACACACACACGACAGCATTTCACTTCGTAGCCCTAGCTTTCCAGTAGAAGTTTTCCCTGTGTGGATCCACTTGCCTCTGCTTCCCCAGTACTGGGATTAAAGGCATGTGCCACCACACCTGGAATATATATATTTCTTTCCCCAAAAAACTTCCCCCAGGCGGTCATGATGGCCCAGGCCTTTAATCCCAGCACTCAGGAGGCAGAGACAGGCAAATTTCTGAGTTCCAGACCAGACCGATCTACAAAGCAAATTCCAGGACAGCCAGGGCTATTACACAGAGAAATCTTCTTGGGAAAAAAAAAAAAAAAAAAAAAAAAGCAAAGCAGAACATTGTCATGTCTCTAAAATGTTAAGGAAGCAATTTTTTTTTGTGAGAAGATTTGAGTTGGCAAACAACAGTCTTGCTTTATTCCTGCAACAGCTCATATCTAGCTGCCCTTCCTATAACGGAGAGTGAGAACTCCCCTGCAGTGTTTGACGATGTCCAGATTCCATCGCCAAGAATGCGCTGTCTGAATGCTGTTCAGTTTTCTTCGGTGGACCTCCACCCTTCACTTAGATGTAAGTATGCGTGGAATGTTATGATAAGACAGTAATACTGGTGGTCAGACATGAAAACTGGGGAGACAAAGATATATGTGTGAAATAAACTCAGTGTTTTAATATTTTTTTTAAAACTGCATTTCTTATATATGTTTGAAACACGACATCATGTAGCCCACGCTGAACTCAAACTCACTGTGCAGCCAAAGATGACTTTGAACCCCTGATCTTCCTGCCTCCACTTCCTACATTCTGAGATTACAAGTATGTGCCACCATGCTGGGACTCATGTGGCGCTGGGGATGGAATCCGGGACTTTGTGCATGCTAAGCAAGGATTTTCCCAACTGAACTACACATCCTCAGCCCTGAATATTACATTTTCATGAGCATTTCAGCAATCCTACCAGCACTCGGTAATCTTCACAATCAATACCATCTCTGCCTTCTTTTTTTTTTAAGCCCTGGCTATCCTGGAACCCACTTTGTAGATCAAGTTGGCCTCCAACTCAGAGATCCTCCTGCCTCTGCCTCTCAAGTGCTGGAATTAAAGGCGATCAATTTTGAATGCCAGGAAACTGGAGTCTGTTTTCAGTACTGTGGAACTTGCCTGCCCCAGCTCCTGCATTACGCCACGTCTGGCTAAACTCGCTCGGGTCTCAGCGGCCGCAATCCTGGGCCCCACCGCGAGAGTGCGCTACGACCTCAGGTCCCCCTCGAGCACCCAGCCGGGGCGGTCCGCCGGGGCAGGAGCGGGGCGGGGCGGGGCACCGAGCAAAGGTTGGCTTCTTAGCCCGGGACCTTCTCCACAGCTCCGCAGCATCATGACGGTGGGCGCCCGGCTCCGAAGCAAAGCGGCGAGCACCTTCGTGCGCCGAGGGCCCCTGGGGCGATCGCGCAGCGCCAGTGACGAGGAGACCGATGCCATCGTGGAGCACCTGGAGGGTGAGGACGAGGACCCCGCGAGCCAGGACGGTGCGCGCGAGGAGAGCGGACGGCGCGCGGGGACCCCAGGCGCGCGCAGAGTGCACCTCGCGGCGCTGCCCGAGCGCTACGAGCCCCTGGAGGAGGCCGCGCCAGGCGACAAGCCCAAGAAGAGGTACCGGCGAAAACTGAAGAAGTACGGCAAGGTAGGTCCCCAGGGCCCGGCCGCCCTCATCCAGACAGAACGGGGAGTTGCGCTGGGTGGAGTTGTGCCCGAGTCGCCACTAGGACAGTCACTTGGAGGGTGGCGCTGAGCGCGCAGGCTTAGGCGGGCAGGACCCTGCGCCCGGTTGTCGTTGGTGGGAAGGGAATGTTGAAGCCGTGGTGAGGTTAAGTGATCTGGAGATCGTGACCCAGTTGGGAAGTGGTAGCCCAGGTGCAATCCCCCACCCCCCACTCCCCTGGCCACCCCGCCACCTGAGAACGTTAGGTGATTCTGTCGTAGACGCCGAAGTTATCCGCGGGGCGTCCTGACTCAGCCAGTACACACCTAGCACCTGTGGAATCTCCCTCTCTCCAACAGTGATCTCTGCACTTTGAACTTGAGATGTTCTGCCAGCCTTTTGCTTTGGTGGGAGGGGGTGGGAAAGCGAGAGGAAGGATGAATGAGGAACGGAATGAGTTTCATTTCCAGGGTCAATGGTTCTGATTCCCAGGTGCTCCTGCCTGAAAGTAGAATTGCTCTCTTGGCCTGGACGAGGCTACGGGAGGGTGTTTGTGTGGGGGTCTAGGGGGTGAGGGGGTGAGGGAAATCACAAAACTCATTGATTGTGTTCCGGCCGAAGTCCTCTGGCCTCTCCTGATTTTACTGTCAGTGGCCTGCAGTGGGTGACCTTTATTATACAAGGCATTCAGTCCCTTATCAGGAGATTTATCATTCTCCTGAAAAATATGGCAGTGCTCGGTCACAAGCAGGCAATGGTCTGAAAGTGAATTAATGACGCGGGTTCCTCAGTTGTACGCTGGCATTTGGAGAGGTTTTGGGGTGACCATTCTGTGCCAGGCATTGTGCATACACTAACAGCGGGCAGGGAAAGTCCAAGGCCTACCAGGGAGATGTGGCAGACTGGGGCACGGGCTCCCTCACTGCATAGGAGAGAACCTAGCGATTACTCATCTCAGTGAGGCTAGTAAAATCAGGGACGCTTTCAAATTGCCCCCGACAAGGACGCCAGGCAGAAGAAAAGATAAGGTTTCAGCTCATGAAGGCAAGACAAGGAATCCCACACCTGTAATCCCAGGTACTCTGGAGGGCGGGGCCGGATGATTGATTGAAAGTTCAAGACCAGCCTGGGCTATATGACGAGATCCTATCAACAAAGTGCTCACCATGGCTAATACTGAGGTACCAGACCACACTAAAAAAAAAAAAAAAAAAAAAAAAGACAAAGTTCAGACATAAAGTAATAATGTTTGTGAGGATGTGGAGAAATTTTGAGCCTAGTACACTGGTGTTGGGATGTGTAAAATGGTGTAACTGTGATGGAAAGCAACTTGGAAGAACCTCAGCAAGCTGAACACAGAACGACTCTGTGATCTCAGGGTTGCACTCCAAGAGCTCTGAGGAAAGAACTGAAGGCTGGGCTGGGGGTGTGTGGAGCTCAGGTAGTTGAGTACTGGCCTAGCATTCACGAAGTCCTGGTTGGATCCCTGGTGCTATTTTAACTCGGCATAGTAGTCCACATCTGTAATCCCAGCTCTCAGGAAGTGAAGGCAAGGAGATCAGGATCTGGCTTTGTGGGCATGAGTGCTCACTGCCAAACCTAACAATCCGAGTTCAATCCCCAGAACCTTAGAAAACTGACACCCACAGCTGTCACCTGACCATGTATACACTGTGGCACACGTGCACATGTGTGCATACATACTACATATACTAAATACATGTAATTAAAAATTTTTGGAAAAATAGTCCAGAGTAATTGTTGGTTACCCTAGAGAGTTCCTGGGCTACATGACATTTGAGCTTTTAAAAAAAAAAAATAGAAAAGAGCTACTCAAGCAAGTATTTTTTATTTTAATTTTTCATGTGTATGGGTGTTTTGCCTTCATAAATGTTTGTGAAGCAAATTGTTTTACATACTTGTTCACAGAAGTCTCATTTACCAACGGACAAAAAGTAAAAAAAAAAAATCCAAATATATATGAGTAGATGAACAAAGTGTGGGCTAGACACACTATGGATTATTATTTAATAACCATAAGAAGAACTAATATTAGCTGCCATGCAGCTCAACATGATGTTAAGTAAAAGAAGCCACGATTTCCTTTATGTGAAATGGTAAGTCCAGACAGAACGGTGATGGTAGTTTTAGGGACTGGACAGAGGCATAGAGATACCCACTTTATGTGTGCTTTCCTTCTGGGATGAGAGTGTTTTGGAAGTGGACAGAACTGGTAGTTACACATTATACAGGCATTCAATGCCACTAACTTTTTTACTTTATAAAATCTTTTATTTTATATGAATGGGAGGGTTTTTTTGCCTACATGTATGTCTGTGCCACTTGCTTGATGACCACAGAGGCCAGAAGAGGACCTTGATTCCCCTGGAACTGGAGTCACAGACGGTTGTGAGCCACCATGTGGGAGCTGGAAACTGAACCCAGGTCCTCTAGAAGAGCAGCCAGTGCTCTTAACTGCTGAGCCAGTTGTCCGGCTGTGTGTGTGTGTGTGTGTGTGTGTGTGTGTGAGAGAGAGAGAGAGAGAGAGAGAGAGAGAGAGAGAGAGAGAGAGACGAGTGAGAGAGAGAGAGAGATTTTGACATGAAAAGGTTGTTTTTTTTGTTGTTGTTGTTTTTGTTTGTTTGTTTTTGTTTTTGTTTTTAGTTTTTTTTTTTTTTTTTTTTACCAAAATGGAGAGAAGAGAGATGTGGGAAAGCTCTGGAATGTTACACAGTAGCTCAGTAGTCCCAAGAAGTCCAGATGAGATTTTAGCCCCACATGAGGGGTCATAAGAGTCATCCCGGCTTCCCCCTCCTCAGACCAGCTGAGAGTGTACCAGGTTCCCACAGGAAGGAAAAAGACCCCCCTCCCTTTTCGGCAAAGCCATAGAACAGCCACGGTCCTGCAGAAGAAGATGGGGGTGGGGTGGATCTGTACTTGCCTCAGTTGCCAGGCAAGGCTTTCTGTTAGAAATGAATAGCTCCAATCATTGGTTATTACGGACTGTGTTTTCTTTGCGTTCCCATTCCTGTTAACGTCTCAGATCCTTCATCCAAGCCCCTTCCTGCTTCTATTTAAGGAAAGTTGTTGGCCTTTGTGCAACATGAAAGAGCAGGCTCACTCCCCCGCTGCCCCACCCACCCCCACCAGCATCGTGGTCCTCCCCAGGAGCCCACCCTCACACCGTGCTGGTCCAGCCTTCTGGAAGCCTTTGTGCCTGGGCCTCTTGTAGAGATCAATGTTCCCAGCTGATTTAAAAGAAATAATTGCATTCCTCTGGTGCACAGATTACTGTTAAAATGCTATCTGCTGGGCACTGGGCTAAGGAAGGAACCTGAGTTGGCGGTGTTCCGCCAGGAGGCTGGATGTCTGCTACCTTCTCTATGTTCCGTGTCTCAGTCCCCTCAGCAAACTGGGAAGCTGGCATGGAAGAGAATGAAGCTGCAGAGTCAGAGAGCTGAAGAGCTGGGAGGGAGCCTTGCCTGGCCCCTTCCTCTGCAGATCTGTGGGCGAGATGGATGGAACATGCCTCACTCAGACTTAGCTGAAAATAATCATAGGCTGCCCTTGCAGGCACCCTTGAGAGGCATGGAGAGAAGTGCAGTGAGAAAAAGAACTAAGTTATGTTAATCAAGAAGCTAGGAGAGGGTTGGGGGGGTAAAATAGAGAGTGTGGGGGTAGGCAGGTATGGTGTCGCAGGCTTGTAAGCCCAGCATTCTGGAAACTGAGGTAGGATCAGGAGCTCAGGGCCAACTTGGTCTACACAGTAAATGGGACCCTATCTCAAAAAAAAAAAAAAAAAAAGTGAGACTTGGTGATGGATCTCACTGGTAGACCACTTGCTTAGCGTATGCCAAGCCCTAGCTTTGACTACACAAAGAAAGGAAGGGAGTTGGGGATTTAGCTCAGTGGTAGAGCGCTTGTCTAGCAAGCGCAAGGCCCTGGGTTTGGTCTTCAGCTTGGGGTGGGGGGAGAGTAGAAGACAAGTTCTCATGTTTAAAGTAGGGGTCAAGAGCAGTCTACCAGATGTGAGAGCTGCATGACTATCCAATGGCTGTATGACCTTGGGCTTGGCTTCCTCTCACAGCCTGTTTCTTCCTCTGTGCTGTTTGATAATATGAGGGCTGGGTTGGTGGGGGGTAGGGGGAAGTGCATGCCATTTAAGCATGAGAACTGAGTAAAAAGCTTGGCACAGTGGCACAAACTTATAAACACAGCTCTGGGAAGGTGAAGACAGACGAGCCAAGGTAGACGAATCCATGAACTCAGGTTCAGTGAGAGAGCTTGTCTCTAAATAAATAAACAAGGTGGAGAGCAATTTAGGAAGACACGGAGTATTGATCTCTCTCTCTCTCTCTCTCTCTCTCTCTCACACACACACACACACACACACACACACACACACACACACACCACCCTACTAACACACATACCAGGGCATATCGAGAGTCAATAAACGAATCCATGTGGAAGTTCTAGATGTCAGGGTGCCTGACTGAGGTTCTGGAGCTAGAGCTATATGCTGCTACCCTTTGAGGAGTGGATTCTCCTCTTTTGGATTTTGTAGCTGACCGCCCATCTCAGGTTGGCGCTAGGCTGAGGGCAGCTCAACAGAGGACTTGACCTTTGGGATCAGACAGTGACGTCTGTGGAGAGATGATTTCCTCTTCTAAATCAGAGGGACATGGGGTCCCTAGCCCCCACTGGGGGTTGGCTCCAATGTTCTCTACAGCTCTGGAACTCAGAGCTAAAATCATCAGAGCTGCTCCTTCCCGCTCTTTGCAGCTTCCAGAAGCCATCTTCCTCCCTTTCAAAGCCAGTAATATGCTCTACCCCACATCTTCCTTCTCGCCCCTCCCCCTCCATCTTCTGCCTGACCCCTGCAAACCTCTGCATTAGGATACTCAAATGGAGTAGAGCCACTCTTTGCCTGGTGTGCAGGAGGCCCCAGGGAACCTCCCACCTGGAGATGTCTTAGCTGACTCATACTGGCAAAGTCCCTCTTGCCATTTCAGCTAATAGAGTCATGAGTTCTGAGAAGTAAGGTGTGAATCTGAGGGCTAGCCTGGCACCCTCGTCTCCCACACTTTCCCATCTTCAGCATCCCTGTGAGAGGATTTGTTTTACTCCAAGTCCTTTCCTTCAAATAGCACTGGTGTGGAAGTCAATAGCTGGGTTCCATGGTATGTTCCATGTCAGCTCATCTACTGAGTGAGATCCTTTCTCAAAATGAGAGAGAGACAGAGAGAGAGACAGAGAGAGAGAGAGAGAGAGAGAGAGAGAATTTTGCTGTCCTCAGTCCTCTTTACCCCCCCCCAACACACACACAAAAGGCCACACATATTCCCATTATACAGATGAGGAAACTGAGGCCAAGCAATGTTAAAAGGATGGGATTGGAATTCCTGGCCATGAGCACAAGGACAATTACAGACCACCTTCATTAAAGAGAGGTGTAACATGGGATGAAGGCTTTTGGCTCTGCAGTGAGATTTCTCTGGGGAAGCTTCAGCTCTGCCCCTTACCAGCTATGTGGTATCAAAGGCATGTGACTTCCCTGTGATTTCTTCTTGCTGATCCCTTCAGTGAAGTCCATCAAGGACATACCAGTCACCCATGAAGCCAACTTGCTTCGTGCAACGAGAGACAATGCCAGAAGAATTATGGGATATCAGAAGGTGAATGCCCCAAGCAGCGAGTTAAAAGCATGAATCTGAGCTGGAGTTACCAGCATTTAAGAAGCATTCAAGCCGGGCAGTGGTGGCGCATGCCTGTAATCCCAGCACTTGGGAGGCAGAGCCAGGCGGATCTGTGGATCTCAAGGCCAGCCTGGTCTACAGAGCTAGTCCAGGACAGGCTCCAAAGCTACAGAGAAACCCTGTCTCAAAAAACCAAAAGAAGAAGAAGGAGGAGGAGGAGGAGGAGGAGGAGGAGGAGGAGGAGGAGGAGGAGGAGAAGAAGAAGAAGAAGAAGAAGAAGAAGAAGAAGAAGAAGAAGAAGAAGAAGAAGAAGAAGAAGAAGAATTCAAAGTCCGAGGTTCTAGGCAGAGCATGGAGGAAGACCCAGCATTGAGGAACCTCAGTGGTTCAAACTCTGCAAGAAGATAGGAGGAGTGCCCTGTGGAGTAGGAGAGATCCAGGAGAAGATGCAGTTAGGTGATCGCAAAGCTCAGGGAGGGAAACGCAGAACCCTCCAAGGACCGCACAACATCCATGTGTGGCATCCTTGACCAGGCAGTCCCTGAATGGTTGCGGGCAGCAGCCAGTATGACAGGGAAGAAGTGTGGAGTGGAGTCCGTGTCTGGAGGCTTTTTCACGTGGAGCAGAGACACGGGGCAGGGCCAAAGTGACTTTGCATAGTATAAGCTAAGAACGGGCTGACAGGAAGATAAGGATGCTACTAGAAAAGAGAAACCAAGGGATGATGGGAAAGAACCAAGAACAGTGTGGGGAAGATGTGAGAAAAAGGGCCAGTTCCCCGTGGTTACACTGGCAGGGTGGGAGAAACCAGGAGTCAGAGCACTGGGCTTAGGGCCGATAGGGGAAGATGAACAGGTTTCCTAAGCAATGAGGACATGGGCTGCGCTAGTGTGTAGAGATGGCTGGGGTCCGGAGAGGAAAAGGTTGAGCCGTATCTGAAAGAGAGAGAGAGGTCAACCCACCTGGGCAGGTGGGGTGACTTCACCAGGCAGCATTGGGTGTCACGGTGAGCCTTGTGATTGGGATCCAGGATCTTCAGTGGAACCGGGCTGTGTATTTTATAGTCCGAAAAAATCACAGGGCTGAAAGCCAAGAGGTGCAAGAGAAGGTTCTGGTCGGTTATGTGGGTGTCAAGAATGACAAAAGAATGTGGAGATGAGAAGAGGAATTCCGGGGCACGATGCAGTAGATGTTAGCCATTAGTGGGCTCAAAGTTTGGATGTAGCTCCATCTGAGCCCCTGGCATTTGATGCCCCCTGTTCCAGCACCCACACTCACCGAGGAGGAGGAGGAGGAGGAGGAAGGCAGCATCCAAAAAGCATTGCCTCGTCCTTACCCTCAGCAAATGTAAGACTGTTCTGGAAACATAAAAGGCTTGTGCACATGCCGCCCTTGGAGAGTGGTGAAAACTTCCGGGTTACAAACATTTGGGTCAGACCAGAGTAGGCACAAGGTGCATAGGAAGGACCAGCTAAGCCGTCCAACAAGTTGCCTGAAGGAAAACTTAACTCCGCCTATGACGGCACCGACACTTTCAACTGGGGAAGTGGGGTGAGTCTCAGTTTAAAACAACAAAGGCGTTGTTAGTTCTAGAGCTGGCCGCCTCCATGCTGTTTCTAAGAAGGCTTGCGAGTTATCTGGAAATGTGCTGTGCTTGCGCGCACTTTGCAAGGAGAATGTCTGTTGTGAGCAGGGATGGGGACCCAGGGCGCTGCAGATGTGAAGACACAGGGCCTCCATAGATTGCCCTGAATGCATGAAAGCGAACGATTCTCTGTGCATGTCTTGGTGACTCGTGGAAGAATCAACAGGTTGTCTCACCTAACCTTTGCTTTTCTCTTCCTTAAAAATAGAATTTCGGGAAGGCCATCAGCAAAGGATGCCGGTACATCGTCATTGGTCTGCAGGGATTTGCTGCCGCCTACTCCGCCCCATTTGGAGTGGCCACCAGCGTGGTATCCTTCGTGCGCTAACCGGAGCTGCAGGGGCAGGCATCACCAGAACGCTTCTGCCCCAAGAGACAGTGTGACTCCACCAGCACTTCAGACTTGGAACTCTGAAGAGAAACCCTGCTTCAGGCTCCATTGTTGAACTGGTTGAGTGTTAGGCGGGAGCCATCCCTGCTCATCCGCTGAGCCACTCGATTCTCTTAGCCGTGCACGGATCAGCCCTGCGGAGAATTAGGTCAAGATCAAGTTGGGGTTAGGGTTAGGCTAGCCTTCCTAGGGCACAGGGAGGCAGACTCATGGCAGGTCCGGGGTCTGAGCCATGCGGGCAGTGGGTGAGTTTTGAGGGAGGAGGATGCAGAGCTCTAATGGGGTAGTTGCTAGGTTCTGGAAAGGTCGAGCGAGGGGGCTGATGGACACTGGCCTTGGCCTTCCATGATCCTCTCATTGAGAACAGGGAGGGAGCTGTTTGTTTCTGACGTCTCTCTCTCGCTCTCTCATCCTCGCTTTGGTTTACTGAGCTGTCATTGGGAGTTTAATTACAGGTTTGGGAAGAAAGAAGGAAGGAAACCGTCTTTGAAGACCACGATGCTTTGAAACCCGTGTTCACAGCTGTGTGCGGACTGTTGAAAGTAGATCAGAGGGTGTCATTTTCCTAAGTATTTTATAACTATGCAGCCGGCAATGAGGGAGTGAGGGCATGTTCAGATGCAAGCTCGGAGGCTGCAGCAGGTGCTTAGAGTCTGAACCTGGTCCAGGGATTGTGTTTGGAGTAGGCGGGGCTCCTGCAGATGTGGTTGTCCATACCGCTCCACTGCTGACTGGTGCCTAACTCCCCCATTTGATTGAGGAGAAAGAGAAAGGGAGAGAGAGAGAGAGAGAGAGAGAGAGAGAGAGAGAGAGGAGAAGGGGGACAGAGAAAAGAGGGAGGAGAGGGGGAGAGAGAGAGAGAAGTGTTGACAGGTGTATTTGTATATTTAGAGGAACAACCAGCAAGTAAAAGAGGCAGGAAGAAGAAAAGGAACCAAGAACAACATTGGACAAGCAATGACAGCTGGGGACCCAGGGATGCATGCTTGTGATGGGGATCTCCTTGGGAGGGCTGGGCTGGTTGCATGTAAGGCCAGAGGAAGCTGGAGGACGAGCCACCATGGTGGTTGAGCTTCTTAGGCCAGCATCTCACTTGGATTCAAAGATGAGGCACGAGTCCCAGGCTTGACGCTCACCAAGGATGGTTCGTAGACTACCACTGAGTGCTCACAGAGTAAGGGAAGAAGCCCTTGAAAGGCTAGGATGTTTGGGAAACTGTACTGGTGTGTTTCACAACTGTTCTTAGAGTCATTCACAGAGGTTCCTCTCACCGTAACCCTTGGCCCACCCCACAGCAGGCGAGGATCCCAACTTTGCTTCTAGAGTATCCAAGATCCAGAGAGGTTCTTGGGACCACTCTGCAGGATCAGTATCAGTTTGTTGGCCTGGAAGGCTTCCTGGAGCACACACAAAAAAGCCAAGATGCTCATACCTCACCCGTGGGGCCCACTCATCAGGCACTGATAGGGGCGGGGGTGGGGGGAGACAGACAGATGGACAGAAGAGGAGCAGGTAGAGGAGACAGTAGCAGTTGCCCACTGAGACCCAGCCTCCCCTCTGGAAGCTCCTGTTGAAGTTCCCTAGTCCCTGGAGCTGGGAAATAAGTGGTCTTGCTTTATCCCTAGTAGCACAAGCTGGTTATATACAGGTTCACAATGTGATGGGATGATGCTTGCTGGTAAGTCCTAGGATGGAAAATGGAAAGGTAAATAGGAGAAAAAAAGCCACATGCAGTTGGCTGGAAAGAATCAGGAATGTGAAGCTTGCAAGATGCCTCCCTGGCCACCTCCTGATGCCACCGAGCCCCAGGAAGCCCATGACATCCTGCTAGGTAGGGAGATGTGTGACCTAGGAAGGGATGAACAGTCAAGGGCACTTCCTTCCCTGGGAGTCTCTTCCTCTCCACCTCCCCAAACCAGCAAAGCTAAGCATATCTGGCCCTGAGCCTCCAAATTCGGCTAAGAATTAACTCAGAAATGTCCAAAGTCAAAAGTTTGCAGGGACTGTCCTGAGACTCGACCGGGCTCGCTGGAAGGTGACTTCAGCCCCTGAACAGACTGTGATCACATCCCCTGTGTGGGACTCTTGGTTCATGTTGCAGACTACTGCTCTGTTGCTTTTCTCTGTATTCTCTTGTGTTCAGCAGCAGGGCCCACACCCTACTGCAACTGAATTGAAGAGCTTGGCTTTCCCATTACTGGCTTCTAACCTTTTTTTTTTTTCCCTGTATCCCTCTCTTGCCTTGTGTAAATAAAAGTCCCAGCTTGCCTTGGTTTTCCTATGTGTCATGGGCTATCTCTCCCCCGAGGAAGGTGGCTGGGGCCCAGCAGGACCTGGGAATGTGGGATGGTGGGTGATGACGCCAGGGCCCCTCCACACCAGCAGTGATAAAGGCTTCATTTTCTGGAATCCCTCAGGACAGGCTCTAGGGTGGGGAAGGCACAGCCCCACCATCTGTTACAAATGAAAAATTTCCAGAACCTTTGACTGAAGTGAGAAGCCAGGAGGCTGCATTCTCCACAAGCAAGATGCTTCTGATCTCTGCCTTGGTTGGGAAATGCCTCTGCTAATGGGGCTCCAGGGAGGGGGCTGGGCCAGCAGAGCAGGCCTGAGTGTCCACACTGGCTTGTTGGCATGAATGCCTGCTCACTGAATTCTCACAGAAGCAATGGTAGAGGCCGAGCAAATAATAGGCAAGTAGGCAAGTGGTCCTGGGCAGCCATCAGATTACCCGGTGAGGCAGGTTCATGGTAATAAGTCCCTACCTGTTAATGAGAATGACATAGGCCTCTATAGCAGAGTTCTTTCTCACCACGGGAACCCTAGGTTCCATCTCCAGCGGGCAGGCGGCGGGTAGAGGGTTGGGTGGGGTTAGATCATGACTCTCAACTCATGCAGGAGAGTGGAAACACTACCTACCATTGGAGCTGGACATGGCAGCGTACATTATCTCAGCACTGAAGAGGGGAGGTGACGGAGTGGGTCTTTCACCACCTTGGAACGCCATCCCATCTTCACCTCCAACCCCAGCTGTTTCTCTGCCCAGTGCCTGTGTCTGGTCAGAAATTTACCAAATGACATCTGTGACCAAGAAGCAGGACTTGAATTCAGACCTTGGTGGCTTTCAGGGATCACTGGCCATGGAACCATGTTTTAATAGAGCAGTGGTTTCCAACCTTCCTAATGCTGCGACCCTTTACTACAGTTCCTCATGTTGTGCTGACTCCCCAACCATAAAGTTATTTTGCTGCTACTCCGTAACTGTAATTCCACTACTGTCATGAATCATAATGTAAATATCTGTGTTCTCCAGTGGTCTTAGGTGACTCCCCCCTGGAGGGGTCATGACCCACAGGTTGAGAACTGCTGCATTAGGCAGTCTCAGTTCAGAGTTGGTGTTCTCATTACTATTCCTGGTTCTGTCTCTGCAGAAGAGCAGAGAAATGAAGAGGGCTCACCGTGTCTGGAGCGTCCTGGTAAACTTAGTTTGGGAGAAAGTGTAGATACAGGTTAGATCCAAGGCGTTGGGGGTAGGCAGGACACCCTCCATATCTCTGCAAAGGCTGTATTTCAGGGGCCCCAAAGCCTATTGAGAAAGAAAGAAGTCACGAGCTCCCTTAATCATTTTTAGAAAACTGTGGAGAAGTAAATACTGGGTTTTGTTTTTAAATTTGGAGGCCAAGTTGTTTTGGAGCCAAATCACTCCTGCTCATCACAACCAAAGGGAAAGCAGATCTTAAGCTCTCCCACGGGGCCCAGTGCCAAACCTGGCAGGAACACCAGCTGTGCAGGGCGCGGGGCACAGGGCAAGGGAACAAAGGCCTGTTGGGAGCGCCTGTGCCAAACCTGTGCCCCTGGGGGCTTCTAGCTCTGACCTCCATCTCCAGCACCTTGAGGACTGACTTGGCTTTTTCAAAAGGTTTTTCTCAGGTGATTTCCTCTTCTGCCCATGGTGACAAGGCCCAAAATAGATGCATCTCGTTGAAAGCAGACAGGAGTCCGAGCCAGGACTGGGGTGTTGATCAGCAGTGGAATGCTTGCCTAGCCTGTGCAAGGCCTCAGGTTCTGTCCCCAGAACTGCAATAAAGAGATAAGTAGATTATTAATTAAATAAGCAGCGGAGCCAACGGACTGGGCAGAAATCGAAGCACTTCTACTGGCTCTTCAAAGCCAGGGTGAATAGTGTCCACCTGGGACTTACCCTCTTTACTCCTCATTGAGATAAACAACTTATTTTTGGTTTTGGCTTGCTCCAAGGGACGTTCAGAGTTGTTGCAAAGGCAAAATGTGGTCAGAGGATGTGGGGAGGTAATGGGTGGGAGGGAAATTAATAAAGGCCAGAGTGATAGAAATCAGGGAGCCTGGCTTGGTAGAGCATGTCTTTCATCCCAGCACTTGGGAGACAGAGACAAGAGGATCTCTGTAAGTTCGAAGCCAGCTTGGTCTATAGAGAGAGAACCAGGGCCACACAGAAAGACCTTGCCTGAAAAAGAAGAAAGAAACCACTACATTCATATATGAAACTGTCAAACTTAATTTAAAAAATGAAAAAAAAAAAAACAGTGGTGAGATTACCTCATTTACTATTTATTTTAAGCAGGAAATTATCTATTAAGAAACATGTTTACAAATTTATCTTTAACTGCTTATGGTGAGGTGAAAGTGGTATATAAGTTGATTAGTAACTTTCTCCACAATTCTTATTCTTTTAGACAAAATCAGGCTTGAAGGTGGCTTCCAGTATGTTCATTTAACTGGATCTGCAAGCCATTCATGGAGCCCATGAGCCCTATCTACCATCTGCTGTGTTGGTCACACAGATCTGGGTACAGGGATCAGAGGAGAGAGCTAAGCTTCCTGTACAACCCCAAGTTCAGGAATGAGGTGCTGCGACCCTGTGGGTGTTTAATCATTCCCTTGGCTCTCTGTTTCACCTCAATAACCACATATGGGTTTGCAATGAAAAGAGAAACTCAAAGACGATTTGGAGGGCAGCTCCGGTGCTGCATCCAGGTGTCTTGCTCAGTTTCTGTTTGTTGTTGTTGTAGCAAAGTATCCAAGAAAACAAGGTACAGGAGTAAAGACATGGCTCTGGGAGTTTTAGGTCTGTGGCAAGACAGAAACATGGAAGGCCATGGCAAGAAAAAAGCCACTTACCTCAAAGGTAGCCAAAGAGCTGAGAGAAGACACAGGGCGGGGTCAAGTTACACACTCCCAGGACCCTCCACACTTCTCTCCAACACCCCCAGTAATCCCATCAACTGTATCCATTGTGCTCAGACCCACCAATGTGTCAGCCCCCGTGATCCATCACTCCCCTGAGTGCCCCCTCTGAACACTTCTGCACTGGGAGCTGTCCCTTTCAGGAGGACAAATATGCAAACACCTGCGGAGACTGAAGCCAGGACCCAGGGTTGGCAGCCTCTCATCTCCATTTCTTCCGAGGCTCCAGATGCCTCCAGAGAGCTGGTGGAAGAGGTTTCTTTGTGGTGTTAGTTTCTTTTTCTGAGATGGGGTCTCACACTGCAGCCCAGGCTGGTCTGGAACTCACTGTGGAGGCCATGTGGGCCTCGAAGTTGTGGCGATGCCCTTGCCTTCTCTTCCTGGAGCTGAGATTGCAGGTGTGAGTGGGCACACCCAACTGGAGAGGAGCTCCAGAGGCAGCCACACCCACCAGAAATCCCTGGTCATGTTACTGTTATTCAAGCAGTTAGGACGGCTCTCCGAGAGACTTGACTTGCTAACTAGTCTCTCATTCTGTTGTCTGAGAGCCTGCATGTCTTTATTTGCTGATTCGCCACAGCCAAGGCATAGAGCAAGACACACATCTAGGCCAGAGAAGGGATGTGTGACTCCCAAGTCGGTGGAGTTCAGTTGGCTTCACTGAAGCTGGTCATTTTGCTCCTTTTGTGCATTCCAGGGGCCACAAACCAAAGCCCCCAGGACTGCAGGAAGCCACCTGTGTGACTGGACGGTGCTGGCATCAGACAACTTGGCTTCCAATCTTCTAGGCCAGTGACCTTGTGCACCCTTCAACTTCCTCAACTTTCAAGGTTTGTTTGGTCTCCTTTGCAAAGAGTAAACAGTGTCTACTTGCAAGGTTTATTGGGAACAGTAAATATGAAGGGTATTAAGAATCTGGTACTGGCACCGAAGGGAGAGCTCAATAGTAGAATTGTCTTGCCCGCTCAAGACCCTGGGTTCCCTTCCTCACTACTGCAAACCACACCAACTGACAACTCTAAGAGCTGGCGAGAAGGCTCAGCCGGTAAGAGTTTGCTGTGTAAGCATGAGGACCTGAGTTCAGCCTGTAGCCCAGCACTGTGGAGGGTTGAGACAGGAGGATTGTTGCAACATGTTGGCTACCAGCCTAGCTCCAGCCTCAGGGAAAGACCCTGTCTCAAATGCATAAGATGGAGCATGGTAGAACAAGGACATGGGATAGCCTCCTCTACACACACACACACACACACACACACACACACACACACACACACACGCATGCACACACACACACAGGCACATACAGGCGCGCACACAGAGGCACACACGCATATACAAAAACAACCCAGCATATAGGATACAACATATAGTCACTGTACTG
This sequence comes from Onychomys torridus, assembly GCF_903995425.1. Lineage (NCBI taxonomy): Eukaryota > Metazoa > Chordata > Mammalia > Rodentia > Cricetidae > Onychomys > Onychomys torridus. Next base: position 10,804,542 of record NC_050453.1, read on the forward strand.
TATTTTCCTTCAGGAGCCCCAAGCCAAGTTCTCTCTCCACTAGCCCCTTCCTGTGGGTGGGGAGGAATGGGGCGGAGAGCTCAGGTGCAGCTGAGCTGGGGGAGGAAAGAGAAGGAGACAAACAGCCTGCCTGATGCAGGTTCGTGATCTGGATGAGACAGCTGACCGGAGCAGCAGTAGGTGGACTCTGTGTGCGTGTGCGTGTGTGTGTGTGGGGGGGGGGGTGGTCAGAGAAGTAGGGGAAGGGGTCAGAGCAGCAGGAGGCAGGTTCAAATCCCCCAACAGAGTTTGCTTGAGTCTGTTGACCCAGCCAGGCACCCAGATGAGGAAGGACTTTAACTTAAACCTCTTCCCATTTGTCCTTCACCTTACGTCTGGACACCCAGACCTGCCTTATCCACAACAAAAGACGAGGAGGCTCTTAGGTCCTCAGGGTTCAAGAGGGATCCAGGGCTTCACTGCTCATGACAAGCAGGACCACAATCTCTAGACTCAGCAGTAGAAAAGGACAAAAAAAATGTGAGAATGCACTTTGTTTAACCACCTAGAGCCTCTTTGATTGTGCATTTATTTAAAATTTTTCATTTTCATGTTTATTTACTTGGTGTGTGTGTGTGTGCCTGCGCACTCACGTGTGCACAATGGTACTCTTGTGGAGGTTAGAGGACAGCTTATGGGAGTCAGTTCTCTCCTTCCACTACGTGGGTCCCAGAGCCCAGCCTTAGGATGTCAAGCTTGATGACAAGTGCTTTTAGCTATGAAGCCATCTTCCCTGCCAGCTGGGTGTAACAAATCAGTACTGAGCGCATGGTAATGCAGTGCTAGAGTTCAGCAGCAGCAATGGGATGGAACAGGTATGGCTGTGTGTCCTGGCATCAGATGTGATCACCGTTGTCACCCTCTGGGGTTTTATGTACTAGGTGATGGCACTTGGGAGCTGTCTTAGGGTTTCTAATGTTGCAATGAAACACCATGACCAAAAAGCAAGTTGGGGAGGGAAGGGTTTGGTGTATGCTTCCATATCACAGTTCATCATCAAAGGAAGTCGGGACAGGAACCTGCAGGCAGGAACTGATGCAGAGGCCATGGAAGGGTGTTGCTTACGGGCTTGCTCATCATGGCTTGCTCAGCCTGCTTTCTTATAGAACTCAGGACCACCAGCCCAGGGATGGCACTACCCAGAATGGTGTCATCTCCAAGCTAATTGAGAAAATGCCCTATAGACTTGCCTAGAGCCCAATCTTAGGGAGCCAATCCCCTACCACCACCCCAAGACAGGGGTTCTCTGTAGTCTTGGCTATCCTAGAACTCATTCTGAAGACCAGGCTGGCCTCTGCCTCCCAAGTGCTGGGATTAAAGATGTGGGCCACCACCACCTGGCTGTGGGGGCATTTTCTTAATTGAGGCTCCCTCCTCTCAAATGACTTTAGTTTGTGTCAAGCTGACATAAATCTGCCCAGCCCAGGGGCACAGAGAAAACCACCTCCCAGAAGAGGCAAGTAGGATTGAGCAGGAAGAGCTGAGCTATTATGCTCTCCTGTGGGATCTCAACTTCCCCCCACCCCCAGGGAACTCTGAAGCTAGCTGGCCTTCAAGATGAGTTGGACATGCCTGTGCACCCTGCTCTGGGCATCCATGCCTGGGCTGCTCTGGCAAGCACATGAATCTTTGGGGGGCACTCTGGAACAATGCTTAAAAGACCTTCTCACTGAACAGTGTCTCCTGCTTCCTCATAAGGGCATCGGGTGGCTCTGTCCTGGACTTCATAGTGGCTCTGACATCTGACTCCTTCTCTCTGTGGGAGATTGGCCAAGAACCCCAGCTTCTTTGAATCAGTTTGCCTACCTGACAAATGGGGTGGTGACACGTCTTGGCATTATCGATGGGGCTCAGGGACAGAGTCCTTTAAGTCTGGTTTAACAGTTACAGGCAGTTACCATTCAGTGTGAGGAAGGTGCACCTGTGAGGTTCAGGGGTCTTCAGGAGAGGCCCCCTATCCCACTAGGCAGAGGGGGGAGGGACATTCAAGTCAATGGAGGTCATGTGTGCAGAAGTCCAATGGTGTGGCTGGATGAGGTATCCAGAGACCATCAGGGAGAAGACAGAACCTTCAGGATCCTGCATGACCTTGGCAATGGGAGGTGATTTTGGCTAGGTCTGTATGTTCTCCAACCCATCCCCAGCCTTGAAGTCTTGGAGTCGGATGACAGAAAACCTTGGCCTTGGAGGCCAGAGAGCGGTGGAACAATAGTCCCCGACCTGGAGGCCCTCTGAAGCCCTGGGCCAAGGGGTCACCTCAGGCACTTGTTAGGCTGTCCTGTGTGAGTGGGAACTTTGAGCAAACTGTCCCCTAAGAGAAACCCCATTTCTACCTGGTCTCAGCTCGAGGAAGCGAATTGAGCACTGTGAGGGAAGTCAGGAGAGGGGTCGGCTGTGGGTGGTTATGACTGTACTGTACCTCTCTGGGCTCCGTACCTTGTCTGGTAAGTGGAGCACATTGCAGCTCCGGGCTGCCTTGCCAGCCTCCTCTAAAGTCACATGTTGCTTATCTACTGACCCTTCTAGGTGGCCACTTCCTGTTCTGCCCATCTTCTTAAGATGTGCCCAAGGCCACAGTGACAATCAGCCAGCCAGTGGCCTGCTTTCAACTGGGCCCCTGGGAGGAAGGAGAACAATGGTCCTCAGGTCCTGGCAGCCTGTGCCCGCCAAGGGGGTGTGTCTGTATTGTTTTTCTGGGCTGTTGTTTCCCCAACTGCATGCACTACATCCTCAGGCCATGCCTCATCCTGACCAAGGTCCCCAGCCAGGAAGACTGTCGGAACCTGTGGCCTCTCCTCCAACTCCCAACCCCCCCTCCTCCTCATCCACTTCAGTTGCTCAGCTCAGCTGTTCTCACAGACCCCCGGGGCTCTGGCCAAGCTGAAGGAGGCTGCATCCCATCAACCTCCCATCCCAGGGCTGCTGTGAAGCCATCTTACCCACCTCCAAATCTTCCTCTCTCACTGTCCACGGTGTTATTCCTCAGCCTGTCTCAGGGTGGGGTCTTCCTGTGTAGCTGTGGGGGAGGGAAGAAGAAAAGAAGGAAGAAAATGAATAACTTGACTCTTCCTCTGTTTTGTGATTTGTTTTTCTTTTGATATATGGTCCTGTATAGCCCAGGCTGGTCTTAAACTCTCTATGTACCTAAGGATGGCCTTGAACTCCTGATCCCCCTGCCTCGAGCTGGGATGACGGTAGTACACCACCAAACTCCGCTCGTTATGACTTAGTTTAAAGGAAGCTTGGCGGCCCAGCAAGGGCCATGTTTGCTTTTGGCTCTTGTTCAGTGTCAAAACCAATATGGGGGGAGGGGGGCTGGAGAGGTGGCTCAGTGCTTAAGAGCACTGGCTGGTCTTCCAGAGGTCCTGAGTTCAATTCCCAGCCACCACACGGTGGCTCACAACCATCTGCAATGAGATCTGGTGCCCTCTTCTGTCATGCAGGCAAACATGCAAGCAGAATCTGTATACATAATAAATAAGTCTTTAAAAAACAACAACAAAACAACAACAAAAAAAAAAACAAAAAAACAATGTGAAACACACATCTGTGTGTCAGAAGCAGGTGAAATCTGGGACAGGTTGCTCACTGAGGTGCTTATTGGCATACCCAAATGCACACTGGCCCCCGGGCCCACTCAGCCTGTGGCTGTTCTTAGCTCTTCTCACCCCACCCCTTACACTAAACTTCTCCAGTGCAGGGGCTTCCCTCCCTTTTCCCCAGCTTCGAATTCCTAGATAATCCTGCCACACACACTCGGTTCCCTCTCTCCCTTTGCCTCTGCTCTCACGGCTGCCTGGTTCAGTCAGCCGGCCATGGTCACTCTACTTTTTCTCTCTGCTCTGGCCAGTTCCAGATGCCTCTGGCTATGGTTGTCTCTCATATCTACAATAAAAAACATGTCCTCAAAAGTACCTTGGACCGAGCTGGCTGTGGTAGTGGCGCACACCTTTAATCCCAGCACTCGGGAGGCAGAGCCAGGCAGATCTCTATGAGTTCGAGGCCAGCGAGATCCAGGACAGGCACCAAAACTTCACAGAGAAACCCTGTCTCAAAACAAAACAAAACAAAACAAAACAAAAAGCACGTTGGAGCGACCATGTCCCCATTTCATTTACTCTGGAGAGCAGATGGGTCCTGGGAGCATCCTGCTAGCTTCCAGCAAGGCTCTCTCTGTTATTGCTAACTTCACTGGAGAAGTCATTCTGAATGATTGTGTTGCCATCAGGGGACCCTGGCCAGGATGTACAGACACCATGGGTGTAGATAGTGGGACTCTTGCTTATACCTTAAGCGTTTGGTAATAGACTGCCCTAGGTATGCCCAAGTGGATTAAAGTTCCCTGAAGGAGGTTTCGTAGACTGATTATCACTTCCTGACTGTAGGGAGTGGGAATGTCGCAGATCCAAAACCAATATTCTCTTGGGCAATACAAATTTAGCACTCACCTCTACACCTGACCTAATATCCTTTTGACTATCAGGTGAACCATTGGAATGCACCATTAACTTAGCATACCACTAGCTTCTATCACCCTAAAAACTAAGGATGTCATCCGATAATATCCGAAGCCTACAGCTGAGACCCCCACCCCCACCCCCACAGACACTTTGATGTGAATAAACTCTCTTACTCCTTCTGAAGTGGGAATTGTGTTTTTGCTTTCTTAGCCTTGACAGTGAGAATTTGGAAGATCTGTCCTGTGCACTGTCTGGCTTGACTCAGCAACAGCAGCTCCAAGTCTACCAGGTATGTAGGGAAATAGCTGGAGTGTAGAGGGGAGAGAACATGGGAGCTGGGGCTCAGGGGAGGGCAGTCTGGCAGGCTCTGTGGACCCAGTATTGGAAGAGGCACACCTGTGGGCATGTAAACACAAGAGGGCATCTTGGCAGGCTCTAACAGAGCCCCAAGGGGAGGGACCCTCATTAACCCACTTCCAAGACGGCATCTGTTGCTGTCATTCTTGGGAGGAAGGGAACACCTGCTCTTCATGTGGCTGGAGGCAGGAGGCTCTGTGTAACAGAAATCTGATTCCACTCCAGCACCGTGTTCCTCATCACCTCTTAAAGGCGCCACCAGAATTTGAGAGGCGACACATTTACGCTACAGCAATGATACCATTGCAAGTATAGATCTGCTCCCTGCTCTCTCGGTTCCTGACTCAGCCTTCTAAAACTCTGGGTATTTCCTGAACCCTAGAAGAGTCAAGCATATAATTAGTTCTCATAATTGACCTTTGACCCTGTTTCCTGGTACTGGCACCTGAGACCTCTGTGACTTCCAAGGTGAGTTGAGTGTTTGACACAGTATTCTGCATCCCTTGGTACTTCTCGGATGCCTGGAGCACGTGACATTCTGGTGAGGTGATTCTGGGTCGGCTCCTGGATGGGGGAGCTAATTCTGAAAAGGACAAATCATGATTTGAAACTTGGGCCAGTCAGTGCTAACCCATGTTCTCTGGGGAAGGGACGGAAGATGGAGTTCATCATTGAACATGCCATCTAGAAAAATCCCTGAACAGCGGAACTTGGGGAACCCAGCCATGTGTTGAGAGGGTGGAGTCCCCCAACTCCATGGGGACAGGAGCTCCTGTGCCGAGGCTCTCAGCCTTATCCTGTGCATCTAGCCGATGACTCACAACTCGCCACGCCACTTATGAAGATAATAGTCCACACACCAGAGTGTCTTCCTGAGTCTGTGAACAAGTTCCTCAAACTCACAGGGTCATGGGGACCCTGATTTATAACCACTCAGTCAGCAGTACGACTGATACCCCACTTAGTACTTACAGTGGGGTCTGAGGGTGGGGGCTGGCTTGTGAGACTCATACCTCAGCCTCAGGGAGCCCATTCCAGATCAGAAAAACCAGAATGGAACCAAGTCTCAGAACTTCGCCTGTTGGTGTCACGTAGAGAACGTTCGCCCGCATCTCTCATCAGAAATGTGAAGTGCCAGGTGAGAGAGAGGGACTCGTATTTTTCCTTCTTCCCATCTCTTCAACAAAGACTGAGCAGTGCAGACAGTCTTGAGAGGAGGGACCAGCAGGCCAGATGTGGAGTCCTCTGCCACCACAGGTGCGCAGGGCTCCTCTGAGAATTTCTGGGGATCTATGTGAGCGTCTGCCTGGGACCCCTTGCAGAACCCCTGTGGCACCGTATCTTGAGCAGTAGGTACCACAGCTCTACCCAGCCACAGGTTGGGACGACCCCACCGTAGCCGAGGTCCCCGTGTGGTCACACCTTGCTTCCATGGTAGAGGCATGTCCAAGACAGATGACGAAGAGCGGACAGCAGAGACACTGTAGACAAAGCCAAGGAGCTGAGTCCAGCCTCCAGTGCAGGGAAGTCTGACAGAGGATAGGAGAACCACGGGGAAGTGCCCAGGCAAGGAAGGACTACATCAAGCTGTCCGAGAAGGGAGGGCAGAGGGCAGAGGGCAGCTATGTGGAGATTGAGAAGCCAGAGTGCATGAGGCACAATGCAGGTGGAAACTGAAGTTCCACACAGAAGCCAGTTAGCAGGCAGGGGAAGGGACATTTGATGAGGTCTAAAGAGGAGGAGGGGTGGCCATGGGATCCAGCTGGTCTGAGAAGGCCCACCTAGTCCCATGGGTACAGGACAGCCCGGATCAGAACCGGGGATGGGTAAAGGAGAACACTGGGTTGACCAAGAGGGAGGCGGGATGGGGAACAGCCGGTCTGTGTCCTGGGTAGATGGGAAGACAGGGGCGGGGCTGTAGGAGGGAGAAATGGGTGAAAATTCTCTGAGCTCAGGCCCACACCCGATGTTTATTTGTTTAACGTGCACAATGTCTCTAGGCTGGGCCAGAAGCACAAGACGGGAGGCCCCGGGTTTTCTGGGGCAGCTGCAATGTTTTCGGCTTCTGTGGTCTTTACCTTGGAGCTTGGATGGTCACGTGACCCGCCCAGACCCTGACCTTAGCCTCCCCAAGGGAGGCTGAGGCGAACTGTACACAGTCTCCCTACCGGTGTCTCTTGGCCCTGGACTCTGCTTGAAGGTTTTTGGTACAAGTCCTCCCGAGGGGACGCCTGGCGCCTGGGGTGGGGAGGACCTTGTGTGCTGGGGAATGTGTGTCCTTCAGAATAATCCAATAATGTGTGCTTGGGGTCTTCATCCTCATGACAGCCCAAGGACACAGCTAGGACTCTCTTCAGAATTTAAACGAGGGATCGAGTGGGCAGAGGTGCATAAGGCCCTGCCCACGGAGAGCTCAGGTAGCTCCTATCCTGCTTTCTGAGCCATATCTTCCTCCAAGTGGAACCTTAAAGGCTTTCTCTGCTCTAGTCCTCAGGCACCTGCTTCCTCAACCTCATGGCTGCCCCTCGGCTGTCGGCCACGCCACAGAGTTGTCCAAAGGATTTAACACTGGCATTCCCAACCCAGCGATGGGCTTTTCATTTGAGGGAGCATGGTCCACCACGCTGGTTTCTCCAAAGTTTGTTGGAAAAGCTATTATGAAGCAGCATGTGGTGGTGCAAGCTTACAATCCTAGCCCTTGGGAGACAGAGGCTAAAGGATACGGTCTCAAGACTATCCTCAGCCACATAGTAAATTCAAGGCCAACCTGAGCTAGGTAAGGCCTTCTCTCAAAAATCAAACAAAGAAGGAAGAAAAGAGGAGGCGAAGAAGGAGAGGAGGAAGAAGAAAGCAACTATTTTGTTGTTTTCAGGGATCAGGGTCTACATCCCCAGCAGGCTTCCTAGAGGCCCCCACTCCCTGGAGAAGTGAGTGCAGTACAGACAACCAAACCCTTTCTCTCTGATTATCAATGCGTGGTGTGTCTCCAACGTCAGTTAAGGCAATCAGGACAATCCCCCAAGAACATGCCCACAGGCCAACTCAAGCTAGATGAGACTCTCTTCTCAGGAAATAGGTTGTGCCAATTTGACAGCTAACCCAACTGTCACAAGCAGCCATGTAAGGAAAAGGAGAGGGCACATCTATAGAAAGAAGAACCCCAGTGGTCAGGGTTGAGTGCTCCCCACAGGGGTTGCTCCTGGTTACACATCTCTCCAGCCAGTCTGGAACCCAGAGGGAGGTTGGGTCGTGCTCCCAGGCACTCCTGCAGGGGTTTCGTAACCTGGATTTAATATACTGAAAGGGCTTGCAGTGTAGCTCTGTGGGAGAGCACTTACCAGCAGGTGCATTCAAACCCCAACACTTTAAAAATATATATACCTTGAGCTGTAGCTGGAGTTTCCCTGGTTCTGTGTGGCCCATGGTCAGGACAATCTCACTCGCCAGTCCCGCAGCTGCTTAAAACCCAGCCAAGTAAACACACAGAGACTTATATTGCTTACAAACTGTATGGCGTGGCAGGCTGCTTGCTATCTAGTTCTTCTATCTTAAATTAACCCATTTCTATTGGTCTATAAGTTGCCATGTAGCTCGTGTCTTACTGGTATCTTAACATCTGCTTGAGAGAGAGAGAGAGAGAGAGAGAGAGAGAGAGAGAAGAAAAATGGGAAAACTAAAAAGTATTGGTGGGGGCCTGCCAAAGGTGGGGGCAGGTAAAGGCATTTGCTGCCAAACCTGACATTGTGAGTTCAATTCCTGGAAGATACATGCATGGTAGAAGGAGAGAACCAATTCCCAGAGTTGTCCTCTGACCTCTCCTCTGACCTCATGGCCTTCAAGCACACAGGCATGCATGTGCCCTTACAAACATATGCACAATAGACACGTTTTTTTTCCAAGGGGTGGGTTTAGATGATGTCGAGGCTGGCTTTGAACTCCACATCTTCCAGCTTCAGCTTTTGGGTGCACCACCAAGCCCAGTTACTCTATTTATTTCTGCTCTAATCTCAATAACTCTCCTCTTTCTGCTTCTTTTAGATTTAGTTCGCTCTTTTTCGGCCTTTTCTCACATCTTAAGCTAGAACGTCAGGCACTGACTGTGCTGGCTGGTTTTATGTGAACCCGACACAAGCCAGTCATTGAAACGGGGGAGCCTCACTTGAGAAAATGCCTCCATGAGATCCAGCTGTAAGGCATTTTCTTAATTAGTGATTGATAGGGGAGGGCCCAGCCCATGGTGGGTGGTGCCCTCCCAGGGCTGGTGGTCCTGGGTTCTATAAGAAAGCAGGCTGAGCAAACTATGATGAGCAAGCCAGTAAGCTGCACCCCTCCATGGTCTCTTCGTCAGCTCCTGCCTCTGGGTTCCTGCCCTGACTGAGTTCTTATCCTGGATTCCTTCAGTGATGGACTACAGTGTGGAATGGTAAGCCAAAAAAAAAAAAAAAAAAAAACCCAAAACCAAAACAAAACAAAACAAAAAAAAAACCTCCCCTTCCCAATGTTGGTCATGGTGGGTGTTCCATCATAGCACTAGCAGCCCTACCTAGGACAGAAATTGGTACCGGGATTGTGGGGTACTGCTGTGACAGACCTGATCGTGTTGTTTGCAGGAGGATTGTGGAAAGACTTTGGAACTTTGGGTAGAAAGGCCACTGAGTGTTCAAAGCTTGGTGAGTGTTCTGTGGGAGCACGAGGCTAAGACATGTTGAGAGAAGTACAGAGGATGGAGGCCTGGCTTGTGAAATTCCAGAGGGAAGTTCGAGAGTCACCCAGGCTCTGTTGTGACTGTTGCATATTTTGAGTTATGAATCTGTGGTTCCGGTCAGCTGGGATTGAAAAATCAGCTGTGATTAACACGTGACCAGAACCAATAAAGTAAACCCTTGCTTCACCGGGACAATAGATGCTGGTCAGCTGGAGCTAAGAAACTAGCGATGATTAAGAAAAGACCGGCATGACTGAGGTGAAATCTTCTGGGAAGTGTTTCCTCAGAGTCAGCACACGGAAGCTGTGGTCCAGAGGCGGGCAAAGTTGTAAACAACATTGTACTGCCTGGTTGTGCTGGCTAGTTGTATGTTAACTTGACACGAGCTAGAGTCATCCGAAAGGAGCGACCTCATTTGAGAAAATGATCCTATAAGATCCGGATGTAGGCATTTTCTTGCCGGCGGTGGTGGCGCACACCTTTGATCCCAGCACTTGGAGGCAGAGGTAGGCGGATCTCAGTGAGTTCGAGGCCAGCCTGGTCTACAGAGTGAGTTCCAGGACAGCCAGGATTGTCACACAGAGAAACTCTGTCTCAAAAAACCAACCAACCAACCAAACAAACCAAAACCAAAAAATCTGGCTATAGGTATTTTCTTAATTAATGACTGAGGGGGGAGGGCCCAGCCTATTATGTGTGGTGCCGTCCCTGGGCTGGTGGTCCTGGGTTCTATGAGAAAGCAGGCTGAACAAGCCATAAAGAGCAAGCTAGTAAGAGGCACTGCTTCATGGCCTCTGCACCAGGTCCTGCTTCCAGGTTCCTGCCCTGCTTAGGAGCTCCCCAATCCTGACTTCCTTTGGACTATGATTGGAAGTGTAAGCAAGAACCCCTTTCCTCCACAACTTGCTTTTGGTCATGGTGTTTCATCACAGCAATGGTGACCATAACTAGGACACTGATTTTGGAATAGAGATACAGATATAGATCTATAGATATTGAGACAGTATCTCACTGTGTAGCCCTGCTTGCCTCAAGTTCACAAAGGTCCACCAGTCTCTGCTTTCTGAGTGCTAGGATTAAAGACCTGTGCTACCACACCCAGCTAATAATTTTAATGTTTTTTGTGTGTGTGCATGCACACATGTATGTGCCACAGTTTATGTGTGGAAGTCAAAGACAACTTCTCTCCTTCAATCTTGTGGGCTCCTGGGTCCAGATTAGGTCATCAGGTTTATGGGCAAGTGCCTTTATCTACTGAGCCATCTCACTAGCCCAACCTTGGACCTTTCATTTAATTCTCTGAGTTTCCCTCTCAGAGCTGGTCTGGCTTGACTACATAAGTTTGCACGCTTTATTTTGATTCTGATTGGCTTAGCAGTTTCTTCATTCCTTCCCTCCTTCCTTCCTTTCCTCCTCCTCCCTTTTCTCCTCCTCGTCCTCTTCTTCTTCTTTGGTTTTTCAAGATAGAGTTTCTCTGTATAACTCTGGCTGTCCTGGATCTTGCTTTGTAGACCAGGCTGGCCTTGAACTCACTCGCAGAGATTCACCTGCCTCTGCCTCCTAAGTGCTGGGATTAAAGGTGTGAGTGGCAACCATCCAGCTAGGTATTTTCTTTCTTCCTTCCTTCCTTTCTTCCTTCCTTCCTTCCTTCCTTCCTTCCTTCCTTCCTTCCTTTCCTTCCTTCCTTCCTTCCTTTCTTTTTTCTTTTTGTTTTTTGAGACAGGGTTTCTCTGTAGCTTTGGAGCCTGTCCTGGACTAGCTCTGTAGACCAGGCTGGCCTCAAACTCACAGAGATCCACCTGCCTCTGCCTCCTGAGTAGTGGAATTACAGGCTTGCACCACCACCGCCCGGTCCCAGCCAGGTATTTTCTAATCCTCCTCATGATTTATTTCTTTGACTGGCTGCTACTTAGGAGTGGGTGTTTTGGGTTCCGAATATCCACCCTTTTTCCATATGTATTTCTGACTCTGCCTCCTCGGTACCCCCAGCCTGCCCATGTTCCTTGACTCATAGACCTCCATGTTTTCAAACCCAGGAATCTCGTCAGTCCTGTGTCCCAGCCACCATTGCATCTGCTCCTATTTTTTTGTCCCCCTCTTTCCTTTATAAGAACCCTCAATAAATGGAGGCCTTTGAATGAAGCAGAATCCTCTCCATCTTGGGCTCTTCAACTTAAGCATCTCTGGGGAGTCTGTTTCACCACAGATGTGAACACACAGGCGCAGGAATTAGGATGCTGTATCAGTTGCTTCTCTGTTACTGTGATAAAATGCCATGACCAAGAGCACCTTACAGAAGGACAAGGGTATATTTTGGCTTATAGTTCCAGAGGGGGACTTCATGATGTCAGGGGAAGCATGGCTCAGTGGTTACGAGCACTGGCTGTTCTTCCAGAGGACCTGGGTTCGATTCTCAGCTCCCAGATGGCTGACAACCAAGGGCATGACATGCTTGTGGTTCTACACATACATGCAGACAAACACTCATACACATAAAATAAAAATAAATCTCAAAGGATCCCTAAATAAACAAAAAGCAACAATATTAAAAAAAAATTAAGGGCCAGGCTGCAGTGGCACACGCCTTTAATCCCAGCCCTCAGGAGGCAGAGCCAGGCCAATCTCTATGAGTTTGAGGCCAGTCTGGTCTACAGAGCAAGATCCAGGACAGGCACCAAAACTACACAGAGAAACCCTGACTCAAAAAAAAAAAAAAAAAAAATAAGAAGATGCCAACACTTGTTACCAAGAGTTATGGAATGGGTTGCACCTTCATACTTACTGAAGATGCTCACAGGATAAACACAAGAATGAATGAATGAATGAATGAATGAGAGCTGGGAAACAGGAGTTGTGCTGTGATTAACCATGTATTATTATTATTATTGTTTGTTTGTTTGTTTTTGGAGCTGAGGATCGAACCCAGGGCCTTGCACTTGCTAGGCAAGCACTCTACCACTGAGCTAAATCCCCAACCTATAACTGTGTATTATTAAAGTATATTTTTCAATTTTGTATTATAGTAACACTTTGTATGTTTTTCCCCCTTGGGGTAAGGATAAGAAGACAGAGCTTGTAGGGAATTACCACCGGGCATTGACTTACGGATGCCATGCTTTCGAAAGGGCACCTCCACACAAGCATTTCTCCCCTCCAGACATCCTGCCCTAGCCCCCTTCCTTCTCCCAGAGACAAAAAGCTTTCACAGCAAACTCCCAGCGGCAGCCAAAGAAAACAGAGCCAGGAGGAATCAGCCACAGGCCAGGGAGGAAGAAGCAGGGTTCTGAACCCTGACTGATAACATTCTTCAAATCAAAGCCGCAGAGCCTGCCACAATGGTGAAGGAGTTCAGGGGACACCCAGAGCAGGTTGGCTGGAGGTCAGAAGGTCCCTGGCTTCCATCAGTCCAAGTCCCAGAGCTCCAAACTGGATATGAAAATGGGAAAAACAAATGCCTTCCTCTACACAGGTGAACACCCCCGACACACACACACACACACACACACACACACACACACACTCCCCCCCCCCCCCGCCGGGCCATTTATTTAACAAATGTAAACTGAAAATGTAGGAGGGCAGCCAGATCACAGGAGCTTATGCACCTTGCTCCCTCACCAGCTGGCTCCTTCCTAGCTCCCGTCCTCAGGCCACACATTCAGGGCAGCCTGATCACAATTTTGAGCTCTCCTTCCCTCAGGTGGAGAAATGCCAGTAAGTCACCCCTGCAGGGCACCTGCCACTTTTTTTCCTCCCTTCTGGCTCCAAGTCTCGACTTGGAGCTCTTAGTGTGTGGGCTGCTGAGGGAGCAGATGCTGTGTCTGTTGTGGATGTTCCCTTTCTGACCTATTGCCTAAAGGAGCGACCAGCCCGCTCTGGGGCAGAGCGTGGCAGGCTGCAAACTGTCGCTGATATGTCAGGAGCATTGGCCTATTGGCCTGTAGCCTCCCTTCTCCTCGGCTTTTGAAAACACGTATCCTCTGAGGGGCCTCGTGAGCTTGACTCTTTGCTGAGCGGAATCCGGTGAAACTGCTCCTTAGGACGACTCATTGGCCAGGAAGGAAAGGAGCGTTCCCTTCACTTCCCCTTGGTACTTTCTCAGCACTTCCTCCCCACCCTTTCCTCCAAATCCCGGGTCACAGCGCCCCCTGGTGGAAGCATGCGGCAACGGCCTGGGAGAATGCAGCCGCAGCAGCCTCCTACTCCCAAAAAGGTCCAGGGAAGTCAGGTTTAGTTGGGGAGCAGAGCTGCAGCCTGGACCTAGGGGGTGTTGGGGGTGAGGGTGGGGCAGACAGCGTAGAGACAGACCTCCCTATAACCAGATATTGTGAGTTTTCAAGACAAGCTAGAAACTCCCAATTAAAACAACTGTTTGGGGCTGAAAGGATGGTTCAGTGGTAAGAAGAGCATTCCTCGCTTTTCCAGAGGATTCGGGTCCAATATCAGCACCCACATCAGGTGACTTGCAACAACCTGTAACTTCAGCTCCAGGGGGATCCAAGGCCTCTGTAGGTACCTGCACTCACATGCAAATACCCACTGTACATATAAATTTAAAAAACCTTTAAAAATAGAAAATAAAATTTCTACTCAGGGCCTATAATCCCAGTACTCTGGAAGCAAAGGCAGGGGGATTGATGTGAGTTTGAGATCATCCTGAACTATATAGGAAACCCCATTCTCACAGAGACACAAAAAATATAAAATAAAAATTTCTGTTAAGCTAATAATTTTTTTTTCTATTTGAGGCAAAATCAATTTTCCTAAAGGTATATATTCATTAACTTCCAGAATACCAATATTTGAACATTCTAGAAATTTTATTCCCCAAGACAACATGTAAAACCTGCACAGTGGGCCCTGGTCCCACCTGACCGGCCCTCTTGTTCCCTACACTTCCCTGGTCATAACTGTTTTCCTCCAGAAACAAAACAAAACAAAACAAAAAAACCAACATTTTAGATGTTTCCAGAAAGTTGTTATGTTGTGCTGCCTCTGCTTTCTATGTTTGAAACTTCTATATTACCTTCAAAACCCCATTTACATGCTTACTCCCAGGAGACTTTCAGGTAGCCTAAGCTACTCAACCTTGCACATAAACCCTAATCTCCTATCTCTAGAAAAACAGCTATTATCTCACACACATTAGTTGCTTGTTACACATCTTTGAAAGTTTATTTAAGGTGCAGAAGTGTTTTGATGGCACATATGTATGTATGTGAACCGCATGTGTTCCTGTGCCCACAGAAGCCATTAGATGGAGTCAGATCCCTTGGAACTGGAGTTACTGATGGTTGTGAACCATGTGGTGCTGGGAATCGAACCCGTGTCCTCTGGGAGAGCAGCATGCACTGTTAACCACTGTAGGTCTCTCCACCTCATTTATACACCTTTTGATGTATTTACTGAGTTATCGGCTATAAAATTTCAAAGATACCTGCTAGGTGGAGTCAGGTAAGATTATCTACTGCTGTTTTGTTCACCTGGAACCCCAGTGACTGTCTGACTTGAGGTAGGTAGGTTCATCTTGAGACATGTTTAAAAATACTCTTTCTGGGAATCGATCTACCTCAAGATCCAGCCATACCCACTCTTGGGCATATACCCAAGGAATGCTCAATCATACCACAAGGACACATGCTCAACTATGTTCATATCATCATTATTCATAATAGTCAGAACCTGGAAACAACCTAGATGCCCGTCAACTGAAGAATGGATTAAGAAAATGTGGTACATATACACAATGGAGTACTACTCAGCAGAGGAAACCAATGACAGCATGAAATTTGCAGGCAAATGGATGGAACTAGAAAATATCATCCTGAGTGAGGTAACCCAGACCCAGAAGGACAAACATGGTATGTACTCACTCATAAGTGGATACTAGATAGAAAGCAAAGAACAATCAGACTGCAACCCACAGAACCAGGGAGGCTATAAAGCAGGGGGGACCCTAGGATGACTGTGGCTTATAATAAGCTTTGATTTTACTCAATCACTGGGCAAGCCTCAGTGAAACATTTCACTATTAGGATAAGAATTTGTACTGTATCAAGCTGATAATAAAAAAAAATTAAAATTAAAAATAAATAAAAATAATTTTTGTTCCCGGATATTTGAACCTATGAAAATGTTTTGATTCAGAGTTCAGACTGCGTTGGTATGTGAAAATGAAGTCCGAAGTCCCCCTCCTTCCTGACTCTCCAGTCACTTGCTTTGCTTTCTCTACCAGCAACTAACAGTGTTACTCATGTTTTCCTATCTGCTGGATAAAGTCCACATTCCACTGTGAGGTGTGGCTCTGTCCTACACTTGTTTATCTGCTGCGGCCTTTCCTTTCCTCTGGCTCTCCCCATGCTCTCCAGCAGAGGGGGCTGCGCTCAGTTCCTCGCCTGAACATTGGGCAGGCCTCCTGTCACCATCCAGTACAGTGGGTGCCTGTGGCCTCTCTCTTCCAGCTCTCTCTTCCCCAGGGCGAGCAGCTTGTTGCTCATGTGTAGACTTGCAGTCTGTGAATCTCTGGAGATAGGAGGATACACATGGATGCTGAGAAGGCCAAAAGGGAGTATGGAGGGCCATATCCAGCCAGATTCTTCCAAGGGCCACGTGTGTGACACCATGTGAGCTATGCCAGCTCCTTCCAGTAAAATGGCATGACCCCTGGCTGATGAGATCCTTCCTGACGAAGACAGCAGGTGCCTCCCACATCAGCAGACCCCTCTGAGACAGGAATACTGACTGACTTGTGACTTGTGACATCCTCTGACACTGCATGGTGAATGGATAGTAACCAAGCTTTGCAAACCATGTTTGATGACGTCCTCTGAAGAAGGCAGCAGAAGCTTCCTTGCTCAGGCCAAGCAGAAGACCTGCTGGAAGGAGACAATTGTCTGTACAACCTTGAGAGAACTGTGGAGTCAATGTTAAAAAGAAACATGCCAGACGCTAAGGCAGGTCAAGAGGACAGGCTAACCGCCCCTTAGTGAGATATGTACTTCTCTGCTCCCTCCACACAGTTGCTGCTCACTGCCCCTCATTGCTAAGCCTGTCTGCATTCTAAGTTCTAACTCAGAAAGCAGAACCTTTTTTTTTTTTTTTCTTTTTGGTTTTTTTGAGACAGGGTTCCCCTGTGTAGCTTTGTGCCTTTCCTGGATCTCACTCTGTAGTCCAGGCTGGCCTTGAACTCACAGAGATCTGCCTGGCTCTGCCTCCCGAGTGCTGGGATTAAAGGCATGTGCCACCACTGCTCAGCTGCTCCCTTTTTCTAACTTCAACTCAAATCCTAAACCTGACACCTGAGTGTCTCCCTTTCTCTGAAGCCCTCCTTCCCCATATACCTGTTTTGTGTTCCCAGCCTCTATTTCAGACAGCATGACTTTCTCTTTTTGACTTTTCCAAGTCCTCCTGGTTGCTGCTGGTATCTCTCACTTTTCTGCTCCCCTTTCTGTTTTTTTTTTTTTTTCCCCCTTGATTTCTTCTCTTTCTGCCAAACTCTGGTAAAATTATCTTTGATTTTCCTTCTGTTTAAAAATTCTCCCATCAATGAGACAGAACCGGCAGACAGGACCCCATGTGATTTTCCCTGTGTGACTTATATTGTTCTATTATTAGATAAAACTCAGCTGGGCAGTGGTGGCGCACGCCTTTAATCCCAGCACTCAGGAGGCAGAAGCAGGCGGATCTCTGTGAGTTTGAGGCCAGCCTGGGATACAGAATGAGTTCCAGGAAAGGCGCAAAGCTACACAGAGAAACACTGTCTCAAAAAAAAAAAACAAATGATAATAATAATAATAATAATAATAATAATAATAATAAAATAAATAAAAATGAGTAGTCAGATATTGGGGTAAAAATGTGATAGACCCAAAGAGCAGTGGAGGAATGATCAGCTGACCCAGCCTCTCCACACTTCCAGATCAAAAAGACCCCGTACCCTCCCAAGTTCCCCCTACTGCTTTCAGTGCCCTCCTATCTCAGTCCTCCAAAATATCTGTGGCTAATCCCAGACAGCCAATCATCAAAGCCACCCTCTGATTCAAGGTAAACTGTATTACCAGTCTCAGAGTATCATCAGTGCAAACAAATACCTCACAACATTTCCTCCATTTTGTCTAAACAAAAAGGAAGGGTTTTGACTCTAACACAGTAAAACCATATACAATAAGAACAATTTATCAAGTAAGAATTACATTTACAATGTCCAGTCCATTTGTATTTGGCAAATTTGAAGAAAATACTATCTATTCTATCTTGAGTTCAAAGTTTTGTACCTAATTCACTTTCTATCCTAATTTGTATTACCAACCAAAAACTATCTTTTTAGACCTCAAAACATTTTCTTAGATAAACAATTTAAGCTTTATGTCACTCAACCTTATACACTTTGCACCTCTTTTGTGAGTTTCTTTTCCGAATTTGGTAACAAGGAAAGCTGTAACTATAACTATGTTGTCTTTAACTCCATTGGAGACCCAAGAAGGATACAATATTACCTGAGTAAACAGGGAGTGTAGAGTAATCATCTTCCAAAACTGTAGAAATGACAGAAGCAGCTGGCTGCCTGGACAATCACCCAAAGTTTCTCTGCAACACTGTGGCATCCACCTTCGGCCTACAGGTCCAGAATATCTGACAGAATTTTGTTGTGAAGGAGGAATTTTGAGAGACTGTCCTACCTTGTCTTGGCAAAGTTCAGCAATTGCTTTATGTGTCCTGCTTGTGCAGTTTGGACAGCATTCTGCCAGCAGTTGAGGCAAGGGCAGTTTCTTGCCCTGTGGCTAACTTTGCCACAATGAAAGCAAACTCTATGTGGAGGTTATTTGATGCCCACCATCCTTTTTTGAAGTAAATTGGTGCTGCCAGGAGCAGATGTGTCTCACTGTCATGAAAAGTCTTATGTCATTAAAACATTTTAAATGCCATATTCTATAGGTCTCTGAAGTGTTTGAAGACCACATATCTATCTAAACTATATCTCTGTTTGACCTTGAAGACATGGCCTCAACTTTGATTGTTCTAGATGACTGTTAACCTGCATTTCTTAATTATCCTAAATAGTTTATAATAATAATTTTCAAGGACTAGAACTTTACATTACATTGTTAAATGAGCTGCTTAGGTACAACACCTTAAACAAGAATAGAAACATATATACAGTATAACAAAAATAACCTTAATTTGGAACAATATACAAAAATTCATACCAATATAAAATATTTGAGGTTAGTAGTTGCTTCCTTTTAGTTAAAAAGTAGACTCAATAATCTACCCTTTTCCCCTACCATTCCTATATCCCTCCTTTTTTCTTTTCAGAACAAGATCCCTGAATCTAGTCTCCTATGCTTAGTTTCCTCCCTGATCATGACCAATAACAACTTGTAACCAACCCCCCTAAACGATGATAAACATCTGTAATCCATTGAATGGCCAAAAACCACCCATCCCACCTCTCAGGAATATGGGCATCATGTTCTTAAAATTACTTCCTGTTGTCTGGGGACAACTGCATTTTTAAGGGACCCTGAGAAAACTGGGATAATGCTCTAGTCTGGGAGAGCTAGCTGTTGTCCAGTCTTGATGTGATGGGAAAGTGTAGGGCTTATCTGAAGTCCTGACTGGAATAGTCTCTAGGGCTGGGCCATCTTAGGTAACCACTTTGAAGTTGTCCTGAGCAGTTTGTAGTCCAAAGCTAATCTCTGGGTGGTGTTTGTCAACTTAGTGGTTTTTCCACAATCCAGGTGAATTAATTGTTGCAGGGCTGCATCATCTTCTTGGAGACCTCCAATGTTACTCTTAGGAATGGTCACAGTTTACTGCAGAAAACTTAAACAATTTAAATGTCATATGCAGCAGATCTCTGAGAGATTAAAGGACCACAATCTGATAAATATGTCCAGGGTACACAAACTTAGTTCCTAGTTACCTGCTTTAGATTCAAGCCCCAAATCATGAACAGGAAGCTAGATGAAGCCCATTTTTAGAATTAGTATTCTATATGAACATTACTATCATGACATAAAGTTTAAATATGTATAATGATCTTATACATTTTGATATAATATTTATCCCTTAAGAAACATTTTAAAGAGTCAAAATAAAAGCAAAGGATTATGAGATTAATGGCAATAGAATAGTCCTTTAATTTTTTTTCTTCTGTCCCATATCAGGTGGCTCTTCTGACATGAGACAGAGATTTTGGATTTTTCTTAACAAGCATGCTTGGTATAAAGAGAGAGAGAGTCACATTCCAGTTCCAAAGCCAGTTTTAATTTTTAATTGAACCGAGACTACAAAAAGACCATTTACCTTATATGTCTGTAGTGAACAGCAGAAACAAACATTTGGGAAGATGTATGAAATTCTATCCTGTTGGAAGTGTGCTATATCATCAGGCCAATTTACTCAGCAAGCCGTGGTGAACGAGCCAGTAAGCAGCACCCCTCTGTGGTCTGCGCATCAGCTCCAGGTTCCTGCTCTGTGTGAGTTCATGTCCTGACTTCCTTCCATGGTGGACTAGAATGAGAAAGTGTAAGTCAAACAAACCCTGTCCTCCCCACCTCTCTTTGGTCATGGTGTTTCATCATAGCAATGGTAACCCTGACTAAGAGACTGTAACTTGGAACTGTGATCTAAAATTAACCTTTTGTGCTCTAAGTTACCTTACTTCAGGTATTTTATCATAGTCACAGAAACGACTCAGGACCCCATCACTGTCACGGCCTCAAGTTGCAGCATCCTTCATCATGCAGCGGGCCGGAAGGAAGATTGCTCTCCAGATGAGAGTTCTTTACCACCTCCTGGCTGTCCTCACTGCAAATCCAAGTCTCACACAGTAGCAAGGTGCTCTCCTCCTTGCAGAAGGAGGCACTGGACTAACACACAAGTGACCACAGAGCTTCCCGGCCCTAGGGCACGTAGCTGATTTTCCCTGAGACTGGACACAGCATGGAAGGAAGCCCTGTTAGCAAAGGTTAGTGTCTCTAGGGCCAATCCACTGTCGACACTGTAAAGTTAGACTTTCCACTCTGAAAGTTTCAAAGGCAGACTCTGCAATGAGGTGAACTCAGGCTCCTCAGTGGCTCTGCACAGCTTCCTCCCCCAAAAGGTAACTGGTGGCTTTCAAACTTGAGCACGTGTCAAATGGTTAAACTGTAAAACCCAGTGTGTTTCCTTTGTCACCATAATCATTGTAGGCCAGATTATTATTAATAATAATAACTTTGTTTTGTTTTATTTTTCAGACCAGGGTTTCTCTACATAGCCCTGGGTATCCTGTTATTCACTCTGTAGACCAGGCTGACCTTGAATTTATAGAGATCCGCCTGCTGGGATTAAAGGTGTGTGCCACTTCCTGGCCCTAGGTCAGATTCTTAATGACACCATTAAACACAGAGTTGATTGTGAGGCAACACAAAATCCACTATGAATGATAAGGTCCCAACAACTTTGTTCTTAAACTTTTTGCTATACTGTGATGGTAGTATACTGTGAACAATGACTGCCTTCTTAAAAATTAGCATTGTAGGGTATAGTTGGAGTTTCCTTTGGGCCACCAGCTCACAAATAACAACATGGAGACTTCTTACTAATTATGAAAGCTAGACCTTAGCTGAGGTGTGTTTTCAACTAGCTCTTACAAGTTAAAGTGACCCATTTATATTAACCAACATTCTGCTATGTGGTGTTTCTCCACACTGCCCATCCTGCTTCCTCCCCATCTGGCAGGCGACTCTGCCTTTCTTCTTCCCAGAGTCCTCCCTGTCCCCAGAAGTCCCACCTAACCTCTTCCTGCCTAGTTATTTGCCATGAAGCTCTTTATTAAATCAATCACAGTGACACGTCTTCACACCGTGTAAAGAAATATTCTGCAATGCTAAGGGTCTGGAGAGGTGGTTCATCGAGTAAGAGCATGGCTGCTCATCCAAAGGGTCAGTTCCCACACGCACATGGCAGCTCACAACTGCCTGTAACTCCAGTTCCAGGTCATCTGATGCCCTCACACAGAGATACCAGCAGACAAAACACCAATGCACATAAAAGAAAAGAAATCATTAGAAAATTACTGTATTTCCTAAAGTTTCAAATTCAGAACTAGAGCCCGTGAGGCAGACTGTCCAGTCCTCGCTGTGGACTAGCACCAGTACCCTGCCTGCAGCAGGGCTGGGATGCAGGAGCTTGCTGAGGCCAAGCGCACAGTGAGCAAACACGCTCTCACAATCGCTTGTTTCTCTCCCCATCGTTTCGACCAACAAGGGGAAGAGAAAGCAGATAGATGGCTAGTGGCTCTTCAGCTGCCACCACGAGCAAAGATGATTGACAGGAGCGATCCTCATTCCAAAGTCACCGTCCCCAGCAATGGGATGAGGGGATTTAGGCAGGACACATAACGGGTAATGGTGAGCTCACAAAGCAGAGAATTGGCAGTCTCCATGGCGAAGGCCCTCCCTGGTCTGATCAAAGAGCCAAGCAACAGCCTAGATCTGAGAAACCCAGCATCAATGGCTGATGCCTTAGCAATGGGCCCAATCACTTTACAGTCAGGGCAGCTGGAGCCCAGAAGGTTCAACTTATCTGTCCTGGTAGGTATTTCTTCTTGGATAACTGAACAAATGCTCATTCTCAACAATAAGGGCTCACCATCTCCGTCTTCTTTCCTAGACCAGCCTTTTCTCTTAGGATTTCAGTCTCCAGAGTGTGGCTCACCCACACCCATCCCAGACTGCTGTGCTATGGAGCTGGGCTACCACGTCTTGCTACTTCCATCTGACTATGTTACTCAGTCCGTGTCTATCCTCAGTCTTTCCCCTGGTTTGGGATGACTTCAGCTGGAGCCAGGGTTTTGGGTCTTATTCAGTCATTCCTTCCCAGAGCAGCCAGGTGACCTTTTCAACACCCCCTCTGTCCATGCTTTTCAGCTGTCAACATATTAAATCAGGACAAGTTACGTTTCTATCTACCCTCATTGTCTCCCTCACTGAATACACTGGAACATTCTAACTAAGCTGAGCAAAGAGCAGGTGGGTGACTGTGTCCCAGTCTCTCTTTTCCAGCTTCTTCAGGCCATTACTCAGGCTGTTCCTGTACAGAATTCCTTCCTCTACCCTGTCCCCACTCCTCCTGGAGCTTACATCACAGTTGAAAAGCTCTATCTTGGCTGGAGAGATGGCTCAGTGGGTGAAGCGTTTGGCATCTAAGTCTGTGGACCTTGGTTCAGACCCCTAGAATCCATACAAAGACAGGTGTGGTGGCATGTGGCAGCTGCTGTAGTGAAGTGGAGAATCACCAGAAACTCTAGGGCCAGCTTGCCTGGCCTACACAGTGATGAACAAGAGACCCTGTTTCAAGGAGGAAGGCAAGGATCAATAGTAGAGGTTGTCCTTGAACCTTCACACTCATGCTGTGGCACGCCTACACACACACACACACACACACACACACACACACACACACACACACACACACGAGTTCTGTCCTTGGAGAATGCAAACATCTGGGACTCATTTGCTCTGTGTCTTGACCAGGCTGTTTGTCTATCACTGTCGGATGAACTTGCAGACAGACTGTCAGTCACACAGATGGACAGGCGCTTCATCTAACTTTAAATCTTAGGAGAAGCCTGGTGAAAGGTCAATGCATATATTGAAAGGAACAGATAAACTGAAGAGACACGGGGTTGGCTCAGACAGCTCCGTGATGAAGAGCACTGGCTGTTCTTGCAGAGGACCTAGGTTCAGGTTCTAGTACCCGCATGGTAGATCACAACCATCTGTAACTCCAGTTCTAAGAGATTGGTGCCCTCTTTGGCCTCTTCAGGAACCAGGCATGCACAAGGTGTACATACATACGTACACTCATATAATAAAATAAAATAAATTCATTTAACTTTGTTTTGCCAGGCATCGTGGCACATACCTTTAATTCTGGCACTTGGGAGGCAGAGTCAGGCAGGTCTCTGTGAACTTGAGATCAGCCTGGTCTACCTTTTGAGTTCCGGGTCAGCCAAGGCTACAGTGAGACCCATCTTTCTGTTTGTTTGTTTGAAATAAAGCAACAGTTACCCTGCCAGGAGGCCCACTTCTAGTGTGGGCCATGACTTTCTAGGCATGGAGCTCTGACAGAAGCTTGTGGACCAGGAGGGCTCTGACCCTCCTCAGGACTGGGCCGCAGGATGCTGGAGAGTAGGGCAGACAGTGAGGCCAGGAAAACCTCACAAAACCAGCAAAGGAAAAGAGCACATTGGCAAAGAAGCAGCTGGAATGACCTTCCCTAACCCCACACGAAATCCACTAATACCAGCCACTGTCCCATAGAGCAGTGGCTGTCAACCTGTCGATTTCGACCCCTTCAGGGATCAAACGTTCCTTTACATATCAGATATACTGCATATCAGATATCTACATTATGATTCATAACAGCAAATTACAGTTATGAAGTAGCAACAAAATAATTTTGTGGTTGGGGGTCACCACAACATGAGGGACTGAAGTAATGGATCCCAGCGTTAGGAAAGTTGAGAACCACTGCTCTAGAGTATGGAGGTGACCTATGGTTCATTATAATTCTGCAACCCACACTCCTGCCGAGAGACTTAGGCTTATTGTCTGTGGTGACAGTCCAAACAACAGAAGAATACTTCAAAATCCTACTTCCTTAGATTTTTAATTTTTATTTTAAGTGTATGTATGTTTTGCCTGTACGTATGCCTGAGTATCACCAGTGTTCTGGATATCTACAGCGGCCAGAAGCAGGTGTTGGATCCTCTGGAACTGGAATTGTAGACAGTTGTGAGCCTCTCTGTAAGTGAAGAGAGCCCAACCTGGGTCCTCTGCAAGAGCAGCCAGTGCTCTTAACCGCTGAACACTTTCTCCAGACCCTATTATTATTATTATTATTATTATTATTATTATTATTATTATTTGCATTTATCCCCACTGTGTGCATGTGTGTGTGTATAAGACTTGGTCCCCCACCTGCCCCCACCATTGGGGTCCCAGGGACTGAACTCGGATCATCAGTGTTGGCAGCTGGCACCTTGACCTGTAGAGCTCTGTTCCACGGATGAGTTAATCGCTGACGTTTCTGAGACAGGGTCTGGCTATCATAGTCCACGATGGTCTTGAACTTAGCGCTACCCCCGTGCTGCAGCCTGATTTGTAAATCCTGTTTAGAAAGCTGTCTAAGAAGAACCTCCATCCTGGTTTCCTCAGGACGCGTCTGAAATGGCCTATGTGCCTGTCACCCTGGATCACGTTGCTAGAAGCCACTCCAGTCATCTCGTCTCTCCACCTGCCGAGGTTTAGGTTGAGCGTTCAAGAAAGTTCCGAGATCTTCTAGAGACCTGCCCAAAGCTGCTCCCATGAAATCTTCCATTCTTCCTTTCAGGGCAACTTCCGGCGCAACTGAGTGCGCTCCTTTTAGAAGCAAAAGGGTAAAGACTATAGAGGGCTGGAGGGTCCCTTGGCAAGGGGGCGGGATCGCGCTAAAACGGGGGGGGGGGTGGGATGCGGTGAAGAGGGGAAACAAAGGCAAAGTAAAATAAGAGTGACCACCCCAAGGCAAGGCTGCCACCCGCGATGAGCTGGGACCTGGCTCCACCATGAGTCGAGACTTCAGGGCCAGAGGTTTGACAGGCGGTGCGGCTGCGCCAACTCTGGCTCCTCCCACCCATCCGGAGTCTTAAGCCCCGCCTCGCCATCGGGGCTCGAGAGCCCAGGCCTGCACCGGGTAGTTTAACATGGGCGCCTCCAGCTCCTCGGCTCTGGCTCGCCTCGGGCTCCCCGGGCAGCCGCGGTCCACCTGGCTCGGCGTCGCCGCGCTAGGACTGGCCGCGGTGGCGCTGGGGACCTTGGCCTGGCGTAGCACGCGTTCCCGACGGCGCCGGCGGCTGCGGCAGGTGGGGACGGTGTCCCAGCTCTGGATCTACCCGATCAAGTCCTGCAAGGGAGTGTCGGTGTACGAGACCGAGTGCACCGCCATGGGGCTGCGCTGCGGCAAAGTGCGCGACAGGTAAGACGGGCCGGGACGAGGGAGGTGGAGCCGCCGAAGCATGGTGACATTCCTGAGAGGGGTTCTACACTGCAAGCCGCGTTCTCCCCAAACCAAGAAAGCAAGGGTTTGCTGCATCTGGGAAACACGCACACACGTGGGGAAAGAGCTGCCACCGACTGTTAACACCGTGCACATTTGTGAGCATGTTCAAGTTGAAATCGTAGTTTGTAAGTTCGAAAATGGCAGTGGGGGAGGCCTTCCGGGAGGAGAATTTTAGCTTTACAATATGCAAAGTTAATTTACTGTAGCGTGGAGCAGAGCGCCTTGATTTTGATCCCTCCCCTTGCAGCTATCAAGACAACTGCGGTTTGCTGGCAGAATCCCCTGGGCTCTCGAGTTTTGATCCTTTAGCTGTGAGGCCTATGCTTCTTGGTAAAGTAGTTTTGGAAAAGTGGATTAGGGCAACGCTGGACCCCTGGGGTGGGGGTGGGGGTGGGGGGGAGAGAGAGACAGACAGAGACAGAGAGGGAGAGGAGAGAGGAGAGGGAGAGAAGAGAGAGAGAGGGGGGAGAGGGGAGAGAAAGGGGAGGGGGGGAGAGAGGGAGAGAGAGAGAGAGACAGAGACAGAGGGGAGAGGAGAGAGAGGGGGGAGACACACACACACACACACACACACACACACACACACACACACACCACACAACCTGGTTGTCTGCCCAGCTCTCCCACTTGTAGGATACTAGAAATACAAAAAGCCACTGGATGAATGTTTTCAGAGCACTGGATCCTTCCTTCCCTCTAGTTCTGGTGAGCGCTTTAATGAGTAACAGAGCAGAATTACATGATTTGTGGGTGGGGAGGGGGTAGTGAGGACAGGGAACTAGTCGCAAACCGAGGTGTAAAATAATCATAAAGGGGGTTAGAATGAAGCAAAGCAAAGACAGTTTGCCCTGTACAGAACAAATACATAGATCAGGAAACAGGCTCAGCCAGACTGGGTGAGAGTTCTGTTGAAGGAGGGCCAGCCTGGGCTTGTATGACATCCAGCTGTCACTGTGACTAAGTGTGAACCCTTGGAAAGCCTAGGTCAAGAGGCACAACTGAGCACATAGATATTTCTCAAACCTTGAAAGGTGTTGTTAGGGTGAGCAAAGTTGTTCCCCTAGGCAGATTCAGCGTGACATGTGTCCTGGTGGCAGTGTACCCCACCCTTTTCCTCACCCCGCAGCAGGTTTGATTTTTAGGCTGTCAAAGGGAATGCCTGTACCCTTCTTTTACAGGTGGGTGGTCCTCCCCAGGCTGAGCACATAGGTTTCTTTCTTATAATTGGATGTCTTCTTCCATGGCGGACATGGTAGTTGTACTTCTGTATCTGGGCAAAGGAGGGAGTTTGCAAACTGGTCATTTGAGGAACCTCATAGCAGAGGTCATGTGCTGCCCAGTGTCCATCCCAGTACACCTGTGTGTTCCGACCCTTGAAGACCGTTGTCCTAAAAGAAATGCTGGCCCCTGATGCATTGGAAAATGTCGTCTCAAGTGTCTTGCCTGAGGGCTTTGCAGTAACAACATAGAGTATTTCCCAAGAGTCCACTCCTGTCCAGACGAACTAACTCACATCCCCAAGAACGAAGGAGACTTCTGTAGCGTGTTGAAGTCTCCCCGGGTGATTCGCCTGCGGTAATTAAAAGGGTTTTACAGAGACTGTTGTGAAGGCGAGGATATTTAGAGCTTATTTCAGTGCGAAGGATAAGAGCACGTGCTTGAGGCTGGAAAGACCTTGGATACTGGGTGCTGGATGTAGTCCAAACACGGGAGGTGCTGAAGCTCAGAGCGCTGACCCGAGAGGCCGACACGGCTGCTTTCCTTCCTGTTTAAGAACGTGAGGGTATCTCTCAGGTGACCACTATCCACCCGTGTTTCTTCAGATCATCAGGGGACGTCTGCTCATCGTTAAGACTATCATGGCCTCCTTGTAAATATTGCTAGTGTCGAGAGAAAAATGTGTCCTTTGCCCCTTCCTGCTTTTCTGCTTCCTGAGGGTTCAATAAAATAAATAGAATTGGATGTTTCTCTTGTTTTGAGCAATAAATTCTTCCCTCCCTCCCTCCCTCCCTCCCTTCCTTTCTTTTCTTTCTTCCAGAGGACCTCACTATGTAGTTGTGGCTGGCCTGAACTTGCTGTGTAGACAAGGTTGGCCTTGAACTCACAGGGATGCACCTGCCTCTGCTTCCTAAGTGCTGGGATTACAGGTTTTTCATTACCATGCCCAGCACGAGCAATATGTTCTTAAGATGATGTGGTCTGGAGTGGAGGAAAAGTCAGTGAAATGAATATATGATCGGCATTGGGCTGAATCCTGTCCTGTAACTTGTCCAGTCTAAGGTTGGTTTTGTGGGCTAGATATGAATGTCTCCATCCCTCGGACCTAAGAAGTCAGTATTAGACAGGCTGAGTGTGTCAGCTGGGATCACAAACCCAGCCTGTTCTGGGGGTTTTGAATTCAGATCTAGGTGACTACAGCATTCACTCTTTCTATGAAAGCACTGTGTGATACAGGAATGTGAGAAGTGCATAGGAGACCTTGAACAAAGGCATTTAACTTCTCCGAGCCTCAGTTTTGTTTGAAAAAAAAAAAAAAGAGCTTGAGTTTTATTTATCAAAGGGTGATTAATATTCAGAAGCAGGCTTGCCAGCCAGAATGCTGCTTAATGACCCTTGTTTTCCGCCGAGTAGCACAACCATCGGTATTTCTGGAGGGCAGGGAAAGAGCCCCTTTGCTTAATTTGTGTCTGGATTGTCCTCTGTACTGCCCGGTGCCTCCAACTACTGAGGATCTTTGCTAGTGTTCTCGGCCCATTTGGTCTGGACCTTGTCCCAGCTCCCTGAGTTGTGAGGTCTTCAAGGTCCTCCCAGAAGTTGCTAACATAGGCTGTCTGCTTCGGGAGTAGCCTCCTTCCTTGACCTTGTAAATGTCCTTAAACAGTCAAGCCAGTCACCTTCTCTGCCCAGACCCTTCCTTGTAGCCAGCTGTCTATTGCTTCTACACGGATTTATCATCTGTTGATAAAGGGACACACACACACACACACACACACACACACACACACACACACACACGCCACGCCATGTTTATTCTCGTTCTCACCTCCATCTTTCTCTCCCATCTCCTCTTTCAGGTTAGTCCTTGCTCCTGCCCCGCTCCACCCCAGCCCTGCCGGCTGGTATTTAACTTGAATGAGATTTTTCGTTTGCCCTGGGTTCAGCTTCACCACCGTGACATTGGTCATTCAAGGCCCCGTTTCCTGTGGGGATTCTGAGCTCTGGGCTGTGACACTGGTCCAGCTGCCCCCTGCTTGTGCTTTACTGTCAAATCAGGGTGCTGACTCTTACTGCAGGTCAAGTTGGGGTAACTTGGTTATGAAACAGCCTAGTCTCATCCTTTCTTTCGGCCTTGGCAGAGCACAGCAGATCATTTGTTTACGGGAATTATTTATGTGCACAAGATTAAAAAAAAAAGTATCCTGAAGGTTGGCAGGGTAACGAGGTGATTCAGGTTTGTTATGTGTGGCAGCTGTCTTAGTTAATGGTTCTTATTGTTGAGGCAAGAAGCAACTTAAGGAAAGAAGGGTTTGGAGCAGGATGGGGAGGTAGCTGGTCAAGCTGCCTCCACAGTCAGGAAGCAGAGAAGACAGTGTTCAGCTGGCTTTATCCTTTCTACTCAGTCTGGAAGCCCAGCCCATGGTATGATGCCATCCCTGTTTAGGGTGAGTCTTTGCACCTTAATTAATTTAGACAATTTCTCAGGTAGGCCCAGGTAATTCAAGATCCTGTCAAGTTGACAGTCGCTATCAACCATTACATTAACCTCTTAACCTTTTATCTGTTTTGTGCAGTCCCAAGGTTGAATTCTCTTGCGTGGACTTTTGCCTTTTCAGTCCCAGCAATTAGCAGGAGGCCACTGAGCATCCCCTCCCACTTTTTTTTTTTTTTAAAGATTTATTTATTTACTGTGTATACGGTGTTCTGTCTGCATGTATGACTGCAGGCCAGAAGAGGGCTCTAGATCTCATTACAGATGGTTGTGAGCCACCATGTGGTTGCTGGGACTTGAACTCAGGACCTCTGGAAAAGCAGTCAGTGCTCTTAACCTCTGAGCCATCTCTCCAACCCCCCCCCCCCCACATACACACACACTTTTAACATTAGTATTGAGTTCCCAAGTCATTACACAGTGGCCTGGGCTAAAGCAGAAGGGTATCAACTGTGAGAGGGAGATTTTGGGTGGATGGGAGCTGAGAAGATTCAGCCTGGAGAAGGATTGATGGCCAGTGATGATGTGTCTGGTGGAGTACATACCAAGTCTTGTCTGGAGCTGGGGCATGCTGGGAGTTACTGTGTCTAGGAAGTCTAGGAACACACACTGGTGTCTGGTGAGGTCTTCTTGTTGCATCTTAAGGTGGCAAAGGGCGTCGCATGAGTGCTGGAGGGAGCTTCTTTTGGGGCCAACCACTTTTGGACCAAAAGGATCTGTCCAGACCTGCACAATCTGCCATCGGCTCTCACACCAGGGTGGGTCGATAGTTCTGAGGTGATGGAGAGCTAGAGGAAGTTCTCGAGGATTGGGGAAAACTTTCTGAATGTACACCTGTCTGACTCTCTGCAGGTTCTGGATGGTGGTTAAGGAAGATGGACACATGGTCACTGCCCGCCAGGAGCCTCGCCTTGTGCTGGTCTCCATCACCTTGGAGAACAATTATCTGACTCTCGAAGCTCCAGGCATGGACCAGATGGTTTTGCCTATCAAGCTGCCTTCTTCGAATAAGATCCACGACTGCAGGTGCTCTGCTTAGGGGCAGTGGGGAGGCTGCAAGAGACCTGGTTCTTCCTTGCATTTGTTACAGTTTATGTCAGAACTGTAGATGAGGGAATTGGTGCAGGAAAATACTGAAGGGGCGTTAGTCTGTAAGGTAGGGCTCAAGCGGGAGCAACTGTTAAAGGTACCCAGGGCTCTATTTATTTATTTATTTGTTTGTTTGTTTGTTTGTTTGTTTGTTTGTTTATTTGAGGTGGGGGGCTGACATCCCAGGTTGACCTCCGATTTGCTGTATAACCAAGAATGACTTTGAACTTTTGACCATTAGGCCTTCACCCCCTGAATGCTGGGGTGACAGGTCTGCACCACCACACTCAGTTTGTGTGGTGCTGAGGATCGAACCCTGGGCTTTGGGCGTGCTGGGCATTCACTGTACCAAACGAGAGCCATGGCCTCCACCTCGGGATTCGTTTTAAGCAGGGCCTGTGAGAGTTGCAGATGATGAAATGACTCGTCCAGGAAAAACTATCATTCCATTGATGGGTTCCTAGAAGTAGGTGGAGCTAACATAGGGAAGCCTGGGGGGTGGGGTGGGGCTGGCCAGAGGTAAGTCAAGGAAGGGGAACCACAGCCCAGAGCCTTTGCTTGGGCTTCTGCAGGAAAGAGAGAAAAAGCAAGGGATTAAGCAGGGTTCAGGTTAGAGTAACTTCAGCATGGGGGTGTGGGGGGGTGTCTCACACATAGCAGCTGTGTAACTTATAGTCCTGACATGCTCCTTGTAGATAAGGACTCCATAAAGGAGGGTTTACAAGTCATGCGTGATATGACAATTCCTATTGTCCCGAGGAATATGTCTTTAGCTGTGGCTGTCCCTTCTCCAAGGCCTTCAAGATAGCAAAGCAGAAAGTGTAGTTGACCCAAGTGTAGTTTATTTAATAATGGGCACATATGCAGCAGTGTGTGTGTGCGTGTGTGCGTGTGTGTGTGTGTGTGTGTGTGTGTGTGTGTGTGTCTAGGTGCACGTGTAATAGCACACATGTGGTGGTCAGAGGACACTTAGAAGAGTCACTTTTCTTCTGCCATGTGGGTTCCGGGGATCAAACCCAGGTCTTCAGGTTTGACAGCAAGTCCCTTATCCACTGAACCACCTCCCTGGCCCTTGGAGAGACACTGTTTAGAGTTCTCAGGCCGCCATCCAGCTAAGAGAAGTTACTGGGGACTTTACCAATTGATCTCAGAGCTGGATAGATAACAAGCATGCTGGAACTTTCCAGCCCCTCAAATGTGTCGCTGAGGTTGAGGACTTAGAGCAGGGGTATGTGTGTGGGCAGGCGCGAGGCGTCAGGTCTTGGCATCCTCTCTCGATGTCCCATGGCCTGCTGGGTCTTGCCTAAAATTGTGTGTGTGTGTGTGTGTGTGTGTGTGTGTGTGTGTGTGTGTGTGTGTGTCTGCTGCTACTAAGGATTAAAGCTCTTTGATGTTGGGGAATCACAGAAACTTAGGTGTTTGCTGTGAGATGATGTAATGTTGTGGATCCCTTGGTAACCAGCTGAGTGCTGGGGTTAGAACCAGAGTTTTGTGCATACTAAGTGGGTGCTCTACCCTTGAGCTGTGCACTCAGCCCTCAAGCTTTCCTTTTCTCTCTTCTTTCTTTCTTTTTCTTCTTTGAGACAGAGTCTCACTGTGTATCTCTGGCTGGTTTACTGTAAGCTGTTTTGAGGGCACAATGTTTTCTCTCCCAGGTTGTTTTATCCTCACTGCCATAGAAGAAGGGGGCAGCCTGTCCCTGGACAGTGGGCCTCGCAGGGCACTTTGAGACA
The DNA here is from genome assembly GCF_903995425.1 of Onychomys torridus. Classification (NCBI taxonomy): domain Eukaryota; kingdom Metazoa; phylum Chordata; class Mammalia; order Rodentia; family Cricetidae; genus Onychomys; species Onychomys torridus. The sequence goes on from NC_050453.1 coordinate 10,836,726, forward strand.
CACATGCTTTGGTCTGGAATGGGCGAGGAGGCTCAGCCTCCTTCCAGAACCAGCTTCACAGTGAGCTCAAACAACACTGTGTGCTAAGCAATCTGGAAGTTCGTTGAGCCCAGCCCTTTGGGCTTTTATTGCATAGGTGTGATTGATAAAAATAATTAGCCATTGATCAACTCAGTCTTCAGCCTCTGCCCCCTCAGAGGTCGGGGGTGCAGGGAGTCGGGGTGACGCTAAAGTCCAGACCTCCAATCTTGGAGCAGGTTCCCCTGGCAATCAGTTCTTGAGGGAGTTGGTTCCTCTACCACGAGGGGCCCGGGAATTAAACTCAGGTTTTCAGGCATGGTGGCAATCATCGTTACCATCTGAGTCATCTTGCCAGTCCCATGCTTTTGTTTTAAAGGAAGAGGAAGGAAGAAATTATCTTTGGTCTAACAAAAAGCCTTTGAGGTCTAGTTTTAAAGACTACCTAAGTCATAAAAATAAAGAAACAAATAAAAATCTAACAGATTAAAAAAAAAAAGACTAGCTAAGTAACATTTGATTTTTACATGTAGTTGACATATATGTATACGCAGGTATAATTAAATCAGGTGCAGAAGTGGCAGTTGTCTGTCTTGTTAACCATAGCATTTTTCCCCCTAAAAGTCAAAAGCAAAAGAAAATCGTGGCTTCAACCTTGTAAAGTCCCACTGAAGTTTGATTTCTCTGTAACTGAAGAGAGAAACCGAACAAGAAGTGGGTGTGATGGGATGATGTCTTAGCTGTTTTTCTGTGGTGACGAAGAGACATCGTGACTGAAGCAACTTAGAAAAGAAAGTATTTAATTGGGGTACAGCTTCATAGAGTAAGTCTACCATGGCGGGGAGCATGGCAGCAGGCAGGCATGGTGCTGGAGCAGGAGCTGAGAGTTTGCATCCTTCTCAGCAGGTAGGAGGCAGAGAGAGGGGTGAGGGGGGGGAGGGATGAGCCAAGTGAGAACGGTGCAGGCCTTCGACATCTCAGAGCCTACAGCCCCAGTGATACATCTCTTCCAACAAGGCCACACTTCCTAATTCTTCCCAGACTGTCCTACCAACTGGGGATCATGTAACCAAACTTATCAGCCTGTGGATGCTGTTCTCATTCCAACCACCAAGGAAGGCAAGAGGCATGCTTTTCATTCCTTACTACAGTGCGTGTCACCTCTGGGTCCTCAATGAGCAAACCTCTTCCAGCACACACCAGCTGGCATCCACCAGTCCGGTCCTAACTCCATCTGCCTGGAGCTAGCTAGCATCAGCTCTCACAGACTGAAGACTTGGTCCCATAGGACTATCCCTGGCGTCAAATGCCAGTGAGGGTGGTAACCTGACTCTGACTTACCACCTCTTCCTTGGGTTCTGTTCATTTGCTAGAGTGCCTCTTAGAAATTGGAAATCATGTTTGCCGGGTATTTAAAAAGGATGTTCTAAAGGCTAAGGGTAAGATCAATGGGGCATGTAGGGAACTGAACTGTAAATAGACGGTTCCTATTCTGACTGCTGGGTCCCAAATAACCACTCAGAGGCTGAATATGAATTACAAATGTTCAGCCAATAGCTCAGGCTTATTACTAATCAGCTCTTACATTTAAGTTAGCCCATATTTCTATTTATGCTTTGTCACATGGTGGTACCTTTATTAGCATGGCATGTTCATCTCTTGCTCCCTCTGTGCCTGGCTGGTGACTTCTCTGACTCTGACCTCTTTCCTATCATTCTTGGTTGGGCTTTCCTATCTAACGCCTGCCCAGCTACCAGCTTGTCAGCTTTTTGTGAAACAATGAGCGTAATACATATTCATAGTGTAGAAAAGGATTATTCCACAATACCGAACTCTTGTGTGCTTTCTGGGTATGCCTCCCTTTACACATCTCTAGGTGTTCAGCAGTTAGGAAACTCTGTGAACCTATGGAAACTTTATTACATAGTGTGCTTGATAAAATATCAGCCACTGATCAACTCAACCTTCAGCCTCTGCCCCTTCCTTGGAGATCAGGGGCTGTGGTACTGAAGTCCAGCACTCTGATCTTGAGGTTGGCTCCCGTGGCCTCAGGCAGCTTTGGAGACCCCAGCCATCAGTCATCCTGGTAACATGCAATTATCCTTCAGCTTCTTACCATCGGCCATGTTTTCCCAACACAGTGTGGCTTCCACTGTGTGAGTCTCTGGCAACCTGTTTGTTATTGTTTTTCTTCATCCTCATAAACATTGCTTTTTTCTCTAATATGAACAATATTCTATGAGTATTCTGTAAGGTTTATGTTTATTAGTTTTGATGATGTGTATGTGTGTAGCTGTGTATGAGTATGGTACAGGTGTGCCCTCAGAGAACATAGGTGTCAAATCACCTGGAACTGGAGCTTCAGGCCATGGTGAGTCGACTGACAGTCCTCCAGAAGAGCCCCAAGCTCTCTCAACCACTGAGTCATCCCCAGCCCCCTTACAGACATTCGTATGTGTGTCTTTGAAGAGTACATGTGCAAAGCATGGAGGTCAAAAGGATTCTCTATGTAGCCCGGGCTGGCCCAAACTCCTAAACCTCCTCCCTCCCCTGTTCTTAGATTATAGGTCTATACAAAACAGGAGGCTCTAGAAATGCCAAAATCTTTTCTAAAATGAATGTGCTGGTTTGTACCCCCTCAGAGTGGGGTCCATTGGGTAAGCTTGGGGTTCTTACCACATAGATTTTTAAAAATTATTCATTCATTTGTCCGTCCATCCATCCATCCATCTATCTATCTATCTATCTATCTATCTATCTATCTATCTATCTATTTATTTGCAGCAGGCACAGGAATACCTGTTATCAGTTGGAAGGACACAGGTTGATTGGCATCTTCTTGCCCTGTTTGGTACTTTCTACTTTTCCAAGGGCCAATGCCAACCTCCTGTATGTGGGTGGATGATAAGTGGTAGAAGTATGTGCAGTTTCATATGGGTGGTGTTCTGAAGGAGCTACAGGGCACCCTTAGTGCTGCTCACCAGTGGCTAGGCTCTGTTTTGAGTAGTCGAGAGGTTGATTGCAGTTTCAGGAGAATGATTGAAGGGCAATTGAGGACCAAGAAGGATCCACAGATCCAAACAGTGCTCCAAGAATGGTTTCAGATAGGAGGAGGGGGACCTGGAAGCCTTAACGGAGGGGTGTCAAGATTTGACACCAGGGGGTGTGGTGGTAATGCTTGCAATCCCAGCTCTGGGAGGTGGAGGACTTTGAGCCTTCAAGAGCTCAGACGTTCAACTATTAATGAGTATTCTGGGTATTTCTATTGAACTCCTTTGCACACATGACCTCAGGCATCCTCACACTGCGACAGGCTCTGTGTGTGTGTGTGTGTGTGTGTGTGTGTGTGTGTGTGTGTGAAGGACACACGCATGCACTTCTTATAATGTTGGGGAAGGGGAAGGGGAAACTTTCAAGAAATCAGTTTCCAGATCCTTAAATCCATATTTTGCACAGAGCATCTCCCCGACTCCCCACCTTAGTTAGGATTTTTATTGCTGTGAAGAGACACTTGTGTCTACAGCAACATTTTTATAAGGAAAACATTTAAACATTTAAAATATTGGGGTATCTCACTGACAGTTTCAGAGGTTCAGTGCATTATCATCATGGTAGGGAGCATGGCAATGTGCAGGCAGACATGGTGCTGACTACATCTTGATCAGAAGGCAACAGGGAGTGCCTGACTGTCACATTGAGCGAAGCTTGTGCATAAGAGACCTCAAGGCCCACCTCCACGGTGACACACTTCTTCCAACAAGGCCACACTTCACTTCAACAAGGCCACATCTAGTAGTGTCACTCCCTTTGGGGGCCATTTTCTTTCAAACTCCCCGCTGCCCATTGACGTGCTAGGAATGGAACTCAGGGCCTTGTACGCCTGCATTACAGAAGAGGGTGTCAGATCCCATTATAGATTGTTGTGAGCCACCATGTGGGTGCTGGGAATTGAACTTGGGACCTGTGGAAGAGCAGCCAGTGCTCTTAGCCACTGAGCCATCTCTCCAGCCCCCTAGGGCCTTGTATATGCTAAGTAAGTACTCTACCACTGAGTTAGCCAGACCTCATTTCTTTGTTATTATTATTATTTTTTTTTAAACAGAACTTTGTTGTGTTTCCTTTGGCAGCAATATACTGAAACTGGAATGATACAGAGTCAATTAGTCTGGCCCTGTGCAAGGATGACACACAAATTTGCTAAATGTTCCATATTTTTCTTAAAACAAATATAAAATAAACAAATAGATATTAAATTTAAAAAGTAGCTGGGTGTGGTGGTACATACCTTTAATCTCAGCACTTAGGAGGGGAAGGCAGGTAGATCTCTGTGAGTTCGAGACCACCTTGGTCTACATAGCATGTTTCTGGCCAGCCAAGGCTACATAGTGAGGCCTATCTCAATCCCCTTTCTTCAAATATCAATGAATAGGGTTTTGCTATGTGGTTTAGGCTATCCTTGGACTCAATATCCTCCTGCCTCAGCATTTCAAAATCCGGAATTAGAAGTGTATACCATCATTCCCACCCCCTCATTCTCAGAGCTGTTAAAGAAAGAAAGGAAGGAACCATGCCTGGTGATTCACTAGAGAGCTGGAAGCAGGAGGATTGTGAATTTGGAGTCACGTTGGGCAACATTGTGAAATCCTCACCACTTGGCTACACTGTGAGACCTTGCTTAAGTGTGTGGGGAGCATAAATTGATACTAAACCTTGTCTAGAATTCAGTTAGACTCATGGCTATTATTAGGGCTCATTAATAAATTAATTTCAGCTGAAATCTACTTTATATTTGGAGACCTTCAAAATTTACAACATACCCATTTTGTTATGATCAATACTTCACAAATCAAAATTGTAAAGATAATTTAATCTCTCCCAAATTCTTTCACATATGGATCTTTAAGAATAAAAATTTTATTGGTTCAGAGGAAATATTTTAAGAGGTCAGTAGTCATATATCAGTATGAAATTATGTGAGAAAAGTTGAATGTACGTATGTGTTCCAGAATAAAGCAATGAACTATCTAAAACTTCGGACCGTTTATCAGGCCGGTGGAAACAGTACTGTGAGAGGTAGGAGATTCAAGGGTAGCCTCTACTACAAAGCAGGTTCAAGGCCAACCTGGGCTACCAGTGACCATGTTTCAAAGACAGAAACAATAGCAACAATAGTCGGTCTGTTTAGAGAAAATCTTATTTGTGTACTTTAAAAATGGATAATGGTAGATATCTAACTGATAGTATTTAGAAATCACTGGAAAAAATCAAGTATAGTCTCATTTTAAATGTCAGTGTTTGTAATTCAAGGAAATTATGTGTTTCACAAGTTGAATTGAAATAGTTACATACCAATCTATAAACTCTGTGGACACACAATTTTAACAACTAATGTAGAGAAGTCAATTTAAACCAAACCAAGAGCACAGCAGAGGTCACGGTGTTGTCCGACATCCGCGCCCACCTGTCTCCCAGCAGGTGGTAGAATGTGTTTATCTCCAGTTTATAGTGGGAGACAGAGGAGAGGCAAAAATGTTGAGTTTATTAAAGGCCAACAGGCCAAGGAAATGACTGATTCCAATCTGAACCAGGTCTGAGAATTTCCAGCCAAAGGTGTACCTGCCTCAAGCAGCACCCCCTCTTCTGAAAGAAACCTGAATCCTTGGTATTCATAATGGTCCATGGACCTAGCCACTTAGATGGCTGGAAGCATGTCAGTAATGCAAAGTTCCAGATTCCAACTTGTATTTTAAAAATGGTGTGAAGGAATCAACCCATACAACAGGGCCCACATGGGAAGTTTATTGAGGGGAGGGGAGAGAAGGGCCAGAGAAGGGGCCAGAGAGCAGTCCCTGGAATGAGAGTGAAGGAAGAGAAAGGGACATGAGGTGTGCAAGGCGAAGGCGCCCAGGGGGTGCTCCTAGTGGCCGCAGCTGAGGTATATTCTGCCCTAAGGACAGGCCAGGACAGATGCCTAAATGCTAATACCAACCCCAACCCACTGGACCAGCAGAGTCTGCATCTGAACATGTGTCTAGGTGACTTGTAGACATGCGAGCTGGGGAGCTCTTCCCCAGAGCATAGTCTGGATCCTCTTCTGCTCTTTCCTGGCTCCTCTCTGAAGACCTCTTAGCAGCCTTCTGGTATATTCAGGCCACCACCACTCAGTGTGTCCACACAAGTAACCTGGTGTTCTTTAACAACCCTTCCAGGCTATTTGGTCTTGACATTAAAGGCAGAGATTGTGGCGATGAGGTAGCACGATGGTTCACCAACTTCCTGAAGACAGAACCCTACAGGCTGGTTCAGTTTGATACCAGCATGAAAGGGAGGACAACAAAGAAGCTTTACCCTTCGGAAAGTTACCTTCAGAGCTATGAGGTGAGTGTACGGACTTCATTCTGCTGGCTACTCTGGGTCTCTGTGCTCCTTCTCTGTCTATAAGAGCCCCTCTGAGACTTCAGTTAGAAAACCTCACAGTGGTTCAGGGGGTGGTCCAGGGTACAACCTACACATTAAGGATGCTGGGGGACGTGTGATGAGGGCTCAGTGCTGGGACATCCGAGGTACATAGAGGGTTATGTATGGGAGATGTGTGGAGGGAGGAGCCAGGGTGACTTCTGGGGAGATGGGGACAGTTTCTGGAGGAAACTGGCTGGAAGCTGAGTGTGGTGGCCCATGCCTGTAATCCTAGCACTCAGGAGGGCAAGACAAGAGGATTGCTGTGAATTCAAGGCCAGCCCGGGCTAAAGGTTAGATTGTGTCACAGAAAGGAAAGAGAGAGAAGAGGCCTGGCCGCAAGGGAGAGTGCAGTGATGGGACTAAATGTGCCTTTCCTGATTCAGACTTTGTCCAGGCCACCTTCCCTGCCTGTGTGTGTGACAACTATTTTCATAGGCCAGGAAGGCAGTTCCGGCCAGGAAGGCAGTTCCTGCCAGGGAAAAACTGTAGTGAGCCACGGTTTAAGATGCAAGTACCCCAGGGATCCCCTCCAAAGCCAAGGCAGGCTTATTTATTATTATTAATATAATTGGTGATATTATTATTTATTTGCTTTATTACTAATGTTCCTCACCTAAAACAGTGACAGGTATCTACCAGTGATCAATAGATTTTGAGTGAATGGTTGGTGTTGATGAAATTATTGCTAGAATGTACTGTATTGGCAGCAGACTCCTCTGTATGATGAGGCAGTAGAGCAGGCTGGCAAATAACAGCCCACTGGTCTAGTGGTGCACATCTCTAATCCTATCATTCCTGAGGTAGAGGCAAGTGGCTCTCTGAGTTCAAGCACAGCCTGATCTACTTAATAAGTTCCAGGACATCCAGGGCTACCTAGTCCCTGTCTCAAATAAATACATAAATAATTTAATGGAATAACAAGAGCCAGCCCAAGCTGCTGCCTTGTCCAGCATGTGTCTAGAAGTCATGTTTTAGTACTCACATATAGCTCACATTCTGAATATAGCTCCCCTCTTCTGCACTTGTGAGGTTTTCCATCTGGGCTTTGCTGAGCTCTGGAGAGCAATGCCAGTGTGTGGGGAAACCTGACTGTACTGTGTCCTGTAACAGGTAGCCTACCCAGACTGCAGCCCTATCCATATGATTTCTGAAGCCTCCTTAGTTGATCTCAACACCAGACTGAAGAAGAAAGTGAAGATGGAATATTTTAGGCCAAACATCGTGGTATCAGGCTGCGAGGCTTTTGAGGAGGTAAGGGGCCACTGACACAGACATCCAACTTAGATGTGTGTAGACAGAAGTTTCTGTCCAGCTAACAACTCCCAAATACCCAGTAGCCAAACCCAGAGGAAGCAAGATGAGAATGCCGTGCTGAGAAAAGGTACCAAGCCATCTGGCTAAACATAGATAAGAATTATGGGTTAATTTAAGTGTGAAAGCTAGTTAGTAATAAGCCTGAGCTACTGGCTGAGCATTTATAATTAATGTAAGCCTCTGAGTGGTAATTTGGGAAGTGGCATGCCAGGCAGTGGTGGCACATGCCTTTGATCCTGGCAGTTGGGAGGTGGAGACAGGAATATAAGGTGTGTGTGGGGGGCGGGGAGAGACAGGATCTTGGATCCCTTTGGTCAGAGGATCCAGGGGGAAGAAGTCACTGGTGGCTGCTCTGCTTCTCTGATCTTTCAGGTTATTACCACAATATTTGACTCCTGGTTTTTATTGATAAGACTAAATAGATTCATGCTTTAGATGTGCTGCCCTCAGAGCTGGTGAATCTGAAGTCCCTGCAATGACCCGGATCCCCCAAGGCTGGTGATGGGAAGACTCTGGCTGCTAATGGCCTCCTGGCCTTCAGGGGTCGCTGTTCACAGTCTCATGCTTAGGCTTTAGAGCTCACTAAACACAGCTCACAGCCAAGATTGCTCTATCTACCTGTAGCCCAGGTATAATAAAAGGAAAGGAAGACAAAGAGGACAGCCCTTTCCACCCCCTGCCGGGAGTATGCTCAAATATTTCAGTTCCAGGTTCCCATGTAGAGGCTATGAAGGTACAGGAGCTGCACCCACGGGCAGCACCCTGGGACAGCCCTTGCTGTGGTCCCAGTCTTCTGTGCCTTCCCCAGTGACTAACAGCGGGAAATCCACCTTCCTCCTTCACTGCAGCCTTAAAGGGACAATTACATCAGAAGCCGGTGAACATGGCCTCCACACAGCTGGAGGCTGCTGGTTCATGAGAAGCTTCAGTGGTTGTTCTGAGCATGGGGGGAGTGGGAGGAGCTTTTGGGGTGCAAGGCCCTGAACTGATTAATGACTTAGTTTTAGGACCTCCCTCAACCCTGTGAAGTCTGCAGTATTATACCCTTTATATAAGGAAACAGGCTTAGAAAGGTTCCTCAACTGCCCAGCGGATGAGGGATAACTGCTGATGTTACCACCCAAGGCTTGCCTCTGTGGAACTGGGGTGAGGACGTCACTGTAGAGACCTGGGCAGTTAGCACCCAGAGAAGCTCTTGAATACCTCAGCTCTCTGCTCCTGTGGGTGGCTGTGCTTCCTTTTGTGTGCATAGAACGTGCCCTTATTTTTTGGTTTCCATGGTTCTTTAGGATAAACCTTTGTATAGAGCCAACTTACGCCTATGTCTGTTGTGTGAGTTTGTTTGTGTTTTGACAAATAAAGCTTGCCTGGAGATCAGAGGATGGAGCTAGCCACTAGTTAACCACAGAGGCCAGACAGTGGTAGCTCACACCTTTAATCCCAGCACCAGGGAGGTGGAGACAAGAATAGAAGGCTGGTAGAGACAGGGTCCTGCCCATTCATTTTGAGGATTCATGGAGACAGGACAGTGCCCATTCGGGCTGAGATCTTTTTTTTTTCCTTGTTGCTTAAACTTTATGATTTACAAATTAAATTACACAGCAGCCTGGGATGGGAAGAAGGAAGGGGAGGGGAGGGGAGGGGAGGGGAGGGGAGGGGAGGGGAGGGGAGGGGAGGGGAGGTGGCCAGCTCTGGACATTCTTGGCCACCTTCACCTCCTCTTGTGTGTAGCAAAATCCTCAGTGATGCCTTCACCTGAGTTTGGATCAGGCCTTGGAACACATGTGTAAGTTGGCCTCTGGTTCTGACAGCCCCAGGGCCGCCAGAGCTCCCACTGGCAGCTTCTTCACAGGCGTCGAAGCGTGAAGGCGTGCGTCAGCTTGCCCAGGTGATGGCGACAAATGAGGCCACTGGAATTCAGGTCGAGGGGGGAACAGGCATCAGAGGTCCATAAAGCTGCTCTTTGTCACGCCTGTAGAAACGCAGGAATAACATATGTGTGGGCAGACCTCCTAGACACCCGTGGGCTTGCAGGGTCCGGTTCTCAGGGCAGTGGGTCAGCTATAGAATCTCCAACCAAAACTGTGCAAAATAGTTCCAAGCCGGGAAGCAGCAAAGGGTCAGGGACATAGGGTACCATGTCTGGCTCTTGGTAAGGATGTTCAGGAGCTCATTGATGAATTCATTGAATGCTCATTGAATACAGAGCAGTCATGGGAGCGAAGGAAGAGGGTAGGAAGCTCTTGTCTCAGTTTCTCAAACATGGTAGCCGGGTGTCCCTCCATACTCTGATCTCTTGACGGGGTGGCAGGGAAAGGGTGGGAAGCTCCAGGACCTTGGAAAGGTATCAAAGCCCCAGGATAGGGGAAAGGGGGTCCTAAGCCCATCCAGACAACCATCGTGCAACTCAGGTCCTGGTCCCTCCTCCCCCTTTCCCAGATGAAGAGCCACCACCCACAATGAGCTGAGAGCCTGGACCTGAGAGACAGGTGGTGGGAGAGCCTGAGGAAGAGGAAAAGATGGAGAAGTGGGTGGAGTGGGGCCTGGGTGGGAATGGTAGAGTCCTGGCGTCCAGCCTGGTAGGTGCAGAGGCAGGGCCCAAGGCATGCAGGGCTGCCCCCTGACCCTGCGGTACATGGTGTTCTTGTGGGTGAGAGGGCGCCTCCCGCATCTGTCTCCTCACTAGGCGCCCAGGCTGACTTCTGTGAAGGGAGAGGAGGCAGGAGGGAAGGGGCCCCCAAGCTGGGATTTTGAAGAGGTAAGAATTCTCAGGGTGGCTGATTGCTCTGCTTCTCTGATCTTTCAATTTTCACCTTCAATATCTGACTCATGGTGCTTATGATTAAGATTAGTTAGATTCACACTTCGTATGTCCACACAGTTTGACAGTTTTGAAACAGTAGTGTACATCGAAGATGGCTATTAGCTGATGCTATACTGCTGTCTCAAGTTACGTCCTTGCCACTGTGATAAAATACCCCTTGGAGGGGAAGGGTTTTATTTTGGCATACCGTTCTGGAGGGATAGAGTCCATCATGGCTGAGAGTCTGTGAAATGATGCTACTGTTGCTGATTTAGTCCACCTGAAGTGAGGAAGCCCAGTCGTGAAGGACTTGATGCACTGACCTATCTCCTGCCATCATAACTCATTCAAATATTAATCTGAGTGATTAGGCACATACATATTTAATCCTCAACTAATAAAATATACAGCAAACCTTAGCATGATACCGAAGTCCAGGCCATTGTTTATTGTAAATGCGGGGCAGTAGGATGATAATGCGCTGTGGACATTTGCAGCTCGTGGTGCAGAGTATCGTGGACTTCTCCCTGGGGAGTTAAAGGATGGAGTTAACTTTAAAGGGCTTGGCACAGTGTGGTGTGTTTAATTTCTGAAACACAGAGGGGTGAGGTTTAAAAACAATGTTGACATTTGCTGCTTATCTCTGTCCCTGGCCACCGTGGGGCTCTGTTCCCTGGACTTTGCTCACTGTCCTGAGCTGAACTTGAAGTGTTTGGATGGGGCATCTTTTTTATGTATATCCTCAGTCTACATTTTGAAAGAGCTGGGGGAGAAAACCTCAGAAAAAGCACAGTATATTCTCTGTCACGTGGGAAGGGCTGTTTCTACAAACTTCTGGAGAAGGGGTTTGTTTGTTTGTTGGGCCTCAAACTCCCTGTGTAGCTGAGGATAACTTTGAACTTCTTGCCTCCTTTGGGATTCCAGGCATGCCATTTGCGAGATGCTGGGAGTCAAACCCTGGGCAAGCACTCTACCCATGCATCCTGGGCAAGCACTCTACCCACGAGTACATCTTTAGTGCCCAGTCTCATTTGATCAAAGGGGCTAACTGGGTTAGCACTGGCACACACTTGGATGGGAGATGTTCCCAAAGCCAGACAGTATGGTTTGAATCCCAGCCTCACGACTCACTGCTGGCGTGGCCCTGCCCTGCCAGTCCTGCCCTTTCTAGCAGGTGAAAGGTGACATTTTGCCCAATCCTCATTTCTAGACCTTTGTCTCTTGATGGCCTGAGTTAGGACAACAGCTGTGCATGCCCACTTGGCTTTTTTTTTTTTTTTTATTCTCCTTCTTTAAAATCGATATGCCTTTAATCCCAGCACTCAAGAGGCAGAGCCAGGTGGATCTCTGTGAGCTCGAGACCAGTCTGGTGTACAGAGCAAGATCCAGGCCAGGCACCAAAAACTACACAGAGAAACCCTGTCTTGAAAAACAAAAAACAAAACAACAACAAAAATCTATATGCATTTATTTTTATCTTATGTGTATGAGTGTTTTGCCTGCATGCATGTATGTGTACCAAAGGCATGCAGTATTCACGGAAGTCAGAAAAAGGTGTCAGATCCCCTGGAACTGGAGTTACAGATGATTGTGAGCTGCCCTGTGGGTGCTGGGAATCAAACCCGGGTCCTCTGCAAGAGCAGCTGAATCATCTTTCCACCCGTTTTGTTTTTTGCATCAAGGTCTCATCTAGGCTAGCTCTTTGTGGCTGAGGATGACTGTAAACATCTGTCCTTCACTTCTCCTAAGTCCTAGGATCACAGGCATGTACCACCTCACCCGGCTTTGATACATGTAGCTATGTATACAGATTAGACATGTGGTCTACAGTGATTGCGTAGAGCACATGTAACAGTGGCCACATAAAGTTTTGATGGAGCCACACAGTTCTTATTCCTGGTGACATCACAGTATCATAATGTGGGATAAAGCTACTCACCTGCTCTTGGCGATACTGGTGTAAAGAAGCCCACCACACTGCCACTTGTAGCAATACAATTATGTATGGTTTGTCGTACAAGGATAATGACCAGCCATTACTGGCTCATGTCTTCACTCATCAGAAGGCAGCTCGCTGAGTAGGGTCTCATCATCGTACAGGAGCGGCACTGTCTGACATTTTGTGCATACTCTGTCTCCTTTTCTCTCGGGCGTAGTTCAGTTTCATGTTGTTTCATTCAGCATGGCCAACATATCCAAGGTGAGCTGCTGATGTTGCCAGCAAGAGGCCATGCTGTACTGTACAGGTCCGTGTCAATGCACTTTATGATTTAGGCGTAACAACTACGTGTGAGCACATCTGGGTTGGGAAATAACATGAGACTGTTTACGGGGCTCTTTTTTCACTTAACAACTCTTGTGTGTTTTTCATTTCTCATACCTTGGTAATAATAATGGTGTGTACTGTGAGTGCTCGGTTGGTGGTTTTCTGATCTTCTTGTTACTTTGTGGGGTCATCAGTAACAAATCACAAAGACATTTTTGGCTCAGTGGATAAAGCCACTGACTGAGGTTTACTGCCAACCCTGATGACCCCAGTTCAGTCCCTGGGACCCCCAGGGTGAGAGGAGAGAAGTGACTTCTATAAGTTATCCTCTGACCTCCACACATGTGCCATGGCTCACTCACATGTGTTTGTGTAGACATACGCAACACATAAACAAAATTCAAGAAGGTTGAATTTGAGTCTCAGAAAAGTTTAATTATTCATACATTCACTCCTTCAACTTGCACCAAAATAATTTAAGGTGGTTTCTAGTAACCATATGCACACTGCAGCAGGGTAACTTGTGTGCCGCCATGGAAAGTCAGAACCTGGACTGGGGAAAAACCCCAACCTAGTGCTAAGACCAGGGAGGCAGGGCTGGATGTAGATGGCCTTCCTGACACCTGAACTTGAGCTCCCCACCAGGACACTCAGCTTGTCCCAACTGTTATTTCTTCCCTGGTCTCCGTGGTTGGCTGGTATTTAAGACTCCACTTCAGCTTTGTTGTCATGGGATGTGCACTTTCTCTCTGGCCATACGCATACATGTATTATGGTTCTGCACATGTAGAGTATATTTTATATAGAGAGATGTATATGTAGAGAGACATAGCTGTGGAGATAACTGTGTCTGCTCGCAGAGAGGGAGATAAGAAGGGAGGAAAGGGCTCTACATTGCTCTTCTTTCTGTTCCACACATCTAAGGCAAATGCATGGATTGTAATGTATGTCCCGAAGAATACGCTCACCTGCACTGCTTGTGTGTGAGTCCTCTCACTGCCCCTGGCCCTTATTTTACATTTTCTCTGGGTCTTGCTTATGGTGGAAGCGTCGTGTACTCTTAGTTTTCTATTTACAAGATGTGTACAGCCCTGCAGAAAATTCCCAGGAGGGGCTGGAGAGATGGCCCAGCAGTTAAGAGCACTGGCTGCTTTTGGGGAGGACCCAGGTTTGATTCCCAGCACCCATATGGTGGCTCACAACCATCTACCACTCCAGTTCCTGGGGATGCAATGCTGTCTTTGGACTTCCTCGGGCACCGAGTGCTCATGGTATGCAGACATGCAGGCAAAATACCCATATGCAGTAAATAAATAAATAAAAGTAAAGACACATGAATAAGTAAAGTTCCCAGTGTTAAGTCCACAGAGCGGAGCCCATTACACAGAGTACCCTCACCCCCTTCTCCGACCATTTCTCTCTTTTCCTCTCATTTCTTCCAGCTCACAAATTCCTCCTTGCGCTGACTAGACATCCCTAGGGGCCTGATTTCGTCAGAGTGCAGGTGGCCTTTTCAACCAGCAGGGGGCGCACTAGGCTCTTCCAGTGGCCCCTGGAATCTTGCTGGATAGTGTATTTCTTTGCGTTGTATATGTCTAGTGAATATTAAACTCAACCATTATGAATTTAATTTTTCAGTTATTTAAAATGTATTGTTTTCTTCAGGAACTGGATTAACCATTGCATTTAAACTTAAGTTTGGTTGTTTTCAAAGCAATTAGTGCTTTTGAACCAAAATGTGGACAGTGAGAGAGGAGAGTGAATGACTTTATTAATATGAAGCTATTAACAGTGTCAAGACACAGAGTTAGCACTTGGAGGAGTTAACGACAATGCTTAGGAAGCCAGACAAATTGCTAATGAGCCCAGCAGCTGACTTTTGGAACAGAAGGTAACCTAAATCTGTCTTGTTTAGTTAAGACCCTAATTGAACTTTTCAAGATTCTGGCTTTCTGTTAAAGCCACGATGCAGAAGTTCACAGACAAGTAGCTTGGAATGTTGAACTCATTGTCGCTTGGAACAGGGAATTGAATACAAGATGGTGAGGTCTTGGATTACCGGGTTGCTGGTGGCTGCATTGCCCTCGTGTGGTGAAAGAAGTCCTGACACCTTGGCTGTGTGCAGTCCTAGGCTCCTTTCCCTTCCCTAGACAGGCGCTGTGCTGGTCGCCCTCTAGCGGTAGGTTTGGCATGAGCTTCCTTTGAAGTTCCACTGTTTGAACAGGGTGTGTTGTAAGTCATAGCTCCATTTGTCACATAGTATGACCTTTGCTTTTACAAAGCTTGCCTAGTTCCTGGGCCAACTGATTGCTTGGAACATGGAGTTTATTCCCACCAGAAGCAGTTTCTTGGTGGATGACTGGGGGGTGGGGGTGGGGGGGGGACAGGGCATCTGTGGAGACCTCTGTACTGTAGCTGTGGTCATACTGGGTGGGAGATGTCTGACTTTGAAGACCCATTTGGTACTGGGCCACCCATGGTGCTATGATAAATCATTTCTATAGGCCCCGAAGAGGAGTTTGCCTTTGAATATGGAGTGGATCATGATGTCATAGCCAGTTGCAGGAGGGAAGACTGGACAGTGCTTGTCCCTGCCCTTGCTTTGCCCTCTGCAGAAACTTAGGTCCCTCTCAGGCCCCGAGAGAGTCAAAGCCACTAGCTAAGCAGGGAGGGACTCTTTTTTCCGACTTCTCTGCACACCAGTTAGACTCAGGATCTTCAGAAACCTCACCTGGTTGAGGTCAGTTTGCAAGGAACATTCTTTGCATCTGAGTGTAGATCAGTGGTTTGACCCCTTTGGGGGCTGCTTATCAGATATTCTGTATATTAGATATTTATGTTATAATTCATAACTAGCAAAATCACAGTTATGAAGTAGCAGTGAATTAATTTTATGGTTGGGGGTCACCACAGCATGAGGAACTGTATTAAAGGGTCGCAGCAATAGGAAGGTTGAGAACCACTGTTGTAGATGCTGTTGTTGGTTTATGGGACAT
This sequence comes from Onychomys torridus, assembly GCF_903995425.1. Taxonomy (NCBI): domain Eukaryota; kingdom Metazoa; phylum Chordata; class Mammalia; order Rodentia; family Cricetidae; genus Onychomys; species Onychomys torridus. Next base: position 10,852,582 of record NC_050453.1, read on the forward strand.
GTATTAAGACCCCATCCTCAAATCCCCCCCCCCCCCCGTTTCTTCCTAGAGACCTAGACAAAGGATTGTACTGTTAAACCTAAGTTTAACAGTTTATCAGTGGGTCTCAGCAGGACCGGCACAAACCTTCAAGATAAGGACTCAGAATATGTTCTTTTGAGACAGAGCCTTGTGTAGCCTGGGCTGGCCTCAACTCACTGTGGTAGCCAAGGGTGACTTGAATCATGGAATTCTTGATTCTTGTGCTGCTGTCTCCCAAGGGCTGGGATTATAGGCATAGGGCATCGTGCAAATCTTTATATATACATATATGTATATATAAAGATTTATATAAGCATGTGACTATGTGATATTGAATATGCAGGTGTAGTATTCAAAACACTCTACATGTGCTACTCCAAAACATGACACTCTGGCACATTGATTCTTTTGAGTTGAAGTTACTTGAAAAGGCAAATGCAGGGGATCATGCTGAGGCTGTTTCCCATGTAGCCCAGGCTAGTGCGTCCTTCCCAGAGACAGGAAGCTGGGGCTGGGGGATCTGCATAAACACACCGAGGGAAGCTGGTCTTCCTGGGTTTGGTCACGAGTCCTCCTCCTTCTCACCGTTCTCAGCCTGATGCCCTTCGCCCCAGGCAGTGTGTTACTATTCAACTCCAGCCGTGTCTTTGAACCTACTCTTCATTATGAAGGCACAGGTCATATGAGATTTACATTAAATCATATGTGCATATACATATATGTGCATATACATATATGTGCATATACATGTATGCCTTTCTTTTTATTTCTGTTTCATGTCAACTTAATTATCAGACTTAGCTGAAAACTTCCAAGAAGATAGGAGACATTTGCCTCCTATAGGATGTAATCCACATAATCTGTGTATATGTGGGTGTATGTGTGCAGCTTCACAGATTGTACTAGCTGCAGATAACACATAAGTTAGTGTCTGGAGAGAGGGCTCAGTGCTTGCAAGTTGTGCAGTCATAAGGCCCTGGTACATGTAACAAGCCAGGTATCTCACAAACGCCTGTAACCAGCTCTGAGAGATCCAAAGCCCTCTTCTGGCCTCTGCATGCAAACAGGTGCAGGCACACACACACACACACACACACACACACACACACATACACACACACACATACATATAAACAAATAAAATAAATTTTTTTTTAAAAGAATGTTTTAAAATACTGGGGGAAACATCAGTACTGAACTGCACTGGTCATTATTTCCTGAGTGAAACGATGTACCTATAACTTACTTTTTTCTTGCATTCCATTGGGTATCATAAGTGATCCAGAGATGATTTAAAGCAGGACTAGATGAAGACACAGTACCAGGCTACTTTATGTATGAGATAAGTACTTGAGGATTTGGGATTCTGAAGAGGGTGCTGGAAACAATCCTCTTTTGGACACCAAAGGACATTGAAATGTGTGCAAGTGACTGTGTGTCTGTAAACCATATGCAGTGTTATGATATAGTGTGTTTTATGTGTGTGTACATGTATGTGTGTTTATTTATTTATTTATTTATTTATTTTTCGAGGCAGTTTCTCTGTATCTTTGGAGCCTGTCCTGTAATGCCCTCTGTGAACCAGGCTGGCCTCAAACTCACAGAGATTCTCCTATCTCTGCCTCCTGAGTGCTGGGATTGAAGACGTGCACCACCACCTCCCAGCATGTGTTTCTTTTTTAAAAAGTTACTTTTACTTTTTTATGTATGTGTGAAGTGTATGTGTACCATGTGTATGCAGTGCCTGTGGAGGCCAGAAGAGGGCATCAAATTCCCTGGAACTAGAGTTGTGAGCTGTCATGTGAGTTCTGGGAAGTGAACTGACGTCCTCTGCAAAAGCAGCCATTGCTCTTACCCACTGGGCCATCTCTCCAGCCCCAGTGCATGTGTTCTTGTATATAAATGTATATGTTTGCATAGGTGTGCATTTAAGTGTGTGTATGTATGTGTGTGTATCTATATTTGGATTTATGTGTATGCAGATTTGTGTGCATGTGTTTGTATGTGTATTGGTGTATATGTACATGTAAGTTTCATGTATATGTATCTGTATGCATAATCTGTGTATTTGCGTCTATATGTACTGGAATGTATAGGTGTATATAAGTTTATGTTTGTACACATAGCTGTGTGTTTGTGTGTATATGTCACATATGTGGAGGGATGTAAAGCCTGGCCTTCACAGTAAAAGATTTCAAACCTAGCTGTCCTGCTTCCTCCTGGTATGACTTAAGAACATTTTATGGTGTTCTGCATATGTGTCTCTTGGGGAAAATGGGGATTGTCATAGCACCTCTCGTCACATCATGAGGACCAATTGAAGACCGGTGTTCAGGCCAGGCAGTCAGTGGCCATGGAGTGCTGTCCTGTGTTCACAATGCATCCTGAGGGAAGGACAAGCGAAGGGATCCTGGTTGACCACACTCAGGTGACGTCTCACTCAACACCGAGCCCTCAGACTCTGACTAGCCTCTGCGACACCTAAACCAGTGTTTCTCAAGCTTCCTAATGCTGTGACACATGTTGTGGTGACCCCCAATCATAAAAATGTTTTGGTGCTATTTCATAGCAGTAATTTTACTACTGCCTAGGAATCATGATGCAAACATCTTTTAGAGATAGAGGTTTGCCAAGGGGGTCCTGACCCACAGGTTGAGAACCCTGAGCCACACCGTCCGCAACAGTAGGCTTGTTTCAGAAGCTGTCAGTTTCTCATTGATTGCCACTGAAGCAGTCAGATGAGTCTGCTGTGAACTGCACGCTTTTAAGGCCTGTTCTTGCTGATTTGGCAGAATCAGTGAGGTGATTGTGAATCAACAGGACCATGCCTGGGCCTGGGAGGCGGTGCAGTGGTCGAGGGCTGGGCTCCTGTGCACGGGTGTTGGGTTCCATTCCCAGTGCTGTGAAAGAATTTTCTTTGAAGGTGAATCATGCCCTGGGCCTGGCAGTGCACCGCCTCTCTCGGGTGCATTCTAGAGTTTTTGTGTCCTTCTGTGTCTCCCTCCTTCCGTTGATGTCATACCTAGTACCTCTGACCAAGATGAGGGAAGCCTGACTCTCAAAGACGCCTCTCCCTTTTCTCCTAGGATACTTGGGGTGAACTCCTAATTGGTGATGTAGAGATGAAAAGAGTGTTGAGCTGCCCCAGGTAAAGACTGGGCTGGGACGTGGCCTCTGGGGTGTGGGGTGTACTGTGGTTTGCAACCATCATCTAAGTATGGGTCTTTGGCAGGTGCATTTTGACTACAGTGGACCCAGACACTGGGATCATAGACAGGAAGGAGCCGCTGGAAACCCTGAAGAGGTAGGCGGCCGGTGTGTGCCCTGTATTGATGCCACCTATGCCCGAACTACCTGTGCACCAGGGGCTGTGTCCCAGCCCCCAGGCACCCCTGTGATTTGTATCTCTCCTTCAATGTGTGTGAGTGTCTTCCTTTTTATTTCTTTAATTTTCTGATACATTTTTAGTTGCACAATATTCTATTTTGAAACTTTAAATCTCTCAAGTTCTTTTGTGTGTTGGGGGGGGGGAAGGCGTTGTCATCAGAGGTTGACACTGAATGACTTCCTCAGTCACTTTTCACTCTTTTTGGCTTTTAAAAAAATATTTATTTGTTTATTATGTATATAGTGTTCTGTCTGCATGTACATCTGCATGCCAGAAGAGGGCACCATATCTCATTACAGATGGTTGTGAGCCACCATGTGATTGCTGGGAATTGAACTCAGGACCTCTGGAAGAGCAGCCAGTGCTCTTAACCTCTGAGCCATCTCCCCAGCCCTTGGGTTTGATTTATAGTAGATTTCTTTTCTTATTAAAAAATATTTATTTGTTTGTTTGTTTGTTTGTTCTTATTTTACTTTATGTGCTTTGATATTTTGCCTGCATGTATGTCTGTCTGAGGATCCCCAGGAGCTGGAGTTACAGATAGTTGTGAGCTACCATGTGGGTGCTAGGAATTGAACCCATATCCTCTGGAAGAGAGTCAGTGCTCTTAACCATTGAGTCATCTCTCTAGCCCCTAGATTTCTTTTTTTGATAATTGTTTGCATTGGTGTTTTGCCTGCATGTATGTCTGTCATGGTGTCAGATCTTGGAGTTATAGATAGTTGTGAGCTGCCATGTGGGTGCTCAGAATTGAACCTGGGTCCTTTGGAAGAGTAGTTAGTGCTTTTAACTGCTGAACCATCTCTCCAGCCCCTAGATTTATTTCCAAAGGGCAGAACTCCTAGACACTGCAGCCAGTGTTCTCTGAGTCCCCTGGGTGAGGACAGTGTTCTCTGAGTCTCCTGGGTGAGGAAAGGTCTCCCACGCTTTATTTCTGTGCAGCCTTCTTATCTGAAGTGCCATGCACAATTCCTTATGGACACATTAACTTCTCTCTGAAATCTGGAATTTCAAACTTAAATTCATATTCCATGGTCACAATAGTCTCAACTTGGTCCAAACTGTCTGAGCCCAGGGCTTTAGAAAATGCTAGGGGACTGAGAGTTTCCTAGGCCAATCTTAGAGTTCTAAGACATGGAACTCACCCTTGAATTCCTTTAATATCAAAGAAGCATGTCACTATACTGGCAGTAAAAATGTGTGACCCTCTGGCATCTGTGCAAGTACCAGAGACTGGCTATGTATGCCTCTTCCTGCAGGGGCACAAAGCGGTGCTGAGTGGCTGGGCCGGGGCTGACCATAGCAAGGAGGCAAAGACAGTTGCCATGGCTAAGCCAACTCAGGATGCACTTCACTTCGTGTTTGAGACAAGGTCTCTCACTGGCCTGGCAGTTGCCAGTGAGCTCCAGGCACCACCTGTCTCTGTCTTCCCAATGCCGGGATTCTCGGCAGGTGCCACTGGGCTTTTTTCTGGCTGCTGGAGATCTGAACCCAGGTCCTTGTTCCTGCACAGCAGGTATTTTACCAACTGAGGCATCACTCAGTCCCTCTCATCAATTTCTAGTAATTCAAGAGGCCCTGGGTTCTGTCTCAAACACAAAAAAGGGAAAGGACGAAGCCCCTTAGTTAACACTTTGGGGTTGTCGTGTTTTGTCTGCTCTTCCTCTGTTCTGCTGTTTGTTCCTAACAGGGTTAGAGGTTGTCTCATGACCCCCTCGGATTTACAGTGAAGGTAACTTTCTTCAGCCAGGTCTTAGACTTCATGGGCAGCCCCGTTGGCCAGTGGCATCTCAGCTTTACTTTTCCTTTCCAGGGGAACTCCAGTTTTGAGCCTTCATGTTGGAGAAGCTGAAAGCATAGGGGGTTAATGCCTTAAGCCAGAGCTTTGGCAAGTGTTTCCATTTTATCTCTGTGGCAATGAAACCTGACAAAAGCAACTTAAAGGGGAAAGAGGTTTAGTTTAGCTCACAGTTCCAGGTCACAGTGCATCACCGTGGGGAAGTTGAGGCAGGGACTTACAGTCACATCCCACCCATAGATGGACAGAGAAATGAATGCACACATGCTTGCTTGCCTGCGCTCAGCTTGACTTCTCCACAGTTAGGGAATGGTGCCACCACAGTGGGCTGGTAACTTACTTAAGACATGCCCACAGGCCAACCCCGTGCAGACAGTCTCTCACTGAGACTCCCTTCTCAGGTGGTTCTAGGTTGTGTCATTGACAATGAAAGCTAATCAACACAATGGGTGAAGGGTGGTTCCATTTTGAAAGTTCATGAGCATTTTTTTCCCATAAGTTGTGAGTCCAAGGTACCTGTGTAATAAAATATTTGTATAATACTTATACAAACCCACACTTACTGTTATTAATGTTGTAACTATTATTCTTTTGGTTTTTTTAGAGACAGGGTTTCTGTAATCCTGACTGTCCTAGAACTCACTCTGTAGACCAAGCTAGCCTTTGCTTCCCAAGTGCTGGGATCACAGGTGTGCACCACCACACCTGGCTTTCAAAAACCCACAATTATTTGGCTACTTGCTTACAGTCATCCCTGTCCACCTTTAGAAGGGGCCTTGTTGTTGGCACATAATTAGCCTAAGGAGCAAACATCTAAGTTCTGTAGAAATCTCTAGACTCCTGTTTCCTTTTGGGGCCTGATGACTGGTTCTGACTTCTTTCAGCTACCGCCAGTGTGATCCTTCCGTGAAGAGTTTGTACCAGACGGCCCCACTCTTTGGGATGTATTTCTCAGTGGAAAGAATTGGAAGCCTGAGAGTCGGCGACCCTGTGTATCAGATGGTGGATTAATGGATTCAGTTGGATGACATGGTAAAAGTTTCATTTTGCTTCTAGAACCCAGCGTTTTGACAACACAACCACGTTTTCTTGTTTTCTGATACTTTAAATTTTTAAAAAATATTTTGCTGATTGGTAGTGGCACACACCTTTAATCCCAGCACTTGGGAGGCAGAGGCAGGTGGATCTCTGTGTCCAAGGCCAGCCTGGTCTACAGAGTGAGTTCCAGGACAGCCAGAGCTACACAGACAAATCCCGTCTTGAAACATCAAAAAAAATTTTTTTTTAAATATTGTGTTATTTTCTGTGCATGGATGTTTTGCCTGCATGTATGTGTCCCCCATCACACAGTACCCAAGGGAGTCAGAAGAGGGGACTTCCAGAAGTGGAGTTATAGATGGTTGAGTGCTGCCACATGAGTGCCGGGAATCAAACCTGTGGCCTCTAGAAGAGCAGCAAGTGTTCTTAACCACTGAGCTAGCTCATTCGGATGCTTAAAACAAGAAAGAAAGCCTATGCTATTTAATTCTTGGGAGAATGAGCAGTTTGGGAATCAGGAAGAGCACCCCCCCTCTTTCTCCCTCTGTTCCATCAATAATCTCTATACTTCTACCCAGCCTTCCCCATTCCTGCTTCCCATTTGGTCATAAAATACCAACAGGGGCTGCCCTGTCAGACTGGCAGGTGCCACTGGTTCCCTCGGGAGCATCTTTAAAGGGATAAGGAGCCTGGTGTGGTGGTGTATGCCTTTAATCCTAGTACTTGAGGCAGAGGCAGGCAGATCTCTGAGTTCGAGGCCAGCCTGGTCTACTAAGCAAGTTCCAGGACAGCCAGGGCTACACAGAGAAAACCCTGTCTTATAAAAGCAAAGATTCACTGACAAGAAAAAGGACTAAAGAATGAAGGGACATGATCCTCTGGGGTTAGGTGGGTTGTTTTTTCTGTCTGAGAAAAGGGGAAATATTGAAAGCTAGTGTTTTATAAGATATCACTTAAATGTAACTTAAAGAAAAAAGTCCGAGTGTCAAGATGACTAGATCATGGTGCTGAGATAGAAAACAATATTTTCACACTGATTGCATTAAGTCAGTTTGAGCCCTGAACCCTACAGACACAAGCCGAACCCTCAGTTACAGGACTGAGGAGTCGTTGGAAGACCTTCCCTGGTAGGTTCTAAATGGCTTCCTTTGCAAAACCTATTACCCAGTCCCCCCAAAACACTGTTCTTTTTTTCTCTTTAAAGATTTACTGATTTTCAGTTTATGTGTTAGAGTGCTTTGCCTACAGGCCTGTATGTGCACTGTATACATGTAGTACCTGCATAGGCCAGAAGAGGGTGCGGGAGTCCATGGAACTGGAGTTAGAAGTGGTTCTGAGCTGCCATGTGGACTCTGGGAGCCAAACCTAGGTCCTCTGTAAGAGCAGCCAGTGCTCTTAAGCCCTCATCCCCTGTTTTCCAGTCATCTCATGGCCAAAACCTTTGACTGACACTTTTCTCTCTAATTCTTCCCTGGGATTCTCACATAGGGTCACCCCTCTGCAGCCTTGCCACCTCCCCATGTGACTGACCATCTGTCTTAGTTAGGGTTTTCATTGCTGTGAAGAGATACCGTGACCACAACAACTCTTATTAAGGAAACCATTTAATTGGTACCAGCTTATAGTTTCAGAGAGACCATTATCATCTGGCAGGACATGGCAGCGTGCAGGCAGACGTGGCTGGAGAAGGAGCTGAGAGCTCTATATCTTGATCCTCAGGCAGCAGAAGGAGCTTGTATTCCACACTGGGCGTAGCTTGAGCTTAGGAGACCTTACAGCCCACCTTCACAGTGACACACTTCCTCCAACGAGGCCACACCCACTCCAACGAAGCCACACCTCCTAATAGTGCCTCTCCCTGTGGTGGAGGGGGTAGCATTTTCTCTCAAACCAGCACACCATCCTAAGGACAGAGTGCCCTAGTGGTTCATGTGGACTGAGTATAACAATAGCTACACTGGGTTCATCCTTAGCTCTGAGTTTCAGTGGGCTGCAAATAGAAAATAAGGGTTGTCCCCACCAAAACACTTAATAAAAGTTATTTTGGTATTAATTCATTATATCAGAATATAATATAAATGTAAAGGTACTCAATGCATATTAGGTGTGATTCCCCCCCCCCCCCCTTTGAACTGTGGCACAGCTTTAAGGGACATTGTAGTAAAAATGTGAAAAAGGAAATCAATGTCTTTTGACTACTGCTATGGGGTAAAAGCCCAGAGACCACGTGGCATTACCAAAGATCGAATCAGAGTCTCTGTTAAGCCAGCCTGCGATTGCCTGGAGAGAAACCCTCTCACAGAGCAGCCCGAATGCATATTACAAGGAGTTTTTCAAGCCAAAGAACAGAGAAAGACTGCATTCTGGCTGGCAGTTGCAGAGGGAGCAAGCCAGCTAACAAGAGCCAAGATCATGCCGTTAGCTGGGGTGTTTCCACCCTGAGCTTCTAGAACAGGGGTGGGAGCTTTCCCACAGGACTTTTCAGGGCAGGAGGTAGAAACCAAAGATGGCTTAGCTGAGACAACATGGAGAAAACTTTACCAGGCTGGCCTCGAACTCAGAGATCACCTTCCTCTGCCTCCTGAGTGTGGGATTAAAGGCCACTATGTCTGACCCCATGCATTTTGTAAAACTCCTTGTGAGAGCGCCAGAGGTGGCTAAGGGGGTAAATGTGCTTGCCACCCAGTCTGAAATCCTTAGTTCAATTCCCTAGACCCACATGGTGGAAGGAGAGAACTGGTTCTCCCAAATTGCCCTTTGACCTCCACATGCGTGCCATGCCCCCCCCCATCAATAAATGCAATTTAAAACATTTTAAAATAGCCAGATGTGATAGCTCATGCTTTTAATCCTAGAACTTGGGAGGCAGAGACAGGTGGATGGATCTTTGTTTGAGGCCAGCCTGGTCTATATAGTGAATTTTAGGACAGCCAGTACTACATTAATAAGACCTTTTTTCCAAAAAAAAAAAAAAAAAAAGGAAAAAAAACGTTAAATAAAATCCTTGTGATTCAAAATTGATGTATCTTATAATTGGATCTGTCTTGGATTTGATGAAATATAGAAGATACTAGAGAGGAAATGGCAGATCTGATAGGACCTGGTCCTGCTGTTCCAGCTGTGGGTGACTGAGCCTGGGGCCAGTGCCTGAGCTCTGTGACTTCTGAGGATCTTCAGAAGTCCTCCGGTCACTTGGTGATAGACCTACCTATTCAGATGCTGCAGTATACAAACATGTCAGCCCTCTGGCAACTTCTGTTTGCTCAACTTTCCAGGAGGCCATGAGTTTTAAAGACCCTAAGACAATCTCTCACCACCCTGGTAGGGCCTGTGAGGGGGAAATGATAGTAGACACTTAATAGATAAACAGTCAAGTCTCCTGTGGGCTGATTGAGCTGAGAAGACAGCCAAGAGGCACAGTCCTCACCCAGTCCTGTTGTATTTTATGTGTGAAGAAGAAACTCTGCCAGGCACTGTGTAGTGTTTAGGAGCTCAGGGAAACGGACAGCTTTTCCAGTGGGGTGGTGGAGCAAAGTCTAAGAACAAAGTGCAGCCTGACATTGCTGAGGAAGGCGAGAAGGATCAGGGGGTGCTCCAGGGGCCCACGGGATGGAAGTTGGAAGGTCCATTTTGGAGGGACAGGCACCAAAGTTAGTTCTGTTATTTGTTTACATAAAAACTAAGGGGAGGGTGCTGTACACAGGGTGTTTTGTGTTGTTGCCCAGGCTGGCCTCAGATTACCATCCCCACCCCTGCTTCAGCCTCCTGAGTGCTGAGGTGACTGACACGTGCTACCATGTGTGGCTTACTTATAATTTAAACACAAAAGTTTGTATTCCATTATAATGGCAATACATGTTAACCATGGCAAGTTCAGGAAAGGCCAGAGAATTAGAAGGCTGGAAATCACCTACTTATACATTTTATGCAGGTAGAAGCTTCGTTTGTTCCATGTATCTGTGATACATGTATTTCATAGCCTACCACTATATGCAAATTTAATTTTGATGTCTTAATAATATACTATTTAAATGAAAGATACTCTTTAAACATTCTTACAGTATTTGCTGCTTGTATTATACCCAACTATGTTATAAATAACAATATAATGGATCTCTCTGTAGGCCAGAGCATTTCAAAACTAGAGGATTTTCTACAACTTATATTTATAAAAGTAGAATTAGCCAGCACTCGGGAGGCAGAGGCAGGTGGATCTCTGTGAGTTTGAGGTCAGCCTGGTCTACAAAGCGAGATCCAGGAAGGGCGCAAAGCTACACAGAGAAACGCTGTCTCGAAAAACCAAAAAAAAAAAAAAAAGTAGAATTATTGGCCATAGCACATATTTTTTTTAGCATCTTGACAAATTATTTGTAAAAGAGTTGTTTTCCTTTTGTACTCTGTACATGTCATATTGCATTAGTCATTTCCTGTTGCTCTAACAAAACCCTTAAGGCTGAACACTCCATCGTGAAGAGAGTTTAATTAGCTCATTGGTTCACAAGGCTGCATGTCCAAGGTTAGGCGGTCCCCTCGGTTTGGTCTCTGGTAAGGCTCTCTTGACTGTGTCACAGTGTGGTTGATGGTGGTGCAGAGAGCTCACATGGTGAGACGGGAAGACAGGGTGGAGAAGGCCAGACTTGCTCTTTTGAGACAAATATCTCTTCAGGGAGCAAGCAGGGTGTCATAGCCACTGTTCTATCACTGTGAAGAGACAGCATGACCAAGGTAACTCTTAGAAAAGACCGCATTTGGTTTGGGGCTGGCTTACAGTCTCAGAGCCTTAGTCCATCATCATGGCTGTGGGCATGGTGGCATGCAGATATGGTGCTAGAGAAGTAGCTGAGACCTACATCCTGATCTACCAGCAGAGAAAGGGCCTGGTGTGGTCTTTGGAAACACCAAAGCCCACCCCTCACTGATACTTCCTCCAACAAGGCCACACCTCTTAACCATTCCAATCATTTTCAACTCATTCACTCCCTGGTGACCAAGCATTCAAATGTATGAGCCTAAGGGGCCATTCTCATTCAGACCTCCATACTGGGTGTCTTAGTTGGGTTTCTATTGTGGTAAATACCATGATCGAAAACAACTTAGGGAGAAAGGGTTTATTTTGCTTGCACTTAAAAGTAACAAACAGGGGGGCTGGAGAGATGGCTCAGAGGTTAAGAACACCGGCTGTTCTTCCAGAGGTCCTGAGTTCAATTCCCAGCAACCACATGGTGGCTCACAACCATCTGTAATGAGATCTGGTGCCCTCTTCTGGCCTGCAGGGATACACGCAAACAGAACACTATATACATAATAAATAAATAAATCTTAAAAATAAATAAATAAAAGTAAAACAGTCCATCACTGAAGGAAGTCAGGACAGAAACTCAAGCAGGGCAGGAACATGGAGGTAGTACCTGAGGGAGAGTCCATGGAGGAACACATCTTACTGGCTTTCTCCTTATTTGCTTAGCCTCCTTCCTTCCTTCCTTCCTTCCTTCCTTCCTTCCTTCCTTCCTTCCTTCCTTTCTTCCTCCCTTCTTTCCTCTCTCCCTCCCTCCCTCCCTCCCTCCCTCCCTTCTCTCTCCCCCCTCCCCCTTCCTTCTTTCTTTCTCTCTCTCTCTCTTTTTTGTTTTTTCTAGACAGAGTTTATCTGTGTAACAGTTCTGACTGTCTTGGAATTCACTTTGTAGACCAGGATAGCCTCTAACTTGCAGAGATCTGCCTGCTTCTGCCTTGTGCACCACCAATGCCTGGCTCAGCTTGTTTTGTTCTAGAACCCAGGGCCATCACTTCAGGAGGCACCACCCTCCATGGGCTTGGCACCACCCTCCATTGGCTGGGCATCACCCTCCATGGGCTGGGCACTCCCACATCAGCCGTCAGTCAGGGTAATGCACCAGACTTGCCCACAGGCCAGTCCATTGACCTAATGAACCCTCACGAGGTCCCACCTTTGAGGAGTCACATCACTTCTCGTGTCACTATACCTGAGCCTTTGTAGGGCACAGTCTGACCACAGCCAACAGCATCAGGTAAAAGGACCCCTTCCTAGGATCCTGATGGAAATCCGTTTTCAGAAGCGGCTGTTTTCTGTAATGGTAGTTTTTGCAGGTCATAGTTTACATTCCCTGCATTTTAACTTCAGTAGTGACTGTTTTGTTCAAGTTTGAGTTGTTTATGACCAATAGTCTGAGTAACACAATAGTAGAGATCTTATCATTTATTTAGCTTCCAGGTCCAGGAGATACTTCTGCAAGTCCTAACTGCCAGCCACGACTGTCTTCCTGAAAACGAACAAACCTCCACTTTTCCTTCGGAGCTTCGGATGCCTGGAGTTAATTTGAGAAAGTACCAGAGGTGGTTTGAGAATGTGAGGGCGAATAAATTTTAGATATTTTTATTTTAAAAATAAGTAAAACTGTGTGTATGATTATTCTGAAAATACTCCCACTATCACGTTTTCTAATTACTGCCTTTAATACTGCTGAGTAACAAAAGTTTAGAGTCAACTTAAAAGCTGCTGCATTTTTAAGGTTTGTACTTTGTATGGGGGTATTGAGTGTGAGCAATGGGAAAACGAGCCCTCCTGATCTGTGTGCTCACAGGTGCCTGCTCTTGACCTGGCTTTGAGCCGGTCTGAGTTTTCATTGACGGCTGTCTTTGCCTTACAGAGCCAGGGTTCTGCTTAAATGGAGAGATGATTTCGTAGAGCATAGATTGTGTCTTTCTATTTTCCCTCTGATTCTGTGAAGACGTATAAAATTTATCTTTAATTGTCAACTTCTCTAATTCTACAAGAAAACAGAATTTAAAAGCATAGAATCTTCGGAAGTAGGAATGAGCAGGAGAAACCATGAACGCATTTTTTTAAATGTTCATATCTATTTTTCATAACAAAGATGAACTAGCTTGCTGTAAGAAGTAATGTAACATATAAATGAGTTAGCCCACTTAAAATTGTGTGGTTTCTTTGTCACTGGTAAGTGTGAATCTCTTCCAGCTTCATCTGTGACATTTGCTTCTGGGTTTCTTTTCATCTTCCAGAATCATTGCCACACATCTTCCTGCTTCCAAACATTACCTCTTGCCACTGGGGTGTACAGGGCCCCTTGAACTACATGAACATGCCTGTCTAAGCCAGTGGTTCTCAACTGTGAGCTGCAGCCCTTTGAGAGGCCAAACGACCTTTTGCAGTGGTCGCATATCAGATATTTACATTATGATTCATAACAGTAGCAATTATGAAGTAGCAACAAAACAATTTATGGTTGGGGGTCACCACAACATGAGGCTCTGTAATAAAGGACTCTGTATCAAAGGGCTACAGCATTAGGAAGGTCGCAGACTCTAAGGCATTATGGCTGATGACTTCAAGAGACATCTAATAGTCAACAGGGGACAGCTGTTGTTTCCTTCTATGCATGAGGCTGTGGGAGTACAGAGCAGGTGACAACTAGTATTTAACAGGATAACACACCAGACTAATAACTCTGTTGGGGAGCCCCACTTGATATAGGAAAGAAACAGTATTCTCAGTCACAAAGACAGCTAATTTTGGACTTCAGAACAAATTCAAAACAGACTGAGAATATACAAGGACAAATTCCCAGGTGTTTATTGCTAAATGAAGGTCAGACATGAAGCAACTTTGGTAGACATAACTCTGCAGTAATTCTCTTTCTGCACATATCCCAATCACTCAAGGTTCAGCCAATTAACTGTTATTGTTGTCCTGAATGTCATCCTCTGTCTGGGAATGCTAACCAACTACTCAGGCTACATGCTTGGCCAAGCATTACTCATTGGCTGGTCAGCATGACATTCCTAGCCCAAGAAAAACTATGTGACTTATCATGTGTTATGAGAATGGGTCGGACCCTGAAATGTAACGTGTAGTGTCCAGAGAGTGTGCTGAAAGGGAGAAAGTGTGTGAGTGTATGTAAGTGCATGTGTGGGTGTGCTGAAAGGGAGATGTAGCAGTGTGCAGAAGAGAGGTGTGTGTGGAGAATGTGTGGAGACATGTAACTGTATATAGAAATATATGGCTGTGCAGGAGAAAGATGTGTATGTGGGGCAGAAATGTGTGTGTAGAGGAGATAAAATGAGGGAATGAGAGAAATGTTGAAGAGAAATGCAAGTTAGAAATGAAGAAATGTAGCAGGGTAGAGAGAAGAAGCATGCATAGAAGAGAGCTGTGTAGGAGAGAGATGAGGGTAAAGAGAAATGTATGTTACGAGAGATATAGAGCTGTAGGTATAGAGATGGTAACTATGTAAGACACAGATTGACAGAGAGAAGTTTTTTTAAAGATGAAGTAAAAGAGAATTACCCTCAGATCGTAGGTGAATTATTATAGATAATAAATCTTTCTATCCCTGCTCATGAGAAGTCTTTCTCTGAGTAACCCTGGGTAGCAGTCCTGGGAGCTGGACTCCCAGGCTGTTAACACTCACTGCCTTTGCCTGCATCCTGGGCCTGAGTTCAACCCCTCTGGCTGTGAGGTAAAAGTGGTAGGCAAGCTGTGTCTTGGGTACATTTTGGAAATGATAATTTTTTTAAAAAGTCATACTCAGTTTAAAGCCAGCCATTAAATTTTAAGCCTTTTCCCCCTTTACATTTCCAAAGAGAAATAGGAAGGATGATAAACATACTCAGCTCTCGGTGCCTTCGAGATGCCTTTCCATAGAGAATTTGAGCCTTGCCTGGTCCCCAGTGGCACCCATCTCTGCTCTACCGGCTCTACTTCTCTGTGACAACAATCCCCAAGAGAACAACTTGAAGGAGGAGGATTCATTTGTCCCATGGTTCCAGTGGTTCCATCTGTGGACATGTGGCAGAGGGGGTATTCTTTACTTGATAAGCATAGGAAGAAGATAGGAAGGGTCCAGGTGCAGCAAGCCCCCAGGAGACCTCCTCCTCAGCTAGGCTGCACCTCTTAAACATACTTCAGCCTCCCCAGATAGTGTCACCAGCTGGGGACATAAGAGCTAGAAGGTGACTTTCATGTCCAGCCACAATAAACAGCCCAAACCCAGGGAAGCAAGATAACCAGCTGGCTGAGTGCAGTGACCTCAGAACTCTGATCATTGCTGGGTGTTGTGGGAATGAGGAGTGGCAGAAGCTGGGCCATGGGCAAGAGAAAATATTTAGGTGTATTACAGGACACCTACTGTCATAGGACAGATATTGAGTACCAGAGGGCCCCAAAGTGAGCTGCCAGCTGAGGCAGGAGTGTCCATCATTGTCAAAAGATCATGAGGATTTCAAATCGGGAGAAACAGTCAATGCATGCTAGCATTCTGCTTTCTCCACGCTTCACACAACGGCCGCTCAGGGAATCTTCACAGGAACCCCAACTCTACCACAATCTGAGGTCCTCAGAACCCTGTGAAATCTCTTCCTGGGAGACAGGCTGCCCTCTGGCTGGCATTAGGCTTCTAGCCTTTTCCTTCTCTCAGTCGGAGACTTGGGGTGGGAAAGAGGGGGGGTTCTATTTTGGGGGGTCCACTGTTTCAATAGTCTGACAGCCAGAGTCAGAGCAAAAGCTTCTCTTCAGAGAAATCTTCATTCCTGCCTTGTGGCTGGCAGCCACTCACATGCTTCCCCGCCCACCATGGCTATCAAATCCCTCTGCTCTGTTGTAGTAGAGAAATAGCTTTCTCCCCGTTAGAATGGTCTTGAATAAAGGCTTGACACTTTAACAACTTGACACATCAAACAGAAGCCTGAGGTGCCTAAGGTACCTTGTTGGCCTTGGCTTTGTTTAAAATAAGATAGTGACAAGTGTCAGAGCTCACCTTGCAAGACCTGCAGGGAAAGGCCTGGGGGCTTGTCTAAGGTCTAGTTCTGGTCTCTGGCTGTTCCCGAGAAGCAGACCTGGCTCAGCTCTGTAGAGCCTCAGGGCTTAGATCTTTCCACCTTCAGATCCCAGTGGCTGCCAAATTGCTCTCCACAGTTCCCAGAGGGGCAGCTGCCCAGCAGCCTGATTTCTAATTTCAAAATCACACCTTGTTTCGGCAAACGTTGTGTGTTTTAGGTCAAATAAACAACCCTGCAAACACTGTTCTACACTGATTGATCGAAGGGTGAGGTTCGGGGTGAGTGAATGAGGGAAGAAGGGAGGGAGGGAGAAAAGGCAGGAGGGAGGTAGGGACAAAGGGTGAGAACCTCTACAGCTGAGCCACCATCTCCCGCCCAGGCCAGTGAAGATGCTCAACTTGGATTGGTGGGGAAGGAGGCCCTTGGGCTCAGCCCCAGACCCAGGCCACCGGGGACAGTTGCATTTAGTCCAGCCGGTGTATCAGCGCCCGCCCGCCCTGCTCCGGCCATGGGTGCCTCTGGCTCCCGGGCTCTGGCCCTCCACGGCTTCTCCGCATCCCGGGTCCCCCGGCAGCTGCGGTCCACCTGGCTCGGCGTCGCCGCGCTAGGACTGGCCGCGGTGGCGCTGGGGACCTTGGCCTGGCGTAGCACGCGTTCCCGGCGGCGCCGGCGGCTGCGGCAGGTGGGGACGGTGTCCCAGCTCTGGATCTACCCGATCAAGTCCTGCAAGGGGGTGTCGGTGAGCGAGGCTGAGTGCACCGCCATGGGGCTGCGCTGCGGCCACCTGCGGGACAGGTACGAGGAGCCTGGCGCTGCGCCCCGCTGACTGAGGCTGTGTGGGTGCGGGGAGACCAGGAGCTAGGGAAGGGTGCCGGGAAACGGGGGGCGGGTGGGGGAGTAGTGACCCTCACTCTCCACTAGCCATCTCGGGAGAGTTGGAACTCTGAAGTCTGCAAGTTTCTCACTTCCAGGAGAAAATCTTGTGTTCCTTATGAGACATGCCCCACGCCGGCCAGTCAGCAAGCAGAAACTTCAAACTCCCTCCACCTACACAGCCAGAAGGGATTGGCCCTTGGTCACTTTACTTTTAACTTTTTACTTTAAACTCGATAGAGAAACCAAGACAATTGATCCCAGAGCGCAGGGGGCACCTAGGCACAGAACATCGTTACTGCAGCAGTTGAACACGTTCTTGCAGTGAAAATTAACAATCTGCAAGTGTTATTTCCCCCAGGCTCTTGTCAGATAAAGAAAGGCTCCAGGGGGGCGGGGGAGGGGATGAACCTGAGGTTTGTGCTGTCTTTAGCCACTGAGAGTTTGTAAACAGCGATTAAAAGTCTGGCTGAGGAGTGACCGGCTTGGACTCCCAGGTTTCGGGGAAGGACACCTCTACTCTCTTGGGTCTGGTCTCCAGCTGGGACCAGGTCCGCCCAGTGGACACGCTGATAGACCGGCTCAGGGAGAAGAAATGGGGATTCTTGTTCCAAACCCTTCTTGTCCATTGGCTGATTTGAGGCGGCTTTTTTACAAAAGGTGGGTGGGTTCCTCCTCATGGTGTGGACCTTGTCTTGTGTGACCCTTATCACCTTGTGCTTTGCAGTTCTCCAGGTCTCAGGAACAAAGTTCACTGAGGCTGGAGGTGGCTGCTCCAATGCCGTCTGGCGGGTTGCCAGGCTCCCTACCCTCCAACCCCCACTTGAAAATACACTAAACGCTCCCTCTTTTCACCCAGACACAGCAGTTCCCAACAAAATTTAAAAGTGAGCCGCTCACCTGTGCTTCAGGCAGTCAAGAATCCTAAACATTCCCAGCTTTGTAGAGTGGGGTCTCACATACTGTAGCTTATTGACTTTAGTTTCTGTCAGCCCCAGAGGCAAAGGGCATTGGCATTTGACTACCGGGTCGATTCAGAAAACATGTTTCGAATTTGGACCGCAGCTGTGGTGGCAGACTCGTCACTCTTGTCACAAGCTCCCAGGGGACTTAGGCAGAAAATAAAGAGCAACAAAAAAATCCAACCAACCAACCAAAATAACAACAACAACAACAATAATAATAATCAGCTTCTTCCCTGGGGGACTGTGACAAGTGCCGAGAAACAGAGGAAGGGTCCTGGAGGCTATCTGGGGGGCACTCAGGGAGACTATAGCAAAGGCAGTCAGCAGCTTACACTGAAAAGTAGAGAATGGTAGACACTCTCCAGGTAAGTCTGTACAGCGTTCTAGAGAGCTGGGCATCAATCCCAGGCTTAAAGACTGGCACACTCTGATGTGTTCCCAGAAGGAGTGCAGAACGGGCTTGAATATAAGGGATGCTTTTTTTGCAACACTGAAACTTGACCATGCACAGCAAGTAAGAAGTGGACATAGCCCAAATGTCCATCAATGGATTCGGAGAGCAAGCAAAATGTGGTTTATGCAAATGGTGGAATGTCACCCAGCTTTGGAAAGGAGTGGAGGTCTAGCACCTGCTATAACATGGATGAACAAGGAAAACAGAACACTAATTTAAATGGGCAGGGCAGAGGGACCAGCTGTGCAGGATTTCAGTTCCAATCGCTTGACTCCAAATTCATAGTCAGAAAGTGGAGTGGAGGCTCTGGGGCTGGAGAAGGTAGGTGTGGCAAGTCATTGCTTAATGAGTGCAGAGTTTGGAAAGATGGAAGGTCTGGAAACAGTGGTGAAGGTTACACACAACACTGAACTGGGTTATGTTACTCATGGTCCACGTCTGGGCTGGGTCTGTGCCGGGTTCTTGGTCTCTTATGCAAAGAGCTGGAATCCAGGGCCCATACAGACTTGCCAGAGAGGTTGGTAACATTATTTGAAGTAAAGCAACAGGACAGCTTCTAGAGGAATACGCTATCAAGAATGACAGAAGCCAGCAGGTGGTGACACACACCTTTAGTCCCAGCACTCAGGAGGCAGAGGCAGGCAGATCTCTGTGAGTTTGAGGCCAGCCTGTTTTACAGTGTGAGATCCAGGACAACCAGGCTACACAAGGAAATCCTGTTGTCTTAGTCAGGGTTTCTGTTGCTGTGAAGAGACACCATGACCATGGCAACTCTTATAAAGGAAAACATTTAATTATGGTGGCTCATAGTTCAGAGGTTTAATCCATTATCGTCATGGTGGGGAGCATGGCAGCATGGTGGCATATGGGCAAACAAGGTGCAGGAGAAGGAGCTGAGAGCTCTTACATCCTGACTCTCAGGCAACAAGAAGTGATCTGAGATACTGAGTGTGGCTTGAGCATAAGAGAGTCCTCAAAGACCGCCTCCACAGTGACACCCTTCCTTCAATATGGCCACACCCACTCTAACAAGGCCACACCTCCTAATAGTGCCACTCCTTTTGGGGACCATTTTCTTTCAAACCAACACACCTATCTCAAGAAAAAAAAAAAGGTGCCACGTGAAGCCTGATTATTGTTCCAGGCTGGGGATAAAGAGAAGGAGGACCTGGTAACTAAGGGATAAAATGAGGGTGGATCTTTACCTTGATTGATGATATAATAGCTCATATAAACGCTTTTTTTCCTACTGCACATGTCTCTTCCCATGATGCATTTAATTTCGATCTTATGAATGCCCAATTATTCATAGACATAAAATGGTAAAATATTGTCCTGGTAATTTTTTTGTCAACTTGACACAAGTTAGAGATCTCTGGGAAAAAGAACCTCAGTTGAGAACATTCTTTCATCAGATTGGCCTTATGGGCCAGTCTCTGGGGCATTTTTCTTGATTAATGATTGATGTGGAATGGTCCAGCCTATGGCAGGCAATGCCACCCCTGGCCTGGCGGTGCTGGGTTGTTTAAGAAGTCAGGTAGAGCAAATGATGGGGAGCAAGCCAGTAAGTAGCTCTGCTCTGTGGCCTCTGCTTCAGTTTCTGCCCCGAGTCTTCACTCCGCTGGCAGCCAGTGGAGAGAGGATGCACTGTTCTTCCTCTGGAAACAGTTACTGCTCTTCTGTTTCCAGTTACCATTTTCTCAGGAAGTAAGTATCTCCAAGCCTGGGGAATAGTGGGCTAGAAAAGTATGGTAAAGATGGACACTAGACCTTCTTAGCAACTTGCAGAATTCACAGCACCCAGTATTTAAACATGTGGTGAGCAGGGCTGGAGAGATGGCTCAGCAGTTAAGAGCACTTGCTGCTCTTGCAGGTGGCCCAGGTTTCGTTGCCAGTCCTTATGCAGAGGCTGGCAACCACTGGTAACTCCAGTTCCAGGTTATCTTATGCCCCCTGCTGGCCTTTGCAGGCACTGCGTGCATGTGGTGCACACACATACATACATGCCCACCAACAACCATACATATACAATCTAAAAATAAATAAAAGTAGTGTACGTTGCTCCACTGAATTCCATGGCTGCAAACTCCTTGAGGAACAACTCCATCTTTCTGTTCCTGAGAGAACACTGCTTCTGGCGAATCTCTGGATTTTTAACATCTTCTTGGGACATGTTTAATGAACATGGTGAAGTCCTGGCAACTGGGGCGAAGTATAATTAACCTCTTTGATTCAAAGTGCCCCACCTGTTATGCATTAATTCTTGAGTGGTTATTTGCCCCTTTAAAATTAACATACATGGTTGCTGCCAAGGCAAACAGACAGGCAGGCAGACAGACAGACAGACACATACACACACACACACACACACACACACACACACACACGCCCTCCAGGTTTCTTACAGGGAGGAAATACGAGGTGGGTAACTGTGACTCTGATAATGGCTGAGACAGCCTGGGCTGGTTTTGCTTTGTCAGGTTCTGGCTTGTGATCAATGAAGACGGGAACATGGTCACTGCCCGGCAGGAACCTCGCTTGGTCCTGATTTCCCTGACCTGTGACAATGACACCCTGACTCTCAGTGCAGCCTACACAAAGGACCTGCTGCTGCCCATCACACCCCCCACCACAAACCCACTACTCCAGTGCAGGTGAGTAGAGCAGGCCTCTGGCCTGGGGGACCAAATATGCACGACATTTTTCTTTACTTTAGCCTTTCATTGTTTAAAAACACAGTTAGCTTACAAAATAATAGATGGGTTTCATTACGACATTTTTACACACATTGTATATTGCTCATATTAGCCCTGTATTCCCTTGACCTGTACCACTCCATTGGTTCCTTCTTCCCTGCAAATAATTGTCTCAATATTTCATATCACATATGTATATATAGGGTCGGGGATGCAGCTCAGGGGTAGGGTATTTGCCTACCACACACAAAGTCCTGGATTTACTCTAGATACTACATAGCTATCTACACATGGTGGTACATACCTGTAATCCCAGCACTGGAGAGGTAGGGGCAGGAAGATCTGAAGTTCAGGTTATCCTTGGCTATGTGGTGGATTCAAGGCCAGCCTGGGCTACATGAAACCCTGTCTTTATATAGATAGATGATAGATGGATGGATAGATAGATAGATAGATAGACAGATAATTAAATCTAGATTCTACATATAACAGAAAATGTGAAAAATTTCCCCCCTTTCCTTTAGACCTCTTTCTCCCATGCATAGTCCCTCTTCACGTTCATGTCCTATATATACACATTTGAAGATATATATTTGTATTGAAATCCAGATTGTGTATATACTCTTGGAATTTTTAGGAAGTATGTGCAATGGGGGGGGGGGGGAGTGTCTCCAGAAAGCAGCTTATCAACAGTGAGCCGCTGATTGCACATGACCCTCCCTCCAACACTCAGTCCTCTGCATCATGAGAGGAGAAATGAGGAAATAGTTTGTGTAGGGACAAGGGCCACCAAAGCCCAATGTGGCAGGCTGAGGACGTGACCTGGTGTTATAACACTCGCCTCGCATGCTTGAAGCTCTGGGTTTAAACTCCAACTCCAACATAAATTAGTTAATTAGTTAAAGTCTAATGTGGAAAGCAATGGGGGCGAAAACACATCAACAGGAAACTAAGAGAAAAATAGCCCCACTGAAGACTCCAGGACCAAGCGCAGTGGCAGGTAGGAAGTGTGTCCTGGAAGAGGGGGAGTCCTGTAGTCCGTCACAGGACTGTATTTGCAAAGGGCTCTTGTGACAGTGCCCTATTAGACATGATATTTAGCTTGAGGGGGAGGATGCAAAGTGGAAAAGAACAGCTGTAACTGAAGAGGTGTCCTGAGTTCAGGTGGAGGTTGGAGGGAGGAGGACATTGTTGGGGAACTCATACAGAAGCCTACCTCCTCAGCACTGATGGGCTGTGGGAAGGCGGCTGCTCCAGGACCTGGCTTAGCAGCTAAGAAATTGCAGCTAGAACTTCCTTTTTCCCACTGTGGGACAATGACTTGGCTTAATTATACTTTGTTATTGTTTCTGCACTCCCACCCCCCCAAACAGGGTTTCTCTGTGTAACTGCTCTAGCTGCCCTGGAACTCACTCTGAAGACCAGGCTGGCCTTGAACTCACAGAGAGCCAGCCGAGTGTTGGGATTAAAGGCATGTGCCACCACACTTGACTGTTTTTGCATTTTTCTTTTTTCTTTCTTTCTTTCTTTCTTTCTTTCTTTCTTTCTTTCTTTCTTTCTTTCTTTCTTTCTTTCTTTTTTTAGCTGAGGACCGAACCCAGGGAAGTGCTCTACCACTGAGCTAAATCCCCAACCCTGTTTCTGCATTTTTAATTAATGTATAGTATGAATTGGGCATGGTGGCACACACCTTTCATCTCAGCACTTGGGAGGCAGAGGCAGGTGGATCTCTGAGCTTGAGGCCAGCCTGGTCTACAGAATTAGTTCCAGGATAGCCAAGGCTACACAGAGAAACCCTGTCAACAAAAAGAAAGAAAGGAAGGAAGG
This sequence comes from Onychomys torridus, assembly GCF_903995425.1. Classification (NCBI taxonomy): domain Eukaryota; kingdom Metazoa; phylum Chordata; class Mammalia; order Rodentia; family Cricetidae; genus Onychomys; species Onychomys torridus. The sequence continues at coordinate 10,875,455 of NC_050453.1, forward strand.
AAGGAAGAAAGGAAGAAAGAAAGGAAGGAAGAAAGGAAGAAAAGAAAAAAAGAAAACCCCAATAACAAAAACAAACAACAAAACAACAACAACACAAACATGAATGCCCAAGGAAACCCATAGTCTATTCACCTCAGTCAGGCCTGGTGGCATCAGCCTGTAATCCCAACAGGAGGGAGGCTGGGCAGGAAGATCATAAATTAAATAGCAGCCTGGACAACTAACTCAGTGGGACCCTGTCTGAAAAAAATGAAGAAAAAATAAAAAAGAAGAATGGAGATGTGGCTCAGTGGTAGAGTGCTTGCTTAGCATGTACAAAGTCCTGGGTTCAAAGCCTACTACTGCAATAAATGACCGCTCCCCCCACACACACACAGTGGGCTGGGTCTTCCTATAATTAACAGTCGAGACAATCTCCTACATGCCAACTCGATTTAGGCAATTCCTCAATGAAGGCTCTTCTCAGCTGATTTTAGGCTTGGTTCTGGGGGGCGGGGGGTGTTGAACTTTGGGCCCTCATGCTTGTACCAACTGAGCCATCTCTCCAGCCTGCTTATGTTCTTCTGAAAACTCAGTGCATGTCAAACCTATTATCTTCCTTCACCCTCCAAGCATACCCTTCAGGGAGGGAGATTCAGTGGCTTTTGCCAATGAGAAAAGCAAGGCTCGAAACAGCATTTTCAATTTCATTTTGTGACTACAGTGGCCCTGAGGCAGGCATGGGCTAAAGTGAGGTTCTCCGATGAAGAAGGGATGTTGGCCATGTCACAGCTGGACCATTGCAGCTCTCTGACCTGTCCAGGAATACAGTATTACATTACTCAGAGCCTCTGAATTGTCCTTGCCTGTTTCCCTGTCCCCACCGCAGAGTGCATGGTCTGGAGGTGCAGGGCAGGGATTGTGGAGAAGCGGCTGCTCAGTGGATCACCAGCTTCCTGAAGACACAGTCCGTGCGCCTAGTACACTTCGAGCCCCACATGAGCCCCAGAAGTTCTCGCCAGATGAGGGCTCAGTTCCGGCCCGAGGACCAGGTCAGAGGCTTGTGGGAGGCTCGGTGGAGTCAGGCTTCAAATAGAGGGCCAGAGGTGTGTGGAACTAATAAGTCCTCCCCGTCACCATTATCCAGGTTCCAGTCTTTTCTGGAAGTTGTCAGAAATGTGTGCCATCTTCCTGAGAGACAACCCCCCCCCCCCCCCACCCCCCCACCCCCCCCACCCCCCCCCACCCCCCACCCCCCGGCGGACACCATGGCCCCAGCCCTTTTCTTCTCTCCTTGGGAGTATTCCAGTTTCTTGGGCTCTGTTGTGTCTGTAGTCTCATAGCCAAAGGGAGAGCCACAAGTGTCTCTTGGGAATATACTCATTCCTGCCAGGATGGGTACAGGGGTGGGGTTCCTTTTTTCTTGATTTGGGGAGAGCCTCCACTCCCCCGAAGTATCTACTTTCCTATTTATGTAAGCATTCTGGTGCCAATAGAAATACAATACTATTTTGTAGGTGGTTTTCCATCCCAGCAGCCACTTCCAAATTACCACACTAAGGCTTATGTTACTTATAAATGCTCAGCTGATAGCTCAGGCTTATTACTAACTAGCTCTTACAACTTAACCTGTTTCTATTCATCTACATTCTGCCACATGGCTTGTGGCTTTACCTGTCCTCCAGCATGTTCTGCTCCCTCTGTGGCTGGCTGGCTGGCTTCTCACTGACTCCATCCTTCCTTCTCCCAGAGTCTCTGTGTCTGCATGTACTTCCTGCCTGGCTACTAGCCTGTCAGCCTTTTATTAACCAATGAAAGTAATACATATTCACAGTGTACAGAAGGATTATTCCACAGCACTATTTATTCTACAGTGGTATCATTTCCTGTAACACTGGGGTCCAAATTTTCTAGCTTTCTTACAACTATGTGTCAGATTACAAGTGCAGGTCAGAGCAGTTATGTGGAGCAGGTATGTGAAACAGGTGTGGGGAGCCCCAGAATTTACATGGTCAGGTTGTTTCTTCAAGTCGTAAGGCTGCAGGAACTCATCATGATGTAGGTTGGTAGGGCTAGATAACTTTAGTGTTAAAAAAATGAGGGCCAACAATCATACTTCACATTAATTTGAAGGTTGCATAAAGATAGGCACCTATAGAACTAGTGGGTATTTTCTCAAATGTAATGAAACCATCAAACTTGACCACCTTATTAAGCTAAGGAAATGGATGCTCAGGAAGGTGAGGTAATGTCTTTAAGGAAACATGTCTAGTGATAGCTCTCGAACTCTGAGGTCATGTTCTGTTCATAAAATAAAGATTTCATAGGTATGGGTGTTATACCTGAATGTATGTCTGTGTACCATATATGTGTAGTGCCTATGAAGGCTGTAAGATGGCATCAGATCTCCTAGGACTGGAGTTACAGATGGTTGTGAGCTGCCATGTGGGTGCTGGGGATTGAACCCTGGTTCTCTGCAAGAGTAGCCAGTGCTCTTAACTGTTGAGCCTTCTCTCCAACCCCTTCTTAATGTCATGCAGTTCTGCAAGACCAGTTAAGGCTTTGAATTGCTGTGACATTTCTATGTAAAGAACTAGAAAAATAGTTATAAAGGTGTGTGTGTGTGTGTGTGTGTGTGTGTGTGTGTGTGTGTGTGTGTGTTGGGGGGCTGAATTTTCAGGGACTAGACCTATGGTGTCCCTTATGAGGCATTTCTGGGCCACATTGTATCCCAATATCTGTTTCCTTCTCAGGTGGCCTACTCAGATGCAAGCCCATTCTTGGTCCTTTCTGAGGCATCCTTGGAAGATCTCAACTCCAGGATGGAGAAGAGAGTGAAAGTGACCAACTTCAGGCCCAACATTGTCATTTCAGGATGTGGCGTTTACGCAGAGGTAACATTTGGCCTGCACAGCCTCTTTCCTTTTCTGTTGTGGAAGGTGCAGCAGTTATTTCCAGGAGATCCATCGCTGTAATCCAAGCACAGGAGATAGAGTCAGGAGGACTGGGAGTTCAAAGCCAGCCTCAGTTACTAATGAGTTCAAGGTCAGCCTGAGCTACACAAGACCCCATCTCAACAACAGCAAAAGCATAACAGTTATTAATGTTGGATTAGACTACTGCTAGAAGTGAGCTGTTCATTGTCTCTGTGCTGCACCATATTCTACTTTTAGGTTTGTTGAGCACCCACCCAAGAAGCGAAAGCTAATGTGTAGAAGATGCACACAGGCGAGGCAGAGGTCTGAGGCTTACAGGGAGACTCCTGAGTCGGCAGATTGGCTGTTGACTCAGCATGGACTACATGGTCTGTGTCACTCATGGAACCAACAAGGTTGTTTGTTGTGTCCTGTTGCCCATCTCACCTGCCTGGTTTCTGCCTAGTTGCTGACTCCCTTGAAGAAGCCCAGCATTTTTAGCATGACTACTGGGTAGTGGGTGGGGTGCTTATCAGCATGATGGTGTTCCCAAACACTTCCAGGGCTCCCTTCCTTGGGCCCTCAGGTATCCCACATTGGCCTTCAGCAAGGAGAACTATGACGCTGGTTCTAGTGTCCTGGGACGTCCTGGCAGCTGATTGGTCTTTGTAACAGCCTTTGGATGTTTACTTTACTCTGTCTGATGGGTTATGAAGTCAGACGCTGGTCATGATGGAACTGAATGTGAGGATTGTGAAGAATGTGGCAATAGCAGTGTTTTGAATGAAATGTCCCCCATAGTCTCGGGCATTTGAACAGTTGATCCCTAGATAGTGGCACTATTTGGGGAGGTTTAGGGGTGTGACCTTGTGGCATTCCCAACACGTGGTTCGAGCCCTCAGCTTTCACTCAGCAGCACAGACTCTAGCTCCTGGCACCATAAACCTAAATACACTCTTCCTTCTAGATGTTGCCTTAGTCAGAGTGTTTTATCACAGCAACAGAAAGTAACCAAGATAGTGATGATGTGCAACAACTCAGAAACACACAATGAATCTGATGTGTTTCGGCCAGTCCTGACCCATATCATATCACATGACTTTGCTGCAGTCTTGGTTGCAAACACCTGACATGCACTTTGCAACATGCTACACAACAAGCCAAAGAATGCTTTGGCTCAGACTTGAGACTTCCATTTGCTATGAATTGTGGTGATTTTTTCTTATGCATACAAAGTTTCTGCTCTTTCAGAAACATAATAGTTTTATTTAAAAAAAAAAACAAAGGCAATATTTTCCTACCTTCACTCCTCAGCACATATCCAAGTAGAATATCTCTGTATTATATTTGATCAGACAAATACATTCATCTCATTAGCACACATAATCACTTTAGTTTTTGATAAATGGTAAGCAGTCTGAAGAATTGTTTTAAAATAGTTGTTATGATTTATTATCAATGAATGTTTTATTTGTATACAGATTTTGTATGTCTGTATGCTTGGGGATCACATAAAAATTTCTTATATAAAAAGTGGTTGTGCCTGGGAAAACTTTCAAGAAGCCTTCGAGGCTTGGTGATGGAGGCCAGCTATGGGTACCCAGTGAAGATGTCAGCCCTCCAATAGGAATTTACATCTGATCATGCCTTTTGTGTTTAGAATGGGAGAGGCAGAGAAGACAAGAAAGAGGCTCTTACCTCTCCAGTTTCCTTGGATTCCAGGGAAAGACGGCCAAGTGATTGAGTGGCTGAATTCTAACCCCTTATATTGGGGAACTAATTCTGACTCTCAGCTTTTTTATGGAAGGTGGACAAGGAATGCTGGAGGAAAGAGCAATCTAGGAATGCCATTCCCACACATCCATCCCTGACAATTTTTTTAAATTGTATTTATTTATGTATTTATTTGTTTGTTTCTTTTGTGTGTGTGTGTGTACATGCCACAGTGCACATGTAGAGGTCAGAGGGCAACTTGTGGAAGTTGGTTCTCTCCTTCAGCTGTGTGGGTCCCAGGAACTGAACTCAGGTCTTCAGACTTGGTGGCAAGTGTCTTTACCAGTGAGCCATCCAGCTAGCTTACTTCTGGCGTTTTATAGAAAACATTCCTTGCATAGTCTCAGATCCAAACATGTGCATTCCTATGAAGATGGTGAGTGTCTGGGCAGTGAGTAAACTTCCTGCATCCTTATACAGTGACTCTGTAGTCTGTGCATGAGTGAACTGCCTGCATCCTTATACAGTGACTCTGCAGTGAGTGAACTGCCTGCATCCTTATACAGTGACTCTGCAGTGAGTGAACTGCATGCATCCTTATACAGTGACTCTGCAGTGAGTGAACTGCATGCCTCCTTATACAGTGACTCTGCAGTGAGTGAACTGCATGCATCCTTATACAGTGACTCTGCAGTGAGTGAACTGCATGCCTCCTTATACAGTGACTCTGCAGTGAGTGAACTGCATGCATCCTTATACAGTGACTCTGCAGTGAGTGAACTGCATGCATCCTTATACAGTGACTCTGCAGTGAGTGAACTGCATGCCTCCTTATACAGTGACTCTGCAGTGAGTGAACTGCCTGCATCCTTATACAGTGACTCTGCAGTGAGTGAACTGCATGCCTCCTTATACAGTGACTCTGCAGTGAGTGAACTGCCTGCATCCTTATACAGTGATCCCCCCTCCCCCCCTCTTTCTCAGTGATCTGCACCATTTTCCTGTAGGTTGCCTAATCTGTCACTTACCCTGTCACTCCTTAGGTACATACAGCCCTGGGCTTCCTCTGAAGGGCTGAGTTCTGTTGCTAAAGAAGGTCCATTCTCCCAGGCTGCCCTCAGGCTCTTCTCCTACCCCAAGTCCTTTTCACGGTCCAACTTCTGCCTGGGGCAGAACACTGTTTCACAGAGCTTAGCCCTGGACCTTTGCTTCTGCCTCCTCCCTCTGCCCTGCCCCTTCCAGGCCCAGTCACATGCACTTGCCTTGTGGTTCTCAGTTCTTGGCCACCTGCTAGGTCAGACTCTGACACATCATCATGTCTTGGCCACAAAATGTTCTCTCTTGAACCCTGGAGAGGCAAGGGACAAGCTCCCAGGGGCCCTGTGGGACCTCTTACACTTTTCAATGTGACTGCCTTGCTCAATAGCCTTCAGTAGCTCTCCGTCTCTCAAAAAACGCCCATACTAAGCCTGTGAGCTGGCTCAGCTCATAAAGGCATTTACCACACAAACATGACGACCCGAGTTTGATCCCAGAACTTGTGTAAAGGCAGGACATAGACCTCTTCCTCCTCATTCGCACACACATGCAAAAATAAATAAATAATAAAATTTAGAGCCAACCACATATGTGATTAATTTAAAAAGGTCCTTACCCCTCTCCAACACTCAAGTCAGTCAAAGCTCTTCTGTCACTGGGGCACAGCTGACTTTCTTGTTTCCCGTAAAAGCTTTCCAAACAGCAAACGGGACCTGCAGCAATGTTAACCAAACCCAGGCCAGACGTGGCTCTGTCCAGACCTTTCTGACTCCGAGCCCATCTCAGAGAAATTACCTCCAGCCAGTGTGTCCCGATGGAAGACTCCCATGGCCTCCTCTGGGTCAACACCTTTCCAGGCCTGGTGTGAGGTCAGTAGGAACAGATTTTCTCCTCTTCCTTCCCTTTGCTAAACAGGTTCTTTCCACACAGTGGAATTTTTTTTAACCTTAATTTTCTTTTTTATAACCCGCCCCCTTTTTTTTGGAGAGAAGCATCTCACTATGTCACTATGTGACCCTGGCTAGCCTGGAAGTCACTAGGTAGACCAGGATGGTCTCAAACTCAGAGCAATCCATCCTGAGTGCTGGGATCAAAGGGGTACACACGCTACACTTGACAATCTTCTTTTAAATAAAGATTTATTTTTAATTATGTATATGCACATAAATGAGCTGCCGGAAATGGGTGCTGGGTACTGAGTGTTGGCCCTCTACAGGAGCAATGCTCGCAATTGACTGCTGAGCCACATCTCCAAGTGTTCTATGTCTTAATTTCCTCCTAGTTTTCTTCCATCTACAAGAGGCTTTGGGAATAGTTCTCTGAGTCATAACTAATTAATTCCCTAACCAGGGTCTGACTCAGCTTCCTTTTATGTGTTTCCTTACCACAGTGGCCCCTGCTGGAGACATGTTCACAGAACAGGCTGTGGTTACTAGAATCTTCTGTGCCCAGTTTTCTAACGTATTGTGACCTAGAGAAAGGACCTGTGTTAACTTAAAATCAAGCCAAGGGGGCTGGAGAGCTGGCTCAGCAGTAAAAGCACTTGCTGAGGAGCGTGGTTCAGTTCCCAGCACCTACATGGTGGCTCACACCCATCCCTAACTCCAGTTCCAAGGCACGGCATCCTAGGCCCTCTTCTGACCTCCGTGGGCATCAGGCACACACATGGTATGCTCACACACGCACAGGCAAAACACTCATGCACATAAATTAAAGTGATCAAGTCTAAAAATATAAAAAATAAAAAGCAAAACCTAGCCAAACAAAACTCATGCCGGAGCCATAGAGAACAGCATGAATGATCAGGACTAAGGCTACAACTTAGGACACTCTTTTGCCAGATCTGACACCAGCACCTCGCTCACCTCAGATACTTGCTTCCGGCCCCCATCAGCTCTGCTTCCTCCCTTGTCGGGGAAGTTCTGACCTCCTTCCATGTCCTTTGGCCTTCTCAGGCGTGACTTCCTTCTTTTTCTTTTTGGAGTTGGGGATGAAGGACCTCAGGCACACTAGGCCAGCCCTGCCTTCCTTTTGACTTCCTCCCTGGCTGGGGTCCCCTCACCCTTCTGCCCACTTGGCTATTCTACAGGCTCCTCCTAAGCCAACCTCGCATGGTGTGTGCCATCGGAATCCTGGGATCCTCGCCTGTACTTCAACCAACACAGAGCACGCTGTGTTAGAATGCTTTTCTTAAGTTTCCTGGAAGTCTGTTGTGCTTTTTATTTACAACATGATGGATTTCACTGAGACGTTTTTATGTACACATTTAACACACTCCCCCCTTATCCTCACTTATTTCTGTGGTCTTTTACTTTTAATTATCTATCACATTGATTAATTGATTTGTGTGTGTGTGTGTGTGTGTGTGTGTGTGTGTGTGTGTCACAGTGTATGTATGGAGGCTACAGGACGGCTCACTAGAGTGGGTTGGTTCTCTCCCTCTCCCTGAGGACCCAACTCAAGTTGGCTAGCTGGCAGCCAACACTTTAACTCACTGCACCACTCCATTTGCCCTGGGTTTTTAAAAAGAGAATATCCTTTTATTTTCAGTGTTTCGTGTATCTACCCCGTTTCTCACTGAACTTGAGAGTTTGCAGGGGCTCAGTCCACTGACTTGCTTGACCTTGAGGCACAGTCTCCACTAGCCTTGCCCACAGGCCAGCCCCTGAGAGGTCATCCCTTGTGGGAGCTTCGACACTGGAGCTACAGGGGAGGTGGATGGGAGATAAGAACACCAGGCCACACAATGACTTAGTGTTTGTTTTCGAGACAGGGCCTGGTGTATCCCAGGCTGTCCTCAAACTTGCTATATAACAAGGCTGCCCTAGAACTTCTGGTTCTTCTGACTCTACCTTCTAACTGCTATGATAGAAGGTGTGTGACATCATGCTCAGATTATACAGTTTTGTGGGTCCAGCCTAGGATGTCATGCCTGGGTAAGTTTTCACAGAGGAGAGAGGCCTGACATTGCTTAGGAAGAATGGGAACTCAAAAAGTGTGGGGTGTCCCTTGGCCTCTCCAGATTAAGGTGAAGACCACCACCCCTGATGTAATGACATCATTAGGTGTGAATCCCCGTAAGTCACTGCACAGGTGAGGGCCCAGAGGTGCTCATGGGAATTTGTTCTTGACTTTCTAGGATTCTTGGAATGAGCTCCTCATTGGGGATGTGGAACTGAAAAGGGTCATGGCTTGCTCCAGGTGAGACTCTTTCCTGTCCCCGTGGGGGGAGGGGCAAGGGCTGCCTCTCTGTTCTGTTCCCTGTGCGATGCTTTATCTGTGTCTAGGTGCCTTTTAACAACGGTGGATCCGGACACCGGCGTCATGGACAGGAAGGAGCCTCTGGAAACACTGAAGAGGTAGAACCAGGCAGATGGGGTCTCATCCTGAGGTTCAGGTGTCCGAGGAACCATTAATGTTTATTAATGTTTATAAAAAGGACTTGTGGAAATATCACACCCATGCAGAGTGGGAGCTTTAGGGAGTCCTGACCACTGAGTAGATGGTATGTACAGAAGAAAAACCAGTATGTCCAGGGTACCATACTGCTTATGGTTTGCTCTTCCCACTGGAGGTCTTGGAAAGTATCTCCAGAGAGTAAAGGGGACTCCTATAAGGTACTGCGGGAAATGTCACTATGTAAGGCAGGTACTGCAGAGGAGCAGGCTTTGAGGCAGAGGTAGAGACACACTGCAGCCAGCTCTCATTCCCATCTATTCCACATTTGAGCAATGGAGAATCTAGTATTTTTATTTTCCATGGAACCAAGGGAATAGAGCAAAGAGAAAGACAGGCTGGGCAGCAGAAAGAGACCTGGCCATTGCAATACTGTGACTGTCAGCAAACCTCCTTCTGCCAGGCCCTGACTGTTCTGTTTGAGGATTCTAGGGATTGGATCCAGGTCCTCAGGAATGCTAGGCAAGCTCTTCTACCATTGAGCTCTGTCTCCAGCCACCCTTTTTTTTTTAACCTCTTATTTTGTTATTATTATTATTATTATTATTATTATTATTATTATTATACTATTATTATGTGTGTGGGTGTTTGCCTTCATGTATTTGTGCAGCATGTATGTGGGTATGATGTCCACACAGGCCAGAAGAGGGTGTTGGATCCCCTGGAGCTGGAGTTGCAGACAGTTGTGAGCCGCCATGTGGTGCTGGGAACTGAACCAGGGTCCCTCTGCAAGAGCAGCCAGTGCTCTTAAGTAGCTCTTACTTTCTAGTTCAAGGCACGGTCTCACTGAGTCATCCAGGTTGGTTTTGAGCTCACTTTGTAGCCTTGGTAATCCTTGGACTTGTGGTTCTTCTGTCTCGGTCTCCCGAGTAGCTTGGACTATAGGCTTGTACCACCAGGCATGGCTCTCGTCCTCATAAAATAAAAGAAATGGGGTAAAACTGGGTAAGTCTCTGTGTGCATCAGACAAACGACTCGGGAACTGGTTGTCACCCTGTATTTCTTCATCTCTCTCTCAAACACTCCCTGGTCTCAGATTTCCTTTCCTTCTGACCTTGAAAGGCTCTGGTGCTTGGAGAACAGACTCCTCAAAGCATTGGGGCTGGTTCTCTGTGTTGTCAGAGCCCCTCTCTTGGGAGGCTATGTTTGTAGAAAGAGCATAATGGACGCCAAACACAGAGTAAGCAGGAATCACAGGAGCCCATCCTCACCTCCTGATCTTCTTCAGGCTTCTTACAGCCTAGCTATCCTGCCTTAATTGTTTTTAATACCCAGGGAGACAGTGCAGGCAGCCGGGGTGTCTTCTAGCTCTCCCTGAGATTTAAAATGCTGTGAGTATAGTGAATTATGTTCTTCCCAGGACAGGTGGTCATAAATCAGACAGGGAGAGGCCCCACTGCAGGGTATAAATCACAGGCGGGGCACACAGCCCCTTCCACGGCATCTCCGGGTATCGCTGGTGCCCAGGGGTTGCTGCTGCTTTGCATTGAAAGTGCTGGGTGGAGAGGCTGACCTCTCCCCCACCTGCCCGGCCTTGCTTCTATATGGCCAGAGCCCAGCTGGACAAAGGAAGACCCTACCACAGAGAATTATTCCAGCATTGTCTGGTTAGGACAACAGCATTGTTTGGTTAGAACAAGCATGGGGAGGCTTGTTGTCTGCTCATGGGAAAGGAGGAGGATGGAATCACTCTACTCTTTCTTTTTTTAAAAAATTTTATTTAATGTGCATTGGTGTTTTGCCATGGGTGTTGGGTCCCCTGGAACTGGAGTTACAGACAGTTGTAACCTGTCACATGGGTGCTAGGAATTGAACCAAGGTCCTCTGGAAGAGCAGTCAGTGCTCTTAACCTCTAAGCCATTTCCCAGCCCCACTCTGCTTTTTCTTAAAGGACTGACTGAAGCAGGTGCTTTGTTTTTTAGGGGAATGGAACACAAGATCTTGGGCATGATAGGCAAGCACTCTGTTACTCTGCTTAGGATCTTGAGGTCTCAGTTTCCATATTTGTAAGAACTGAATTTACAGGACTTCTCATAACTGAAATAAAGCAACTTGTATCATCTTCAATAGGTGATTAGGTCCTGACCCCCAGGCTCCAGCACACTTGGTCCTTAACAGCTTGCTGTATCAATTTGACACTTTGAGAGCAGAAGAAGGCAGAGGAATTTTCTGTTCTTGAGGCTGACTTCTTTTGATGACACCTAATCTAACCTGGTTGGTAGCAAGGGGTGGAGGCAGTGTCTATGTGTCACCCGCTCTGGGAGCCGTCACAGTGATGCTCACCTCAGAACCCAGGCATGGAGATAGACTAGAGGTCTCAGACATAGGACTGCCCATGGCTTTGTGCTCTCCACCTGGGGACTGACCAGAGACCTCGCCTGTAGCCATGCCTGGTCACTGATGTGACTAAACAGACAGTGTGAACAAGACAGTGTGACTCACTCACCCCTGCTCCTCACTAGTGCACAGCACTTTATAGATGATGAAATGTTTCCGTTCACACTGCCATGTAAGGATGGAGATGTCTAATTGGAGGAGAAAGAGAAGGAGGAGGAGGAGGAGGAGGTGGAGGAGGAGGAGGAGGAGGAGGAGGAGGAGGAGGAGGAGGAGGAGAGGGAGTTTGAAAAAAATTTATTTTTGAGTGCTGGAATGGAGCTCAGAGCCTCAAGCCAGAAGCTGCACCACTGAGCTACAATGTCCAGTTCTTCGAGACCTCTGTTTAGGTTAAAAAGCATGTTTTAGGATCTCTTGAATATCAGAGTAATTGCGTGTTCTATATGCATTGAAATGAAATACATGGAGAAATGTTCTTTGAAATATAATTTATTGCTCACTGTGGTCGCTGACATTAGTAGTCTCAGTACTTTGGACGTTGAGGCAGAAGGATTGCCGTAAGTTGGAGGCTAACCTGGTCTACATAGTCCCAGGTCATTCTGAGCTATAAAGTAAGGTCTTATCTTACTTTAATTTGTTAATACCAACAGAGGTTGCACATGTATTTATATAGAAAGGGAGAAAGATATAGATATAAATACATAGAATATACGTATATGTATATGTATGTGTATGTGTATGTGTATGTGTATGTGTAGATGTAGAGGTAGAGGTAGAGGTAGAGGTAGAGGTAGAGGTAGAGGTAGAGGTAGATGTAGATGTAGATGTAGATATATAGGTAAAGCCAGAGAAGATCCATTCATCAGGCAAGATTGAAGGAAAAGGCTTGGTATACGCCTCTTGCAATACCTAGTGATGTCCACCAGGGGCCGCTGTTGGCTTCACTTTGTCTCCCTCACCTGGCATTCAGGAACTAACTGGCCAGGCTAAAGGTAGATGAGTGATTGTACATCTCCGGATTCTTACCAGGCCTGGGGAGGAGGGTTGCTTAGGAAGATGCAAATATGAGGAGTGGCAGCATCCTTGCTAGAGGATGAGATACCTTTGAAATCCTGATCCTCGGGCTGGGCTTTGGTATCAGATTAGCATTTGGATACAGGATCCTGGGCACATAGGTTTTTGGCTCTGAGACTCACCTGTATAGGTGAGTCACACATTCCTATCAAAGGCTTTGTAGCAGGTATTGAAGTCACGTGGGAAGTGCTTGGTGCATATGCAAGTATGTGAGAGGTACAGGACTTCCCTGAGATAAGTAGATCACACAGCCCCACAGTATAGAGCCTAGGAATAAGAGATGCCAAGCCACAAAAATGATTGCTGTCTCCTCCCTCCCCCATCCCCCAAACCTCTTCATCACATGGTGACCAAGGGAGAGAGGCAAGTAAAAAAAGATGCTTGGGTTCATGGTCCAAGGCTACTGCAAGCTGTACCATGAGGAAAAACACTAGGCAAGCTGAGATAGCCCAGAATAGCAGCTTTATCCATGCATCCATGCATGCATCCATCCATGCATCCATGCATCCATGCACGCATGCATCCATCCATCCATGCAGCCATGCATCCATGCATCCATGCATCCATCCATCCATCCATCCATCCATCCATCCATCCATCCAGTCCTCTCTTGAATGGCTGCAGTATGCCAGGTCCCGTAGCAGGACTATAGCAGCAAACGGGGAGACATACTGCCATCCCATAAGCTGGGGAGAGGTTGGGGGCTCCAGAGGAGACAGGCTCAGCTTTTGCTCCTTTATTAGTTATTGTTTTTAATTTATTCTCTGACAATCCCACACATTTATACGTTCTGGTGCTGTAGGTCAGGGCTTGAGTGCTAGCCTGGCATACCAAAGGACCCACATTTCCTTCCACAGCACCTCCTAAGCCGGGACAGTGTCGCACAGGCCTGTGATGGCAGCAGGAGAGAATCATGAGTGCTGTGGTCTCCCAGCTTCACCCAGCTCCTGACCCATCTGGACCACAGGAGATCTTGCCTCAGGTCTACATCCTCAGCAGAACATTTAGATCCCTGTTGGTTGTGGTAGCACACACCAGAAAGATACTCTAAAGAGGCAGAGGTAGGAGGACCAAGATCAAGGCTATCCTAGGCTGTACCTTCTGCTTAAGGCCATATCATCCCAAACATGTGGGGTCTTGTCTGGGCCTCTGTTCTCAGAGGCCATTTCTGTTTTGAAGCAGCGTAGTTAGAACTGTTTTTTACAGTGTGTTGTTTTAAAGGTGAAGTAGAACAAAATCAATGCTTTCAATAACAATGCTTTAAATAGAAGAGTGCTGTAGAATTGGGGTTAGCTTAAGTGAGAAACAGAAGCAAGCTCCCCTGCTGGAGGCAGGGTCTTTCTGTGATATTTCCACACTGGCTCAGGGCTTCTTGAGTTTTCTGCCTGACAAAGGCGAATTTCCTACCCACCCACCCCCAAGGTCTCGCTGTGTAGTCAGGTTGACCTTCCCCTTGCCTCCTTCCTCCTGCCTCAGTCTCCTTGACCACATCTAGCTTTAAGACCTCATACTGTCTTTAAGAATGTCACTTACCAATACTCTTGTCCATTCAACAAGCACGCGTGGGCCAGGGGTGACTGACGAGGCCCAGAACTAGGTGTAAGTGGGACAAGGGAATTGGACACACTTTGAGTTCCCCAGGGTCACTCCGTCCCGTAGAACAGACAGATGTGTGACCTGAACCTGTAGGACAAAAAGAGGCAAGAGCAGAGAAATTGAGAAACAGGAAATTGCCACTGGCTTGTGGGACTGTGGCCTTCTTCCCTGGGACAGGTTGGGCCTGGAGGAAAGGGTGGGATCCTGCTGCTTGGGGAAGGGGAGGAGGGATAGTTAGGGAGTCACCAAGTCAGGTGGTGGTTAGAGCACAGTGGGTTATCTATCCTGCAGTGTTGCATGGGTGCCCTACGTAGCAGGAGAGAAAGGTTTGAGAAATCTGTCCGTGGCCAGGCAGGAGGCGTTGTACACCATGCAGGGAAGGACAGTGTTATTCCTTACACACTGGGGAGCCAGAGAGGGTTTCCTAGTTGAAGAACGGCATGATCACTGTGAAGTTAAGACAGCATGGGGCTGGAGAGATGTCCCAGTGATGAAAAGCACTAGCTGCTCTTCCAGAGGACCTGGGTTCAGTTCTGACACCCATGTGGAGCATTCATAATCACTGGTACCTCCAGCTTCAGGAGAGCCAACACGCTTTTCTGGCCTCCTCAGCCACTGCACACATGTGACACTCATATACACGTACAAAGAAACACTTGTACACCTAAGTAAAAACAAAGAAATCTCTTTTTAAAAAAGAAAGTCATGGGGTTGGAGAGATGGCTCAGGGGTTAAGAGCCCTGGCTGCTCTTCCAGAGGACCCAGGTTCAATTCCCATCATCCACATGGCAGTTCACAACTGTCTGTAGCTCCAGTTCCAGGGGACCTGATGCCCTCACATAGACAAAACACATGTGCACATAAAAGTAAACACCTCACATGCAGGCAAAACACCAGTGCACATAAAAATAAACAAATCTTTGGAAAAAAAATAAAAAGACAGTTATAGAATAGTGTCCATACCAAGTTGGTGTCGGGGAAGGAAAACTGGAGAGAGGTTGGCTAAGAAGTTGCTACATTACACTTCCAGTGTAGCATGGGCATGTCTGCAGCAACATTTTTCGAGAAAAAGGGAGCAGAGTCAAACGGTACTCTCCGAGGACTTCTGATCTGGGCAGCCAGGAACAAGGAAGGGAAAGGTGGAAAGGAGGGGGTGGCAGTCTGTTCAGGGCCTTGGATGAGGTGATGTATGTGGAAGAGTTGAGAGGGGAAAGAAAAATTATAGGCACGTCCAGGCATGTGGAGTATCTAATTTCTTCTCTTTTAAAAATTTTAAATCTTTCTTACATTTTAAGCTTATTTATTTCTTTTTATGCTTTGAGCACTTTGCCTGCTTGTATGTCTGTGTGTCATGTGTGTGCAGTGCTGACAAAGTCAGAAGAAGAGTTAGGTCACAGAGCTGCTGTGATCCAACTGTTACACACAGTTGTGAGCCTCCTGGTATGGGTGCCGGAATGGGTCTTCTGGAAGAGCAGCCGGTGCTCTTAACCATTGAGCCACCTCTCCAGCCCCGAGCACCCAATTTCTTGATGCTGGAAAAGGAAAATCACTAGAGTGAAAAGCCATCAGGATGTAACCTTTGGCCATGCCTTGGTGCTTCCAACTGGCCTGTGGCTCTCTGGTCCTTCCCAGGGGGTACTGGGCTGTTAGGTCTGACTGCACCCTGGTTCTAGGCACAGCCTGCCTGGGTGGGTGGACACCTGCTTCAGCCCTGACAAACTCGCGTGGGGTTCAAGTTCTTCCTGTTCCCTGTGACTCACAAGGTCTTCTCCTGTTGCAGTTACCGCCTGTGTGACCCTTCGGAACAATCGTTGTATGGAAAGCTACCCCTCTTCGGGCAGTATTTTGCTCTGGAAAATCCAGGGACAGTCAAAGTGGGAGACCCTGTGTACCTTCTGAGCCAGTGATGGGAACTCCGTGTTCTGGGGACAACAGATGTCTCTCAGAAACATCTTTGAAACTGACATCACTTGAAATGATTCTTCAGCCTTTTCTTTGAGTCTGTGATTTCCAAGTTTTCCTCTTTCAGATCTTCTGTCTCAGTGTTTCCTGGGCCCAGCACACAAAGTAGAGAAATCCAGTCTTGCAGGACTTAGCAGGACTCCATCGAGTTTCTTGAAGAATGAAGGGATTATGAAAATGCTCTGTTTATAATTATGGAGTAATTTTTCTACTTCTGCATTCTCTCGCCAAGGCAGCAGATGTCCATCATCTCCCTACCCTTCTTTGGGGAGAGGAAAAAAGACAGGAGGAAGGCTGTATAAGCCAGAAGAATGTTCCAGAATGTTTTGCTACCCCTGGACATCATGCATACAATGGAAATTAAATACTTTCCCAAGTAAGGTTGGAATGATGACATTTTACTTTTTTCCTCAAGCCCAGGGCTGGCTTTGGAAGAGGCTTAATAAAGAGTAAGCACTGGAGAGATTAATTTTTCCGTAGATCCTTCTGAATCCGTAGAAAGTGTCTGTAAAGACTTGATAGATCCTTTAACTCAAGGAACGCCTCTGAAATGTCAGGGTACAAAACCAGCTCTCTAGAGCATTCAGGCTGGCTCCCAGCTTTGTGAAAAGCAAGGAGATTTTCTATCCTTGAAGCAAAGTGTTACACATCCTACTAAGGAGTCAAAAATCTTTCCTAGTGTGTGGGGGCAAACAGTGACATTAGAGAGGGAGGGACGTCTCCCTGGGTGTCTAAGATGAGATTTGATCTTGCCCAGGGAAATGATGGCTCTCCATAGGGACAGAATGAAATGGCCCCAAGAGGATATGGCGCCATCTAGTGGTGGTGACTGACAGTTTAGCCCACCTTGAGTTAAAAAAAAAAAAAAAAAAAAAAAAAAAAAAAAAAAAAAGCCATCTTGTGCCTGCATCTAGTTTTCTGTAGAAGAAACATTTCTGTCTGAAGGAACTGGAGGATCTCCTAGGTGCCCTGTGTTTCTCTGCTTCAGGAAGGTGACTTTCTCTTGTTTTTAAAATTTTACTTTATTTTTAAATATATATGTATGCATTAATATATTAAAAATATGTGTGTGTGTGTGCGCGCGCGCGCGCAAGTGCCATGATATACAAGTGGAGGTCAGAGAACAACTTGAAGTCAGTTCTCTCCTACCATGTGAGACGCTGAGATTCAAGTCTGGTGGTCAGGCTCAGCAGTCACCCTTAACCCCAGGTCATCGTACTGGCCTTAGACCCATATTCCTAACACCTTGTGAAAATGGCATCCACTTCCCCATGGCTCACCACTTCAGGTGAACCCCCTCATTGTCTCTGGACAGAACCTTGTGTGGGGTTGCTAGAACTAGCACTGCAGAGCAACCCCCAAATGGAAGAGGGTACCAGACACCCTTCTCACATAACACTTCCCTTCTGTCCCCTGGATGAAGGGTTCTGCTTGAAGACAGAGAAGCCAGTGACCTCAGGAAGCTCCGAGTATCGCTCAAGACCACTGTCAGTAAGATTTAAAGGCCATTCACGAGTGTTTATTTTATAATTAATGAGTGGGTTAGTGCTAAGGGCAAAGCTGATGTCCCATTTACTTTGGATACTGATTACATTCACTTGAAATATAGGACCAGGACCATCACAAACCTTCAGAAAGAGCTCACAACCGCCAGTGATGGACATGTGAGGTCAGGTCCAAAGATCTGTCCTTTGCGGGTGTTCTATGCATGGTAACTTCATGGGGCAATCATGGCCAAGAGGTGAAACCCAGGGCTGCCAAGCAGGGGTGGGACTGTGGAATTACTCTGGTGGGTATTCTTGAAGGCTTGCTGCCTTGACATTCCACAGAAAGACCTAGGAACTTGCCAGCAGGAAGTAAAGTGGCAACTTAGGCACACAAGAGCAGAAAGAAAGCAGAATGGAGCTGGGTGTGGTGGTGTGAACCTATAATCCCAGCCCTTGAAGGACTGAGCCAGGGGCTCATCAAGAGTACCAGACTACCATGATTGGGCTATACAGTGAGTCTGAGGCCTGCCCTCCTTTTGTTTATATTACTGTGATAATATGCCATGACCCAAATCACCTTAGAGGAGAAAAGGCTTAGTAAGCCAACAGTTCTAGGTTACAGTCCATCATGTGCAGTCAAGGCTGCAGGTACTTGAGGGAGTTGGTTGCACCCAAAATTAAGAGCAGGGGGAGAAATGAATGCATACATACTCCCTTGCTTGCTTATGCTCAGTGAGATTTCTTCACACTCCAGTGTAGATGATGCCTCATTGAGACTTTCTGCCCAGATGGTTCTCGGTTGTGTCAAATTCACAAAACTCACCATCACATGCCCAGTCTGGGTCATGTAACAAGCCCCTGACCTTCATTTTCATGTGTATATGTTTGTGTGTAAAAATGCCAGAAGTCAATATCAGATATTTTCCTATAAACCCCTCCAGGGTTAATCTGAGGCTCACCATTTTTAATTTGCTGACAGGCCAGTGAGTCCCTGAGATTATCTGTGTCCATTTCCCCTCCTCCCTGACTGGAGTTACAGATGCACCTGTCTTCTTAATGTGATGCTAAACATCTGGACTTAGATCCTCATATCCCATACCTCAAATCTAAGGGCTTCTGTTGAATGCATACCACTTTCTCACTATCATCAAATCAACAAGTCCTCAGCTGGACTGTTCTAAGTCAGGAATCACTTGGATTTGAGTTCCTAGAAAGTGGCTCTCAGATATGACCTTGACCAGACATCTAGGGAGTATTGTTGGTCACACACTGCTATGCTGCATTTTCCAGAGTGAAAGCCTGAGTTTGCCAGGGTGTGGGGGGTGTGTGCTCTTATAAAAGAATGCCATGAAACAATAAGTTTGAGATGCCCAGCATGCCTCAGTCTTCTTCAGAGACAGAACAGCCCATCTGAAGGCTTTGGAAAGGCCTGTGTCAACATGTGCTTGTATTTCATTTGGCCCTTTGAGAAACGTCATTCTGGTATCTAGAGAAACTTGTGGCAGAGCACAGGAGTCCTATTCAACAGGCATGGCACATTCATGGGAAACCTGTAGGAGATAAAGTGACCCCACCACTAGACCCTTCACAGCCCTGGCCTCATGACAACACCCAGTGGTGGAAGTGCCCAAGGATGCCTAGTGTACTGAGGAGAGATGCCCTCTCTCCATCTGATAGCTTTGTCTTTATACCACAGGCCTTCTTAACGTATCTATCATCTGTCTATCTATCTATCTATCTATCTATCTATCTATCTATCTATTTATCTATCCATCCATCTGCACATTTTTGAAAGAAGGTCTAGCTGCATATCCCAGGATGGCCTTAAACTCATAATCCTCCTGCTTGAGACTCACCAGTGTTGAGCTGAGAGATATTCACTGCCACACCTGTCTATATGCCTTTTTAACTGTGCTTGTGTTAACAAGAAGACAGTTTACCTCTGCCACTTTGTTAGATATGGTGCAGTGAGTTGGGACAGCTCTATTGTGACAGATTTATTTATTTGTTTGTTCTTTTTGAAGTAGAGTCTGATGAGCCCAGACTGGCCTCAAACTTGCCATATTGCCAAGGATGACTGAACTTCTGGCCCTCTTGGCACTACCTCCTGAGTGCTGGGGTTACAGGTGTGCACCACCAAACCCAGTTGTAGACAGTGTTGAGGATCAAATCCAGGGCTTCATGCATGCTAGGCAAGCACTCTACCAACCACACTACATTCACCAGCCCTACATTATGACAACATTGTAAATCATTTCATTTCAAACAAGAGGATAAAAAATCTCTCAGTACCACCAAGTCCTTGGAATCTATCTAATAAAAAAATGTGCCTGTTGTCCCCCCCATCCCCCATATGCTCTAACCATACCCTCCTAAGAAGTGAGGCCACAGCTTTGGCTACAACCCAGACACAACTCTGGCCAGACCAGTGGAGCTATCAGCTCCCACACTGCCCCAGCTCAGAGGCAGGAGTTACCCTTGTTCACAGCATTAGTCTTCTTGGACAGCCTGTGGGTCCTGTTTCCCATCCACCTTCTCCTGAGGCCATTTTGGATGGGTGGGTCAATTTGGCTATTGACCAATCTAAAGCGTTCACCCTTGGTGGTCCTCAGTCTTGTGCCTTAACCTTCACAGAGCATTCTGCACTAGAGCTCACAGCCTCCCAGTCTTCCCCTTCATTCTCTTCTCTTGCTCTCCATGCATCCCTGACCTGGGTCCTCAATAGTCCATCCCCATTGAGCCTAATGGGTTCTGGGTCAAGCCTACCTTCTCTCACCCTCTTTAGGATTTTTCTGAGAGTCCTGTATATAAAGTATTGTCATAATTATCCCTGATTAATATTTTTGCACCTAATAAAGTCTCAGGGCCTGGGCTGGGGAGGCTCACCTTCCAGATGGCTTCTCCAGCAATTAAAGTGACTTGTTAGTTGGAGGCCTGGGATGGCTGAGGACAGCTGGAGAGCTGTCCTTTGCAAGCAGCTCTGGTTAACATCAACCAGGAAAGCTCTCTGTAAACACATGAATAATTGATTGTACTGCACTCACATAGCTACTGCGGATCTGAGCCCGGATGACTCACTTGCGAGCCATCCCTGTCGTCTGGATGCCATAACATTGGAGGAATGATGACGGTTTCTTGGAGGTTCTTCTGTGGCCGGTGTAGCCAAGACGAAGACTGTAATGGTTTGTTATGATGACCTTTGCTATTCCATTAGGCTCAATTGCTTTAAAAAATGATGTGCGCGTACTTTAGGAACATTTTTACCCTTTACGTTGACCTGACATCATAGTTTATATTAGCAAATGTATTAATGACAGAGGAGTGTTTTCATGTCCCGAGGACAAGTTTTAACAACCATAATCTGCCCTCAGTCATCATAAATATAAATGTATTGGTCAAACAGACCTCGTTAATGTGGCCAAGATAAATGCAAGTCTATATTTTAAGGCAGTGGGAGCCCTAGAGAATATGGGGAGCTTTTTGCGGGCCTGTGAGATTCTGTATGTGTGTTATCTGCAGGCTGAGAAAATTAACATGTTCCCCCTCTGGTTCTGTATCAGACAGATATAAATGTCTTAAGGATGTCGAGTGAGATTGTTCACATAGTTTCTGGACACCGTTAATGCCTGGTGGGGTGAATCTTAGTTCTTAAGGCTTTCTTCTCACTGTGCTCACAGGGCTTTTAGAGAAAAAGAAAAGATCCTAAGTCCTGGCAACGTGCTACCCAACTGACATGTCTCTGAGTTATATTGTGTCCCAGCTTTTAAATTATATTATCCTCCTTACTCTCCAGGATCTTCTTTCCTGTGAGACAGGACCTCTGTTGTGGATGTGTGCCTGACATCTTGCCTCACACTGGTTGGTAAGCCACATGTCGGCAGACAGTGTTCCGGGTGTCATCTGTAGGCAGGATTGGAGGCACACTCTGTTTTCCTCTGTGTCACACCACATTCTCAAGGGCTGGACTTTATTAGCAGTGACTGTGTTCTGAACTTCTTAGGTAGAAAATAAGCAGTTTTTTAATGGTATTTTGTTTTGAAATGTGGAAAAAAATGCTCAAAACAGGAACATCTCAGGGCCTCTCACAGAGAAGACTGTTTTTAGAGTGAGTCTGTCTCCCCCTGATGTGATCAACTTGGTGCCATTCGTAACTTCTCTGTGGGTTGTGGTCACCTAATGATGAGGCTGGATGGACTCTTCAGTGAAAGACGTTGGCTCTTGAATCTCCCCAACCGAATCCGCTATTTTTTTAAAAATAGCACCAAACATTGGACTGTAGGATGTAATCTTGCCTGGATGAGTTCTCTGGGACAAGGGCCTGGATTATTTTCTAAACTTGTCCTAAAAAAAAGTATCTTTTAACCTTTTGATGGTTTAGAAATCGAGGCATACACAGTATTTTCATGGCATAGTTTTTCACAATACATGAGAGACAGTTAACTCAAGCGTGCTCGAACAGATGGACAAGCAAACATAGGTACTCAGTGGGATGTTATTCAGCTTTAAATTTTAGCAACCCTCTGGCATGTGTTTAACATAGATGAACCAAAACCAGCCACACAGCATAAATACCACACAGCTCCACTTATGCAGGTACCTAGTAGTCAAACTTAGAAAAGCAGAAAGAAGGGATACTTTGAGGGTGGAGAGAGCAGGGATTGGATGCCTGGGGTGCTGCTATCTAATGGGTTCAGAGCTTCAGTCCGGCAAGCTGAAACAAGGTCCAGGGAGTCACTGTACAGCAATGAGGAATGGTTTCCTCGGCAAACTGTATGCTCTGTACACTTTGCTGAGATTTAAACATGATATGAAGAAGAAGAAAAGGAGGAGGAGGAGAAGGAGGAGGGGGGAGGGGAGGAGGAGGAAAAGAAGGAAAAGGATCAATCCCTGAGGGGCTTACAGGTGAATTTAAACTTCAAGGCTGTCCTGGAAAGACACCGTAGGCATCAGCCCTGGGAAGAATCCCACCCTCTCCAGGCCCACGAAGGAGCCTTCTCCCAGAGACTAAAGCAAATGAAATTGAGACTTAATGTCTTTGAGCCATGCCTTCATTGAGAGTGAGGTAGTTACCCAACGTCCTTCAGCTCCCTCCTCTGAACTGTGGTTCATAAGGACACGGGACTCCTTGGCATTGACGTTGGTGGGGTTTACATTCAGATCTAAAGTGTCATTATCTTCTCTTTTTTGGCATTTATTGTTGGGCCATGTTTATGATACCACTTGATTTTCTTGTTCAGCCCTGGTAGATTGTGCTGGTCAATGAGGATGGAGATAATTTGAGATGGGAGACAGAAGAGGGAGACTGTTCTCCATGACAGGAGGGTCTTTGGGCCATGCTGTGCTGTACTGATTCATCTGAGGGCCTCATGGGGCAGGAGCCCTACCTTGAGGAGCTATATTGGAGACGGGTTTGGGGCTGGTTCCCTGGGAGGATCTCTCCTGTGTTCAGTTAATCATATGCATCACGGATTCAAAGAATACAAAATCGAGCATTTTTTAAGAAACTTCTATTGTGTTAGTTATTGTGTGTGTGAGGGTGCATATGTCAGAGGTCAGAGGTCAGAGGGCAATTTTGTGGAGTTGTTTCTCCCCTTCCACTTCTACATAGGCTCTGAGGATGGAACTCTGGTCGGTAGGCTTGCACAGTGTATCAGTTTGCATCTGTGTTGCCATAATAAAAATGTTCCAATGAAAAGCAGCTCAGGGAAGAAAGGGTTTGTTTGGCTTGCAGGTTACAGTCCATCATCAAGGAAGGCAGGACCTGAAGCAGAAGCCTGGGAGGAACGCTGCTAACAGCCAGAGGAAGCAACCCCACTGCCTGCTCAGCCTTCTTTCTTACAGGGTGCAGGACCACCTGCCTAGGGCTGGTACTGCCCACAGTGGGCTGGCCCCTCCCACATTAACATCAATTAAGAAAATACTGGACAGACTGCCTACAGACCCGTCTGAAGGAGCAATTTCTTCAGCTGAGGCTCCCTCTTCCTAGACAACTCTAATGTGTCAAATTGACAACAAGCAAACAAGAAACTAACATACACAGCAAGCCCCTTTACCCACTGAGCCATCTTGCAGGCCCCTCAAGTTGAGGGATTTGGAGCAGAGGTGGTACCCTGGCTACCTGTCTATAAGCAGCTTCAGCATTATCATCGTATTTACCCCCCTGGACCTGAGTGGAGAGACACGGTTTAGTCTTGGTCCCTCCTGGCGACCTCACATTCTGTAATTGTGTAAAGTGATTGGTAAAGTGTCCAGTGGCTGCGTCAGACACTGTTCTCTCTCCTCCCTGCTCCTCTGGGCTCTGCACACCTAGGAGGTAATGGAGGGCTCTGGTGACCTTGGCTAAGAGGACCCTGTCCCAGCTGGAGGGGGATCGAAGTTCTCTAGCGCTGCCTGAGGCTGGCAGGATGAAATCCACGCTGGGATTTGGTACCAGAAAGTTTCTAAACCATGTCTTCAGCTTCCAGCTTATCATGTGCCATTTTTCCTCCCTCCCTTCCTTTCTTCCTCCCTTTCTCTCTCCCTCCTTCCCTTTTTCTCCCTTTTCTCCCTCCCTTTTTACAGTTTTGGGAATTGAACCCGGGGCTGCCAATATTGCTACCTAAATGCTGTCACTGAGCTGCACCCCGACCCCCAAGCCAGGCCTTTATTAGAGAGAAGCAGGTAGTTTTATCTCCCTGAAACAAAAGGATAACAGCAAACAGAATGTGAGCTCTCAGCTTCCCGCTCCAGCTGCCATGCCTGCCACTTGCTGCCTTATCTCCCCACTGTGATGGCCTCCCTCTGGAACCATAAGCCCAAATAAATTCCTCTTTCTATAACTTGTCTTGGTCATGGTGTTTCATCACAGCAACAGCAAAAGTGGCTAATATAAATATGATTTTTAAAATTGTACTTAGTATTATTGTGTGTATATATAAAACATACGTGTGTGGCCCCACGTGTCACAGAGTGAGTGTGGAGATCAGAGGACAACTATATGGAGTTAACTCTCTCCTTCCACCCTCACGTGGGTTCCGGAGATCAAAGTGAGGTCACCAGGCTTGCCTCCCCCCAATCCCCCCCTCCAGCCCAATTATACCTTGTGTTTGTAGGGGGACCTGAAGGCTGAGGAGTGACTCTCTAGTGAGTGATGGAGGAAGGATACAGGTCTCTGAGAAGCTATGAGTCCTCTCCTGGCCCCGCATCTCCTGAGAAGGTTAAATAATCTGTCCACATTATATATGGGAAGCTAGAATCAGAACTTAAGGCTTTGGCTTCTGGAAACACATGGCTATCCCGTCAAAGAATGGAAGAGTGCTGTCCATTGGAAACTCCCCCCCCATTTTTGTTTTTAAATATTTGCTTGCAATTTAATGATAGACACCAGAGCTTGGGGTAGTAAGTGTCACGTGTGTTTGGATCACCCGGAACTCTTGTTTAAAGTGGTTATTCATGTGTATGACTAAGCTGGTCCCAGCTGGTGGGTCTGCAGTGGGTCTTAGGAATCTCCGGACCCCAGACTTGTAAAACTCTCCCCTCTTTTCTGTACACCAAGTTCCAACTCTGCTCAAGTGACATTAATGTCAACATCCTCCATAAAAAAGAAATTAGCCAGGATGATACATTCTCGCTCTCTGCGAAAACGGAACCCACTAGAATGCATCATGGCTTAGGAGGGATGTGCTCATTTGGGGTGATGAGTTCACAGGGATTCAAACACCTCCCACAGCCTCCACTCTGAGATGCCCCAGAGCCCCATCTGTGCCCCCAAAGATGGGAAACATGGCAAAACTCTAGAGGCAGCAGGCCTCCCACAGAGTTTCCACCCAAAGTAGGGACTAGCCTATTATGAAGTAACCCTCATCATTAAGGCGTGGGGATTAACTAGGATGTGCAAATTGTGTAACATGTGCCTGTATGTGTGAACGTTTGTGTGGGAGAATAAACGGGACAGGGCACTTTCAAAAGAATGTCCGCTTAAGAAAATCAGCTGCTACTTTTTTGATGAGTCGGTAAATAGAAGAAGGTTCAGAATCCATCATGGCCAATTTCACAAGCATGGGGGCCAGCAGCATGGCCTTGCTCCCCCTGCACCCATTGACTTCTTTAAGACAAAGCCAGGATGGGGAAAGCTGCTTGAGGCTGGCACATTCCCTGCAAGGGAGAGCAGGAGGAAGGGAGGGAAGGAAGGAGGGAGGGAAGGAAGGAGGGAGGGAGGGAGTCCTGGCTTTCCTCCCCCTGCCTCCGCCATGCTTCATGGAAACCGGGAAAGATGAATTTCAGGCTTTGTCCAGAGCTCTGAAACCTTAAATCCTTCTAGAAAATAACCCATCTCTCAGGAATGTTAGGTCCTAGAGAATAATAAGCACCCCTCTGCCCCCGCCCCTCCCCTGCCGTGCTTTTGACTGTGATTACTTAAGTCTGAATAATAGAAGGATGTAATAAATCTGCAGGTACCTGCCCTGTTTGTGGTGGGGCAGAACTACATGACAAGATCAGTTGCAGCGATGGACACAAAGCAGCACTTTTTCCTCCCACTGGGGCATCGTGGCACCGAGCTTCTGAAAAATCTTTTTGCGTTCTTGATACCCTGACATCTGCTAGACTTACTTCTTTCTGAACACAAATGCTGAATAACACTGCTTCTGTTCAGATCAGTGACAGCCAGGCTGAGTGTGTGTGTGTGTGTGTGTGTGTGTGTGTGTGTTTACGAATGAACACATGCACATGTATGCACAGTGAGTGTGGAGGCCAACCTCCAGTGTCATCCTTAGCTCTTCTCCATATTTTTTTTTCCCCCAAGACAGGGTTTTCTCTGTGTAGCTTTGTGCCTTTCCTGGAACTTGCTTTGGAGACCAGGCTGGCCTCGAACTCACAGAGATCTGCCTACCTCTGCCTCCTGAGTGCTGGGATTAAAGATGTACGCCACCACTGCTCACTGCTCGGCTTCCATATTTTTTTAATCACATGTCTGTGCATGTGAGTGCCTGTGGAGGCCAGAGCGCTCTCTCTCTCTCTCTCTCTCTCTCTCTCTCTCTCTCTCTCTCTCTCTCTCTCTCACACACACACACACACACACACACACACACACACACACTCCCCAGCCACAGCTGGACTTTCAGGTGGTTGTGAGCTGCTCCATAAGGTAGGGCTGGGAATTAAACTGATATTGCCCTGCAAGAGCATTATGTGCTCTTAACTACTGAATTATCTCTCCTTGTTTTCTGAAACAAAATCTCTCATTGGCCTGGGGCACACCAGTTCTGCTAGTCTGGCTAGCCAGTGAGCCCTCAGAATCCTCCTGTGTTTATCTCCTCAGGGCTGTGCTTTTTTTTTTATATGAATACTGAGGCTCCACACCCTGTCAGGTAGGCTAGGTCTTTATCTGCTGAGCCACACCCTCATCCCCACTCACCTGTCTCTGCATTTGGAATTCAAACTTAGGCTCAAATATTCCTGAGAGAAACTCTTGCTGTAGTCTACATCTTCGAGTATCCTCTAAAGGGTACTGAAGGCTTGGTCCTCAGCTTTATGCTAGAATTAGAACCCTTTTATTTAGACAAAAAAGGGGAAGTGTTGTGGGAATTCGTTCAGTTCAGCCAATGACCTTTGGGCTATCTGGCTCGATGGGCGTGGTCTTTTCTGGGTACTTGACTGGTTAAAATTGAGGAGGGAATGCCTGTTGGTTCTCTTGGGTGGTTGAGGCCCAGACAAATGGTCAAGTGACTTAAAGCAGCTTGTGGTTGGTCCCCTTCCCGCTCAGGACAGGACAGGACAGCGGCAGTGATGTCTTCCTTGTTCTGTATTAATGAGTCTGTTTCCCTATTGCACCTTAATAAATTGATATATATTACACACACACACACACACACACACACACACACACACACACACACACACACCCCTCTATGAGCTCTCGCTTCGGTGGAGTCTTTAGGAGATGGGTCCTAATGGGGGCAAGTTGGGTTGTTTGGGGTACGCCTTGCAGGGGATCCTGGGGCCTTACTGTTCTTCACTGTTTCTTGGCTGTCAAGAGGGGGAGCAGCTTCCTTCATTATCCGACCCCCCCCCCCATGCTCTGTTCCTTTGTCATCAGGCCCCAGACAAGGGGATGACTCACATGGATTGAAACCACTAAAACTTTGAGATCAAATAAGCGGCTCCTCCTTTTCAAGCTCAGCTAGTCCAGGAATTCTGTCCCGGGGACAAAACCGACTAATGCAGAGCTCCTGGTCAGAAAGACGTTCAAAGACAGTGAGTTCATCCAATGGCCTCACCTTCTTTCTAAACAAGTCTTTAAGGCAATGATATTTTTCTCCTTTTCAAGGCTTCTAGAGAAGGTTTTTGCAGCCACCTGGAGGAGCAGCAGGGAGCAGAAAGCGAGCCACACTAAGTCAAACCAGAGGCACGACTGTGCAGAGAAATGAGTGTTGAAAACATTCTGGGTTCGTCGTCTCTGTGGTCCCCTGAACTGTCAGAACAGCTCTTGGTGACATCAGTCTGGGAATCTGTGCTCTTGCATTTGGCTGGATCACCCCCTGCTTTGCTGGATTAAAAAGAAAAAGGTGAGAGGCAGGAGACCAGGCAGTTGGACCACTGGATGACCTGCAGCTGTTCTCACAGTCACCCACATGGCCTTGCCTTACTTCTGGCATCCTGGGTCAGCAGCTGTACTGCACTTCAGTTTCATAACACAAAGTGGGAGCTCACAAGAACGAGAGCAATGGAGCTCACACGTGAGTGCTGAACATGGTTACAGTTCTCTGTGTTGCTGCCCATGCATCATTTTTATGTGAATACTTGCCTTGGATGCTTGCTTTTTGAAATGGGTTCTCG
Source organism: Onychomys torridus (assembly GCF_903995425.1). Classification (NCBI taxonomy): domain Eukaryota; kingdom Metazoa; phylum Chordata; class Mammalia; order Rodentia; family Cricetidae; genus Onychomys; species Onychomys torridus. The sequence goes on from NC_050453.1 coordinate 10,903,824, forward strand.
TGTAGCCCAGGCTGGTCTTGGACTCACTACATAGCTAAGGATGACTTTCTGCTCCTGATCTTCCTGCCTCTACCTCCTGAGCCCTGAGACTACAAGAATGTGCCACCAAACCCCACTTATATGGTGCCTAGACTCGAACCCAGGGTTCTGTGCATGCTAAATGTGCTAGTTTGTGTGTGTGTGTGTGGGGGGAGGTGAACTTGACCCAAGAGAGCCATCTGGAAAGAGGGAACCTCAATTGGGGAATTGTCTCTCTATCAGATTGTCTGTGACTATGTCTGTGGGGACATTTTCTTGATTAATGGCTGAATGTGGGACAGTCCATCCTATCGTGGTGGTGCCGCCACTGGGCAGATGGTCCTGAGTTGCATGCATAAGAAAGTGGGCTGCGCAGGACACAAGGCACAAGCCAGTAAGTAGCATCCTGCATGGCCTTTATTTCAGTTCCTGCCTCCACATTCCTGCCTTGAGCCCATGCTCTGATGTCCCTCAGTGACAGAGTGTGACCTGGGATGTGTAAGCCAAACAGACCCTTTCCTCCTCAGCAGCTTCTGGCCATGGTATCTATCACAGCTATGGAAAGCAACGAGGGTACTAGGCAACTGTTACCAATGGAGCGTTCTCAGCACCAAATACGTTATTTCTTGTGATTAAGAAGATAGACTACAAATGAATATACAACCTTAAGGTATTTGTGTACTTAATTTTTAAAAATATTTTAAGTAAAATGTTATTATGGTGTTTGGGTATGGTGTGTGTGTGTGTGTGTGTGTGTGTGTGTGTACATGCACATGCATGTGCAGTCACACACATGCATGCAGGCACATGCCATGATGTGGGTGTAGGCCAGCTTTCAGGAGTTGATTCTCTCCTACTGTGGGTTTTGGGGTTTGAATACGTGCTATTAGCTTACACAGCAAGCTATTTTCCTGGATAAGCCATCTCACCACCCCCAACAATCCTTCTCTAAGCAGTGAGTCAGAATACTGACAGCATTCCACACACTGTTCGGAGCCACAAAGCCCAGCTCCGTAGCCACTGTCCACTTGAAATGTGGCTCGTTCAAATGGAGATGTGCTGTAGATATAAATTATACAGCAGATTTCAAAGGCTTCATAGTAACAAAGTGTAAAAGGTCACTGGGAATTAGTTTTATTTCGTTGAAATGTCATAACTTAAATGTGTGGAATTAGAGTAAGTGATTAGAATTAATTTAATCCAGTCATTAGCGTTAGTGTTTATCTTTTAATATGGCCATTATTCTTTCAGCTGCATTCATGGATGCTGTGAAAGAAAGGTTAGCAGCCCTCTCCTGACAAGGACAGAGGGCCCTCGAGCCTGTGTGACACACCTGTTGGTAAGGCCTGGCCACCTCACCTCACTCTGGCTTTGAGGATGGAATTACCCATGCAGTGAGCACAGGGCTTCTCTGGGGTTGGTGGAGATCTTCTAGGACTAAACTATGTTACTGGTTTATATGGAATTGTGACTGTATTAAGTGTCCTTAATAGTAATTAAAAAACCTTTAAAGATTCATTCGTCTTGTGTGTAGTGTGTATTTATTGGTGGGCATGTGCCTCCCACTGCATGCCTGTGGAGATCAAGGGTACCTTTTGAGAGTAGGTTCTCTCCTTCTAACACATGGGTTCCAGAGATTGAACTTAGATTGTTAAGCTTGGCCACAAGCTTCCTTGCCTGCTGAACCCTCTCGATGGCCCTCATAAATGTTTTTAAAGCCATATCTTGCCACCACAACAATTGACACATGCCACAGTGTGCTTCTGACATGTAATCCTTGTTTAAAGGGGTCGAGGGTATGGTTTCCCGAAAAAAAAAAAAAAAAGTCTCTAGAAATGGCGGGGAAAATGGGTATATGTTGGGCTGAAGATGGTGGGACAGGTTTGAACTCTTTCCCCTCCCTGGTGAGAAATGCTAACACGTGTTTTGAGTTCCACCAGTGCTAGGCTGGAGGCGGAGCCTCTCAGGCTCCAAGCTCCTTCATTTCTTCATTTAATTTCACCTGCACACGCGGCATTCTGCCCACAGCTGTGGATCCTTTCCCTAGTAGGTCCTGGCAGTTTGTGTGGCGGTAAGGAGTCAGTGATCTCGGCAATTAAAACCATGAAAACACCAGTCGGGCTTAAGGCCTCCTCTTACTGTAAGGCAAATTGGTCTTTTATCCTCTAGGTCTCTGGAATGCTGCTTCTTAAGGTGAGTCCCAGAAGGACAGTTACCCTGGGTGGTGGGGTTAGGGAGCTCCGGTGGGAGGCCGGGGTGGAGAGGATGGCGGTGGCGGGGTGGCTGTCGGAGGATGGGAAAGGCTTATTCAGACTAGGGAAATACTCTAGGCTGTGGCTTAGTTGAGTGTGTCCATTTGGCGGAGTTTTTTGAGCGTGTGAAGCTGTACATTTTTTTGAATGCCTGTTACCCATCAGCTGGAAGTTAAACACCTTGCCTGTGAGTGCGTGTGTGTGTTTTTTTAAGTCAAAAGCCCTGATGTTAATGAGATGAGAGAAATGACCACAAGGCGGCGCTGTATCCCTTTCCTGTGCACAAGAGGTCTTTCCCCAGGGTTGCTGAAGATGCGGACCCACCATCCTAAGAGGAGAGATTTGTGGGTGAGTAACCCACCTTGGACAAGCCTCCTGAGTAACTTATATCTGCACTTGAGGCGTCCACATACAGAGAGACACAGACGGAGCCAACTTTTTCTTTTTAAGTCTTGATTCAGAGCGCTGGCTGTGGAGGGATGGGAGCGAGGTGTTGCAAGCTCACTTGGTGGTCCTGTGTAGGTTAAACACCTAAGGAATGTCACATTCTGGGGAGAAATTAAGATTCCTGCCTTGCTGTAAATAGACACCCACGAGGAGATGGGGCAGTTCTGGAATGGCCAGGCCCTGCTGTTATCGACGGAAATCCTGTGTGGTGGTAAATACGGCCCTCGGAAGAGCCTGGAAAAGAGATTATGGGAGCAGAGAGGGGCTGAGAATGCAAATGTGGGAGGTTATTGGCTAGATAGGGGCCAGGAAACCAGAGACTGGGGGCGGGGTGGGGGGTGGGGGGGGGGGGGGGGGGGGAGTTGGGCTGAAGAGCATCAGAGGAAATAGGGAGGAAGAATAAATACACGAGATAAGCGGCTTCCTCAGCTTCCTCCCTTCTTGGCCTTTTGTTTTGCATCCAGGACTCTGGTCCTTCTGGGTCCTCTTCTGAGGACAATAACCTGGAGTCTTGAGAAGCAGGCCTAGCTCCCACCTCTCTAATCTCTCCCAAACCTACCAGGCCTGCTTCCCTAAGCAGCCAGTGGGCAGGGTCTCTCCAGGCTCAGGCCTGTCCTCACACATGGCCAGGACCCAATGTTGGGGCTCAGATGTTGGGGCTCAATAGAGCTTAGTAACAGTATTGAGGACTGGGAACGTGACTCAGGGTAGAACTTGGCATGATGGAGGCTCTGAGTTCCACATCCAGCACCTAAACTACAGAATAAATGGACAATAACAACCAATGTGGCCATGAGGAGAGCATCCCCCGTCTTGGAAGGGAACAGAAAACGATGGGGTAGTTCCACACTGATGTGCTAGTAGGGCCCAACTGCCTTCTGGGAAATGTCTCGAGTTCCCCCAGCAACATCCCAGATTCATCTGGAAAAGCTGTGGCTCCCTGAGGCAAGTGAGGGAGACCCAAAGGTGGCAAGAAGGGCAGCCTGGCCGCGCCCCAACTCCACTCTCTGGGTGTCCTAATCTTTGTGGGTCCCTGTGGGTACCCGTAAAACAGGTGAGGGGCTCAAAGCTCCCTGCAATGTTGCGAGAATCTAACAGCAAATATATGCAAAGCACTCTATAGTGTGCAGAGCACTTCAGTGTTAGTTATTTGCCAGGACCACTAGCCTACATAGAGCAGGATGTATAGGAATGAGTTCCCACCCCAAGTTGAAAGAACTCGTCTTTGTGAATAGTTGACTTTGACTTTGGAGAATCACAGAGAATTGTCCCTCTGGTAAAAATCAATCATCTTAGTGCCACCAAGGGCCCAATGCTACAGGATCTCCCAAGAGGGGAATGAGGCACCAGAGAGCCAAGCCACCCAATGCTGGGCACTTGTCCTTGAATTGTGACTCTGGGACTCCAATCTGAGAACTCTTTATTCCATCTATAGGACTTCTCAGCCTTGTGTCCCCAGGAATCATGGGATAATACAGCAGACTCACTTTTTCAGTCAGCTCCCAGAGAAGACTGCTTGTTTCAACCCATGCCAGTGAATCCTCTGTCTACTGGGGCTGCCTTTTAACATGTACAACTCAGTTTGTAATGGGAGATTCAAGACAGTGCCTATGGGATGGCGGAGCCAAGAGATGAACTCTTTTGACTGTTCATCTGCCTTCTGATTGGTCTCCATAAGGACTGTGCCATGTTGGAGGCAGTGGATAGCATCTTAGGGGCTTTGGTTAAATTTTCATTGATCACCAACTATGTTCCAGCACTGTGGTAGTTATGGACAAAACAGACACAAACAAATGGAGCTTATGAGAGGTCAAGAGCAGGGGTTAAGCAACACAATATATATGTTGTTAAACACCGGTTAGCTACCTGAAGCACAGGGTACCAGGAAGGTATTTCAGCTGAGCCCCAAAGAGAATCACCTCAGCCTGGTGGAAGTGTGGTGGTATTGGGGCTGGAAGTGGAGCAGAGTGCAAACAGTGAACAGTCTGTGTCTCTGCCCTTTACAGAAAGGGTCAGAGGGCCCTGGGGAGTCTGCTTATACCCACCTCAATCTGACTCCTGCATCCCAACACCTTCTTCCTCTGGAATTCTGTAGAAAATTTCTTGACTGGACGTCCAGATGGGGCGAGATCATGCCTAATGATGAGGCCATCCCAGCGGGCACACTTAGTACATTTGTAAGCTCCGCCTTCCCATCCAAAAAGAGAAATGTTAAGAAAATACACATTCTGAATTTATTATAGTTACTATGACAGCTGAAGGCTAAAATCTAATGGAGTTTTCCTAAGATTCCTTGGGGGATTTGAAGGATTCTTTTCCCACCAGCCATAGGAGAAGGATTATAAAAACACATTTCCTCTGGACAGAAGAACTCCCCTGAATCTCAAGTCCTGGAGATTTCATTGGTGGAGGGTACCCCACAGACTTCCCTGTCTCCACATCTGCCTCCCTTTTATTTCCTTTTCTGTGTCTTCCTCTTGTGTAGTGGTGGCCAAGTGGACAAGGAGTTGGCTGTCATTTGGGGTCTTGACCTTGTCCCTTCACCAAGATGCTGTCCCCTTTTATTTTTTATTAAAATTTTTGAAATTTTGAGAATTTCATATATGAGTTCTAGATCTACATCATTTTCACCTACCACTCACTCTCCCCTTCCAACATCTCTTTTTCCCCACTCCCTCTCAAATTCACAGCCTCTTCTTCTTTCATTATTGTCACATATAGGTACACACATATATTACATGTATACACACACACACACACACACACACACATATGTGTGTGTGTGTGTGTGTGTGTGTGTGTGTGTGTGTGTGTCCATTTAACAGTGCTCATATGCATATGTGTTTAGAGCTGACTACTTGGCTTGGATACTCCAGATGAAGAGCTCCTCGTAATCACTGTCTGCTTCCTCTTTAGACTCAGCTCCTTCAAATGTAGAAGAGGAGACTAGATCACTGCTTCCTTATAGCTTAACATCCCTGGTCCTCATGATGACACTCAGTCAAGAGGCAAAGGAGGTGAGTCCCATGTGAGAATCCAGGATTGGTTGAAAAATCTCAGGATAAAGTTGGAACAAAGCCTTCCTTCCAGAAAAGGGTCTTCTGTTTCTCTCCTGCTTAACCCCTTTTCCAGAATGGCTCCACGTTACTCACATTATATTTCTTTCCATAAGCTCTTAGAGCTCCAGGGTCTCCCTAGTTTCCCAGCTGAGCCTGCTATTCCCTACAAGGATTTCTATGACTGTCCAGACCAAGAATGCAGTCTCCAAGATCCACAACATAAACCAGACAAGTGGTCTTGGGAAGACCCTGAGAGACAGTGAGGACCATGGGCAGCTCAAGGTTTGTGTATGACCTAAGGGAACTGATGTGAGTTGGTCTCTCTTGAGAAAGAGAACTGATCGGGTGTGTCAAACAGACTGAAGATGGGAATTGACTCAAGCAGATATGAAAGCCTGGAAGGTCCACCATGTGGTGCCTGCAAGCTAAAGAATTAAGAAGGCCAGCATTTTCATACTGCCTGGGTCTGAAGGTCTAAGAAACAAGCCAACTTCTGAGGCAGAAGATAGAGAAGACGGGGAGATGGATGTTCCAGCTAAAAACAAAACAAAACAAAAACAAACCAGAATTTCCCCCTTCTTCTCCACTCCATGCGAACTCTGGGTAGATGAGATGGTGTTGCCTGCCCCGGTGGGGGTGGGTCTTTATCATCCACCAACTCAAGTGATAATCTCTTCCAGAAACTCCCTCATAGACACACCTACAAACAACGTTCTCATCAGTTTCCTGGGCGTCCTTGAGCCTAGTCAAGTCAATACAAAAAATTAATAATCTCAGAGTCTGATTTCCACTAAGCCCAAGCCAGAGTCACTCTGGAATAAATGGACAGTGTTGCCATTTACTCTGCTTCCACAGATGCCGAACACTGACATTTTAAAGTCAGATAGAGATAGCTCAACTTAAAAAAGAAAACACAACACGGGCTGGTGAGATGACACGGTGGGCACAGTGCTTGCTCTGCAAGCCTGGCGACCTGAGTTCAATTCCCTGGATCCCGTGAAAGGGTGGAAGGGAAAATCTACTCTACAAAGTTATTCTGTGACCTCCATATGTGCACTGTGGTGTGTGTGTACATACACATGTAATCCATAAATGAATAAATTTAGAATAACTTGTCTCCAACAAACAAGAACAAGCATGATCTAGGGCATAAACGAAAGTGTGTGGATCAGATTTAGCTAGTAGCTGCTGTATGTCTTTGAGGTCTGGCTTTACAAATTTTACAGGACTCTGTCTGTCTCTTATGCTGTATTTACAAGGCCTGTCATGCTTGGCTCTGCATCCATTCATGACTTTTTTTTACTTGTCACCACCTACAAGTGGACGTTATGGGATGCTGGGGAGAAAACAGGACCTGACACCCTTGTATAGAAGGGGCAGCAGTGTGTTCAGATCAGTGTCTGCTGGGTAGGTGTCTGTCCTTGGTTCATCCCCAGAGCCCAGATATAACTTCATTGTGCAGGTAGCACACAGGGCAGGCAGTCAAGATTTATTATTTATTTTTGAGACAAGGTCTCACTGTGGAACCCTCGCTGGCCTGGAACTCACTGTGTAGATCAAGGTCGCCTTGAACTCATAGAGATCCACCTTCCTCTGCTTTCCTAGTGCTGAGATTAAAGATGTGTGCAACTTCACCTGGCTTGCTCATGATTTCTTGGGTTGTGACTTGCCACCTACCAGGCAACTAAAACCATTTCGATCAGTTCTATACACCCAGCACCCCACAGAGCTGACACAACACAGTGGCTTAGGAAAAGAACAGAGACAGCTAAATAAACAGCCCAGTGACGGCTCATCCTTCAAGGCTGTGGAGGCAAAGGAGGGTCCCCTGTGGTCCTCAGAGTGTCTCTCAATTCTGGTTCTGTAAACCCTTTGGTCAAAATGCAGGCCTGTGACATCAGCACTCTGAGGAGGCTGGGGCAGGAGTTAGAGATCAGCCTGGACAATGCAGAAAAACTGTCAAAAATGAAAAGCAGAGATGGCTGTAGAGATGGTTGTGTGTTTCGAGAACCCAAGTTCAAATCCTTTGCACCCACATAAAAAGTCAGGTGTGGTTGTGTATGCACCTCTGTCATCCCATTGCTGTGTGGGGAAAAGAGGGGACTGCCTGGGCTTGCTGGCTGCCAGTCTAACTCTGGGCTCTCTGAGAGACCCTGTGTCATGGGAATAACACAGAGAGTGACAGTGTAGGGGACTTGACCTCACCCTCTAGTCTCTGTATGCTCACAAATGTGTACCCTTCCCAGATGTGCTCAAACACAGCAGAAAATAAAATAAAAATCCGAAAAAGAAGTAAAACGTAGAACAAAAGGGGATAAAATCTATCTCTAGAAGCCAAGGATGTGAGTTCATTAAGGAGACATCACAATGGGTGACCTCTAGTGGGCAGGGATATAAAGAATGGGCTTTAGAAATGGGCATTCATGGAAATCTTGGTGGTGGAGAAACCATGAGTTTAAGATTGGCACCGGGCTGTGGTGGGGCACGCCTTTAATCTCAGCACTTGGGAGGCAGAGAGGCAGGCAGATCTCTGTGAATTTGAGGCCAGCCTGGTGTACAGAGTGAGTTTCAGGACAGCCAGGACTACACAGGAAAACCTTGTCTTAAAAAAAAAAAAAAAAAAGGCATATTGGCTGGTTGCTGGCCTGTGGTTGGCCCACTGAGATCTTGAACAAACCACCCCCTCCACCCAGACCTCAGTTTCCCCGACTGAGAGGTGGGTAGACTCTTTACACAGTTACTTCTGGTTTTCAACAGGCTCTGCTTCCCAGTGACAGAGTGGTTCTTTGGAAATCACATTACCTGGCAGGAAATAAAACACATGAGTGAACATGAGCATGCCTCTCTTACAAGGGTAGCCAGAGCTCTGCCCACTGCATAAAGGGAGTAGATAACTGCACCCTTGGAAGATTCCTTCCTTCTCAACTCAGACCACACAGAACCAGCCAGGTTTTCACAACACTGACTATTGGTGTATTTTTCTGCATTTCAGTCCTTTTAGGCCCAGTTGGGGGCCTGTCTGTTCACACTGCAGCATGCTCTAGCTGGAACTGAGCAAGAGCACAGGCATGGGCAGGGCAAGGGGAGACTTGGAAGAGGCTGGGAAACTCTCCCTCAGGGGCCAGAAATCCGGCACCATTGAAACCATTATATCTATAAAATCAATTCCCTCTAGGATTAAGTGCTTGCTTGATATACTGTTTTTATCACTCAGTGAGTCTCATTAATTGACTTATTCAAAATTTTCACTTGTTACAGTTGACTTCTCTGGGCTCATGGCTTGTTATATTTCTTCTTCGGATGGTATATCAAATTTCAGCTATAACAACTCATTTATTTAAAGGGAACACATCTCAACCAAACCAATCAGCAAAGCTTGCTGTTTCCTCCTTAAGCTTCTTTCACACGAGCAGACAACTGTCCACTGCATGTATTTTATAGAACAGGGAATTAGACGTACATTCAGAGTCAGCAGAGTAAAATCCTCCACCCTCGCTGGGGTGGAAAGCAGAAGCTAGCTGGATAGTCTTAGTCTCCTCTCACACTTCCTTCACCAAAACACTCTGCAATGTTTGGACCTTGGCAGTCATCACAGGGAAAGGTCACCTCTGGAAATGAGTTGTGCTAAGGTAGAGGTTCTGGACAATGCCCAGAGGAACAAGTTTGTATAGGTGTGTTTAAAGCAGAATTACATCACTTTGTCATACCTTGATACACGCCCGCTTTCCCAACTCACTTGGAGGCCATAAAATCGAGAGTAGAGGTTCTTGACCCTCTGCCAAGGTATGCACCACCAGTGAAGGTAGCTAACAGTCTCCAGCGGACATGAGCTCAGAAGAAATGAAATGGGAACACGAGGATCACAAGAACCATGAAAGAAATGCCAAAAACCAGAGGAAGCAGAATTAATGGACCAAAGAGAACAAGAATGTAAATTAAACTTAATAAATAGCTTCAAAGTCTGAATAAAGGATATTGGAAACATGACACAGGGAATAACTTCTGACCTTGGGCCAAATGGAAATTCTGGATGTGAAAAATATATAAGAGAAGAAATAAAGAACTCCCCGCTGGGTTGGAAAGGCCTTTTATGCCCTTCTTAATTTCTTTAAAATTTATGACTGTTCAAAGCAAACTATCTACTGTCTACAAGATGGATGCTTTAAGAATAAGACACGGATTGAAAGTAAACAATGGACAATGATGAGCTAGAGGCACAGGAAATCTTTATTAATTATAGGTGATTAATATGCTAATGTCAGACAAAGCATACCTCAAGATTAGACACAATGCCAGAGAAAGGAAGTTTCATAATAATAAAACATGAATTCATCAGGAAAACATAATAACTCTCTAAGCATGTATGCATGCAATGATAGCTACAAAAGACCTGAAAAAAGTTGGCAGAATCAGTGGGAACAAAAACCAATTCCACAATCAGAATTGGTTACATTTTTTATGTCTTTCTCAGAAATTCAAATGACTAGACAAAACTCAAGAACAGTGACATTACGGAAGATCTAGACAATAAATTAGCCTATCTTGATCTAAATGACACTTATAGCCTTATAGCCAACCCCTAAAGGTTACACATTCTCTTCCAAGTACATGTGTAGAGCTGGGGGTGTAGCTGAGCTGGGGGTGTAGCTGAGCTGGGGGTATAGCTCGGCTGGTAGAGTGCCTGCCTAGTGTGCATAACGACCTGGGTTTAATTAGTGAGGTGGTCTATACTTGTAATCCCTGGACTTTCGGAGGTAGAGACAGGAGGATCAGTTCATGTACATCCACATAAGCACGTAGGCCAGTCTACCCTTTAGGCTTAGTACACCTTAGTGTGTACCTCCCCCAACAGTGGGACCATACAGATAAGATGTGGAAGTGACAGGGGTTTGTTTTGCTTGTCATGCTCACCAGACCATGAAGAGCAGAGTTAGTTATGTATGGAGGTGGACCACCCATCTGAAGGTGTTAAGGCCTTGGCTTGGACCCATCTTTCTGAGGCATGGAGAAGGGATTAGGTTGAGGGGAAACTGAGGTAGAATGCAGCTTGTGCTCCCCTCCCTGTCCAATCATACTAAAGAGAGGCCCATGACAAATCTTGGGGTGCTAGACCCATGGTTGGGTCTTACAGGTGGGACTAACTCAGGGGCAGATGAGTAGACAGGTTTGAAAATAGAAGAGGGTGGAGGGAGTGAGGAAAGGCTGCTCCAAGCACACACAGGAGCTCTGGAATCTGAGTGGGGAATAGTCTAGGCAGGGGAGAGCGTCCCAACTTGTGCCTTCTCTCTCCAGAGTCTATTAACTATTTATTCCCAGGATTTGGGGGTTGGACCCCAAATACCCTCCCCTAATCTTATACATGTGAATCTAATAATAAAATTCTCTAGCAGCAGCAACAGTGGCAGCAGCAGCAGAAAGAAGGAGGAGGAGGAAGAGAAGGGGAAGGAGGAGGAGGAGGGAGAGGAAGAAGAGAAGAAAGAAGAAGGAGAAGAAGGAGAAGAAGAAGAAGAAGAAGAAGAAGAAGAAGAAGAAGAAGAAGAAGAAGAAGAAGAAGAAGAAGAAGAAGAAATAGGGTATTCTCAGCTACATAGCATGTTTGAGTCCAGCCTGGGCTATACAAAACATATCTCAAAACAAAAACAAAACCAAACAAAAGACCTCAAGGTACATCTGGAGCATTTGCTGGGATGGTATGTGGGATTATGTGATAAGTCTGAATATATTTCAAAAGATTGAAACCTGTTTGCTACAATAGAATTGGATTAGAAATCATTATCAATAAACTATAAAGATAGATATGAGTCCATATAACTACATAGGTATTTATAGTTTCAATGTGCTTGTGGAGGACGGCCCTTTATTAAGTCTAAGTTTCTAAACCCGTAGTAAATACTAGGAAAGAAACTGCAGAGATAAGAAGAGAAATCGCCGACGTGGGAAAAACAATAGAGGCCATTACGAAAACAAAAGAAACGGTTCTAAGAGATTAATGAGAGGAAGCATGCCCACAGAAAGAGTTTTACAAGCATGTTTGTGAGAACGTTATTCATAAGACCCAGCTACTGAAAACAACACAGCTGTTTATGGATAAGCCAAAGGTGGTGTGTCATACAATAGCATCTGATACAATATGAGGGGAAGAATTGTCAACAAATGCAAGATCCTGGACCAGGTTCTCCATCTTGTTGAAGGACAGAAGCCAAACAGAAAGGAGTAGATCCTGGATGATTCATTTATATGTTCTCAAGAGCAAGCAAAGAGACAAGAATCAGCAGTGAATACTATTAAAAATGGCTGTCATAGACGGGAAGGTGGTTGTCCAGTGAATTTTTTGGGGTGGTGGGAATGTTGCCCCATCCTGAGAATTCTGTGAGAGAGATGAGTGTGTGAGTTTATCACTGCCTGTGGAATTGTACATGTAAGATTTATGTATTCACTTCTAGAAAGTTTATAGAGAAAACTAGAAATGAATGTTAATTAAATTTGCAGATTGGGAGAGGTATGGGTTAGCATATGAACAACTTTATCAATGGTAATAAAAGGTAGATTTCCTATCATTGGAGTTACAATTACCATAAAAAGAAAAGAAAACAGGTGTACTTTGTGTTACTAAGTTGATACTAGAGATATCAGTATGAACATCAATATGGTAGCTATAACTATATAGATGTATAAAAATATCCCTTACATGTGCTATGATCATGACAGCCTGAAATATGTGTGTATATATGTCTAAACACAACATCAGTATGATAAAGGACATACACCCATTTGTTTATGTAATCTCAGTTCCCAGAAGACCTAGAAATCATGACATATACTGGGTCACTTTCCATTAAGCAAATCAGAGCTCCTTGGAGGAAAGGCTGATGCCAGAGTGGGGAAAGAAATCTAAGATGAGTGTAGGACATCCTGGTATAACAGAGAACCAGGCAAGGTTCCACCCACAATGGGGATAGCTGTTTCAGTTTCAATATAGTTTTCACTTTTATAATCAAATTAGTAATAAGAATGAAGTAATCATGAGGCTGCAGAGAGGGCTCAGCAGTTAAGAGCTCTGGCTGCCTTTCCAGAGGACCCAGGTTCGATTCTCAGTGTCTATCCTGGGTGACTCACAACCATCTGTAACTCCAGCTCCAGGGAACCTGACACCTTTGGTCTCTCCATGGATATGGGCATATACATGCACATACCCACGCTCACACTCAACACACATGCTATGATTAAAATTAAGACAAATCTTTAAAAAACTGGGTAAATCCAAATTGAAGAACAGTCTACAAATAACCAGTCTATAGTCTTCAAAAGTGTTGAAAATCAAAGAAATGGCTGAGGAACCATTCTAAATTAAAGGAGAAAATAGATAGGCCATAAATGGAAGCATCACCTGGTACCTCAGTACTGGAGTTAATTTTTATATTTTATGTACCAGTTAAAATACAATTGAAATTTAAAATTATTTTTATTTTTAAATTTTATAAAAAATTTTCATAAAAATTATTTTATGAAAAATTTAAAAAGAGATATGTCAACACAAAACAAAACATGATCCAAATTAGCTATTGGTTTGGGAGGGCAAACCACTGGGCCCCAGGATGCAATTTGAATGTGCACTTTAGCTAGCGGTATGCCATCAACGTTACCATTCTTAACTTTATAATGAAACTTATAATGGAACTTAATTTTATAATGAATGTGATGTGTAAGAGAATGGTTTTTGTTTTGTTTTGGTTGGGTCTCACTACGTAACCTTGGCTGGCCTGGAACTCACTATGTAGACCAGGCTGGCTTCAAACTCCTAGAGATCCTCCTGCCTGTACATCCTGAGTACTGGGATTAAAGGGATACATCACCACCCCTGGCTTTTTTTTTTTTTTTTTAAACCTGGGAACGTTTCCTGTACTTGCTGGATTGTCTAGGAAGCTGACCTGGATGACTGTGCACATATGTGCTACTGGAGACGCTGGTGCACTGGGATGGAGCTGAAGAAAGCTCAGAAGAACCACGCTTGCTAGAACCACGATTTTGCTTGTGTGTGTGTGCATGCGTGCGTGTGTGCGTGTGTGTGTGTGTGTGTGTGTGTGTGTGTGTGTGTGTGTGTGACCTTGTTCTGATAAACTGACCCTACATACTGTGAAGAATAATCCTTAGAATTATAAAGCTCCAGTCTTAAATCTACCGTCATTTCACATTTCTTGTCCATATTGCCCTTTGCTGTGGCATCTGGTGAACCCACCAAGCTTTACCTGCGACAATGTAAGCATTTTTTATGCCTGGTTTATCATAACACTTTCCATATATCAAGCTTTATTTATACCTAATTAATAATCAGTGGTGGCACACGCCTTTAATTCCAGCACTCGGGAGGCAGAAGCAGGCGGATTTTTTTTTCATTTTTCTTTATTAAGAATTTTTCTACTCACTCCACATGCTATCCACAGATTCCCCCTCCTTCCTCCTCCCACCCCCAGCCCTCCTTCCCAAGCTACACCGTACCCCCACATCCCCCAAATGGAGGTCTCCCATGGGGAGTCAGCAGAGCCCGGCACACTGAGTCTAGGCAGGTCCAAGCCCCTTCCCACTGCACCAAGGCTGTGCAAGATGTCACACCACAGGCACCGGATTCCAGAAGCCTGCTCGTAGACCAGGGACAGATCCCGATCCCCCTGCCTGGGTGCCCCCCAAACGATTTGAGCCAAACAACTGTCTTCCATATCCAGAGGGCCTAGTCCAGTCCCATGGGGGCTCCACAGCCACCAGTCCACAGGTCATGGGCTTCCACTGGTGTGGCTGGTCATCTCTGCATGTCCTCCCATCATGATCTCGACGTTCCCTTGCCTGCAGAATCTATCCTCTCTCTCATCAATTGGATTCCCGAAGCTTAGGCTGGTGCCTAGCCGTGGGTCTCTGTATATGCCTCCATCAGTCACTGGACAAAGGCTCTATGATGACAGCTAGGTTATTTGCTAGGCTAGACACCAGAATAGACTGCCAGCAGACCAAGGTGGGGTTAACCTGTGGATTCCTGAGAGCCTTCCCAGCACCCGAGGCAGGCAGATCTTTGTGAGTTGGAGGCCAGCCTGGTCTCCAAAGTGAGTTCCAGGAAAAGCACAAAGCTACACAGAGAAACCCTGTCTGGAAAAAACAATAATAACAATAACAATAATAATAATAATAATAATAATAATAATAATAATATAAAATTAAAAAATAATGGTATGTATATATGCCAAGATGAAGACTAATAATCTAGTTGAAGCATCTTGACTCTGAGTACTAATGCTTGCAGTGAGATCTCCATCAGCTGCTGATGTATTCTATTTAGAAGAGAAAAGAATTTAAAGCATTTTTACAAAGCTTAGCATAAATTACTGTATCATTTTGTCAGTGGTCAGCAGCTTGGGATCCAAGCAACTGGAAGTACATTTTCCCACAGATAGTCTGGGATGCAAACCACATTGTTCAGACTGTTGGAAAAAAAAAAAAAAAGAAACGAGAAAGAAAAGAAACAATAAAAATAAGATACTGGGCGAGCTTTGAAGTGCTAGGGCACAATGGCAGGTTCCTTTGTTGAATAGCGGATTTTCCTAATGCTACGAAGCTAGATCTTTATCATATGTTTCTGAGCAGGGGACAATGAAAATGACCCAGCATGAATAAAAGAACAGATGAGAAGTGTGCTGTGATAAAGGCTGGGAGGAGGCCAGCAAGTGCCCAGGCCCTCATTGAAAACAAACAGCTCGAGTGGGGAGAGAGGCATGCTTTATCCTACGCAGTTCTTTTTATAGCTCTGATCGGAATTGTTTTCCCTTGAAAATGAATGGAGTGCCCGGGAATGCTGCATGGCCTTGTCTCCTGGCCTTTTCATTGCTCTGTGCCACCATGTGAATGAATGATTGCTCACAGTCACCCTACCAGTCCCATTACCATCCATATCCCTGCTTTAGAGATGGAACTTAAGTGAGACAAGGGCTGGGGTGTGTGTGTGTGTGTGTGACACTAATGGGCCTTCAATATGTGAGGGTCGTGTGGCTAAGGATGGCAGGCAGCTGTCCTGGGGAGTTTTCTGAGTCCCTGAAGGCAGAAGAGGAGGTGTGAGTAGAGCTGAACCAGGGGGAGGATGACACTAGTCCCAACCGGGAAGAGTGTCCCGCCCCCAGGCTGTGAAGTGCTGAGGAGGCAGGGATCTATCCTCTCCTTGCTGTAACTCCAAAGCTGTATGTGTTTCTCGCATATAAAGGCCCAGTTGGCTGATTGATGGGCAGATCCTAACATAGGGGTATTTCAAACACGGCAGGAGACACGCTGGTGTGGGCTTGAGTTGATCCGTCCAAGAGAAAGGATCAAACACTCCCACAGAGTCACTGCCGTTTCTTGGGTTGCACAAGTCATGTCTATGTGATGTGGATTCTTCAATTCAGATCTCAGGCAGTTCAGTTCTTGGCCATTTATGATGACAGGGAAGGGGATGGGTGAGGCTCTGGGAGGATGGTAGAGTCTAACCAGTCATGGCACCTGCCCTCTTAACACAAAACATGGACCTGAACAGAAAGGAAGGTGTGTGCACCTTACGCCACAAGAGTCTGAGCATATGAGCAGTGCAGACTTAGGGATCCAGCCCAAATCTGTCAGACGCAGAAAAGAATGTGTCCAAAGTCCAGTTTGAGAAATGGAACTGGAGGCACAACAGCATTCCAAGCTGTCATGACAGCACAGCAGACAGACAACACTGCTTTCCTCAATTTTGATTTAGCTTTTATTAAATTCTTACAAAACTTGTCATACTGGTCAAAAGATCCTAGGTTCTTTCATGGAACCTTCTATTGTTATTGTGGTAATGGCCATGTCATCAAAATTCCTTAAATATTTCAGATCCTGTCTTAATTACTTTGCTATTGCTATGATAAAACACCATGACCAGGGCAACCTATAAAGGAAGCATTTAATTTGTGGTTCAGGTTTCTGGGGAGTTAAAGTCCATAACCACCATGGTGGAGAGCTTGGCAGCAGGCAGGCCTGGTGCTAGAGCAGCAGCTGAGAGCTCACATCTTGATCTGCAAGCATGAGGTAGAGAGAGCTAACTGTGAATGGCTTGGGCTTTTGAAACCTCAAAACTCCCCACCACACCCTGCTCAGTGACTTACTTCCTCCCACAAGGTCACATCTCCTAATCCTTCCCAAATAGTTTCACCAACTGGGGACCAAGTATTCAAATCTGAGCCTCTGGGGACCCTTCTTATCCTGACCACCACAGACCCATAGATCTGGGCTGCTCTTAACCTTCAAGTGAAGCTTCTTTTTTAAAAAATTTGTTTTTAAAGTTTTATTTATTTATTATGTATACAGTGTTCTGCCTACATGTATCCCTACAGGCCAAAAGAGGGCACCAAATCTCATTACAGATGATTGTGAGCCACCAGGTGGTTGCTGGGAATTGAACTCAGGACCTCTGGAAGAGCAGCCAGGGCTCTTAACCTCTGAGCCATCTCTCCAGCCCAGAAGCTTGTTAATGTAGTGGGCAGCAATCAGTGCAGGGACCAAGAACTGGTCAAAGTGCTGACAATAAGCAACTGTGAGTGCTTAGCCCCAAATGGGACATTTTCATCAACCCCTTCCCCATCAAGACTCAGGGAACGTCCTAGAAGAGGAAGCAGAAAGGATGTAAAGCTAGAGAATGGGTCTCTGTGTGTGAGGGGGAGTGCTGTAGAATGCTATCCTCTGAACATGGCCTGGCATTCATGAACTCACTTATCTGCACAAGACCTGAACAAGATCAAGCCATCCAAAGTTCCAGCATGGATGGGGAAGAGCTCACAAGGCCTCACTTGTAAGTGGGGAGCTATGGTGGTTGATAGCTACTGGGAGAAGGAGAACCATTTTCTTTTGGGGGTGTGGCTACTGACAATTTGCCTATGTTCCAGTGGCTGGACCTATACCCATGCACAAATGGGCAACAATCATCTACTAATTAGAAGACATAAAATTGCGAGGGGTGTGTTACAAGGGGACTGAGAGGGAGCTAGAGAGGAAAAATAGGTAGTGGATATGATCATATTTTATTGTATACATGTTTAAAATTCTCAAATAATAAAAATTTTAAAACTGCATAATAAGAATCAATGCTATTTCAATCCTATTTGTGATAATACAGAAGCAAAAATAAGTGAAACAGGCTTGAGAGATGGCTCAGAGGTTAAGAGCACTTGAATGCTCTTCCAGAGGACCCAGGTTCAAATCCCAGCACTCACATGGCAGCTCACAATTGTCTATATCTCTGGTTTGTGGGGATCTGATACCCCACACAGACATACATGTAGACAAAACACCAATGCACATAAAATAAAAATAAATTATTAAAAAAATAAGCGAAATAACTCATCAGTAAGCACTTGAGGCAGAATGACCCATGTAGTTTAACAGAGTTTATGCCATCTCAAAAGATGCATATATTTAGCAGTGCTACATACTAGTCCCAGAGACAGGTGCTTCATATACATGAATTTGTTTTTCTCATTTGGTTTTGGTTTTTGAGACAGGGCCTTGTTGTGTAGCCCAAGACTAGTCCCAAATTCATGGTCCTCCTGCCTCTGCCTTATAAGTTTCAGGATCACAAGAGAACATTAATCTTCCAGGTCCTTATTCCCCCCCACCTTTTTTTTTAGAAGTGTGAGTCTCAGAGAGATTAAATGATTTGATCAAGTAACACCATTTACAAATGTCAAATAGGATATTCAAGCCTAGGAATGTATGTTCTCAAATGTGTAAATCCCATTATCAAAAGAAAGTGAGGCCAGGTGTGGTGGCTTGTCCATTAAGCCCAGAACTCAGGAAGCAGAGGCAGGTGAATCTCTGTGGGTTCAAGGCCATCCTGGTCTACATAGTGAGTTCCAGAACTACAGAGAGACCCAGTCTCAAAAAACAAACAAAGAAACATAAATAAATAAAAATAAATACAAAATAAGAAAGTCATCAACAATATTACCCAGCAGTGAATCCCAATACTGACCTGCCTTGCAAGATGTATCACTGATGTAAGAATGGCAAGAAGGCTATGGGCTATCCAACTGCTCTCTAACTGGAGCTGAGAGCTACCCGACAGGAGATAATTCAGGCTTGGTACCATAAGCCTGATTTAAATGCCATGGTTCAGAAGATTATAGTCTGTAAGCGGTAACCTACTGTCTTAGAGTCTCTATCGCTGTGAAGAGACACCATGACATCAGCAACTCTTATAAAGGAAAGCATTTAATTGGGGGTAACTTATGGTTTCAGAGGCTTAGTCCATTTTTTATTTAGTCCATGCAGGATATAGCAGAATATAGCAAGCAGACATGGTGCTGGAGAAGGAGCTGACAGAGCTACATCTTGATCCACAGGCAACAGGAAGTGTGACACTGGGCATAGCTTGTGTACAGGAGACCTCAAAGCCCACCCCGACAGTGACACTCTTCCTCCAACAAGGCCACACCCCCTAATAGTGCCACTCCTTTTGGGGCCATTTGTTTTCAAACCACCACACCTCCTACTGTTTGGACAAATGAACTTGTTGACAAATTACCTTCTATGTACTTCCGTTCATACCCACAGATTAGTGCTGCTCTCAGCCTTGAACAGAGATACTTCATGTTGCCGGGGCAACAGTTGATGCCTAGACTCATAACTAACCAGACGGCTGAGAAGGGTGACTACTGAGTTGGGACATCACTATCAGCC
Source organism: Onychomys torridus (assembly GCF_903995425.1). Classification (NCBI taxonomy): domain Eukaryota; kingdom Metazoa; phylum Chordata; class Mammalia; order Rodentia; family Cricetidae; genus Onychomys; species Onychomys torridus. The sequence goes on from NC_050453.1 coordinate 10,923,313, forward strand.
CCCCAGGGATCAGGGAACACAGCTGGATGGGGAGCAGAGGGGAGGGAAGAGCTGGAGGTGGGGAGCAAAGCTGTGAGGTGCTGTCCTCTGGACGCAACAAGGCTGCACTCATGAACTCACTGAGGCTGGCGTTAGCTGCACACAGTCAAGCTGAGATCAGCTAACTCTCCAACAGGCAGCACTGACTGGTCCTGAGGTCACAAAGGAAGGAGAGGACGTTAGGGTGAGAAGGAGTGTGTATCAGCTCCCGCCTCCAGGCTCCTGCCCTGATTCCCTTTGAGGATGGACAGTGATGTGGAAGTGTAAGCCAAATAAACCCTTTCCTCCTCAAGTTGTTTTTGGTTATGGTGTTTCATTACAGCAATACTACCCTTAACTAAGATGGAAGGGAACATGTTGGGGGATGTTGTGGGAGCGTGGGAAGGAGGAGTTAGGGGAGGGTATAATCAAGATATACTGCACACAAGTGTAGCAGGAATCTTAAAGAGTCTTATTAATAAAATCAAACCTGGGCCAGGTATGAGGGTGAATGCTGGAAGATCAGAGAAGCAGAACAAGCCACAGCCACCTCGCCTTGCCAGTTCCTCAGCTGATCCTGTTTCCAGACTGGAAGCCTCTGAGTCATTATCCAAATTAATCTCAGCTGAACTCCTCGAAAGCCTGAATGCTTAACCAGCCAAATGCTTCTAGTTTTTGGTCCTCAGGCCTTGTATATCTTTCTGTTTTCTACCATCACTCCCTGGGATTAAAGGCGTGAGTCACCATGCTTGCCTATATCCTTGAACAGATGGATTTCTGCCTCTGGAATGCTAGGATTAAAGGCGTGTGCTACCACTGCCTATCCTCTATGTTTAATATTGTGGCTGTTCTGTCTCTGACCCCAGATAGGTTTATTAGGGTGCACATTATTTCGGGGAACACAATACCACCACATTTCTCCCTTTTTTGTCTAAAATTTTAAAAAAGCTTATAACTAATATGAGAAAAACTATCCAATAAGTATATATAATACATACAGTCAAGAATTACATTAACGATGTCTTGTCCACTAACATTTGACAGATATATAACAATGTCCAGTCCAGTAACATTTGATAAACTCAGACAAAAAAAATTTCATTGCTTATCCTATTTAAAACAAGTAGTTCCTTTTTAAATGTAGATTCAATAATTGACCTTTTATCTTATCATATCTATATTCTATCTTTTTTCTTTTCATAATAGATTCAGTAGTTTTTTGTCATTTTTATATCTTCCCCTTTTTCTTTTTACAGTAGATTCAGTGATCTACCCATTTATCCTATTATTCTTTATCTTTTTTCTCAGAGTAGATTCATATCTACCTCATACAAGTATGAAATTGTAAAAGAATAAATAAAAGATATTGAAAATAAATCCTAACCTTCTTTGGGAGCTAATAAGGTTGTGAGGGTGGAAGCCCAGTGATGGAATTAATGTTCTTATACAACAGACCCTATATCAGGACCATAGCACACATCTGTCGCCACAACGTGGAGTGTGCTGAGGCAGAGGATGCTCGGGGTCCTCAAGACCAGTATGAGTGACACAGAGAGACTTTGCCTCAAAAACCATACAGGACTCCGGTGGGTACTAGCTAATGTTCTACCATGTAAGCAAGAAGGCAGTTGTCTACACACCAGGAAGAGAGTCCTCACTGGTACCCGGCTGGGCTGACACATAACACATGACTTCCAGCTTCCAGAGGTTTATAAACCTCCACCTCCATTCAGCACTTTGCTCTGACAACTCAAACTCATTAAGATGAGGTATTAGTTTGTTGTTCTCATTGATGTGGCAAAATGACCTGGAAAAGTGCCTAGAGGAGGCAAGGACTGATTTTTGACTCATAGTTTGAGGGTACTATCTGTCATAGAGGGGAGGAGAACAGGTTTGAGGGGACTGTCCATCATAGAAGGGAGGAGAATGGTAGCAGGAGCTTGAGACAGCTAGTCTCAGGGTGTTAGCAGTCAGGAAGTGCAGAGAGATGAATTCTGGTGCCCAGCTCACTCACTTCCTTTTAAAATTTTATGTATTTGCAGGTAGGTGTGTGTGTGCACATGTGTGTGCATGTGTGTGTGTGTGTGTGTGTGTGTGTGTGTGTGTGTGAATGTGTGTGTGTGTGTGTGTGTGTGTGTGTGAATGTGTGTGTGTGTGTGTGTGTGTGTGTGTGTGTGTGTGTGTGTGTGTGTGTGTGTGTGTGCGCGCGCTTACAAACTTGGAAATCAGAGGCCAGCCTTCAGGAGTTGATTGTGTCTTCCTACTGTAGGGACTGAACTTGGGTTGTCAAGTTTGCATGGTGAGTACTTTTTCCTGCTGAGCCATCTCACTGGCCCTGCTTTCTCCTTTTCATTCCGTCCAGGACCCTGGCTCATGGAATGAAGTGTGGATCGCTTCACCTCTGTCAACCTAGTGTTGAAACTCCCTCTCAGGTATGCCCAGAGTTTTGTGTTCTAGGCAATTCTAGAGCCTGTCAAGTTGACTATCAAGATTAACCAGCACAATGTCTCTCTCCTGAAGAGGTCCCAGGTCCCCTTATAGATGTCCACTTGATGAGGTGAGACCCACACGTGATGATCTCCCTCTGGCTCACTAAGTACCTGAGTCAGGGCCTCAAGTACAGCTGAGAAATCTCTTCTTTGCTGCATGATATAACCTGGACAGAGGAGTAATGCAGCTTCCCATACAAAGGACTCACCTGTACTCACAGAGAATTGTGTGTGGCATGTACATGGGAGTTTGGCATTTGGGGGATCATCTTTATAATTCTCTATATCATGCCAAAGTTGTCCCTAGGACTGAGCATGCCTTGGCCTCCTTCAGGTGAGAGCATGGCCCCGTTACGTAGGTGTGGCTAAAGAGGCTCTCCATCAGCTTCCTGGGCTCTGGGGTTCTTCCTCTTGTTCATGGCTCACACACCACCCATCACTCTGCTTTGGCCATGGATCAGCAACTGCAATGAAAGATTTCATGGGAAAGGGGTGACATTTATGTCTCAAATTGACTTGGTGGCTGACCTGGGGTGTTATCTTTTTAATTATCTCTGCTTCCCCGCTTCCACATTGTTGTTGACAGTCAAGATTTAATTGTAGGTATTATTTATTGAAAGAACTAAAGAGGAAAAGGCCAAGGTAACGCCTACTAAGTGAAAGGAAGCAACAAGTCTGAAGACATCAGAATGTCAATTGATGGAACTGGCTTCTAGACTTAAAGATGTTATCATTAAGCACCGTGGGAAAACAGCATCTTAATTGAACCAATTCAGTTCGGTCTTGTAATAGAATCCGATGGCCATTTTCAGTGCTTGTCTATTCAGACTCTGCCTTGGGGTTTTGTTTTGCTTTGTTTTAGTTAGCTTCCATTTTCCCACACACACTCTAGCCTCAAAGGGGCTGGACAAAAAACCAAGGCCAGCTGGGACACCAAGAGGGTTTGTAAGAAAACCATTTCAGGCTTTTAGTATCATTGGAGAACGTCTGACACTTCAGTATCCTAAGGAAAAGATTTGATAATAGCTGTGCCTAAATAGACAACTTCTGCTCCAAAATCAAACTGATGGTGATCACGCTTTCATTAGTGTGATCCTCCATCCTCAAGACTGAAGGGCCTCAAAAGTTCAGTTCTGCCATTTCCCAACACGTCAGTCAGTAACTCTGCTGGACTCGCTAAGGCTCTGCTGCTGAGGATGGGAGATGCAACATTTGATTTATTTATTTGTTTGTTTGTTTGTTTGTTTGTTTTTGAGACACGATCTCATGTAGTCTAGCTTTGCCTCCAGTGTACTATTACCCTGAACTTGTGACCCTCCTGCCTCCACCTCCTGAATGCTGGGATTATGGGCATGGCTACCATGCTCTGTTTACATGGTGCTGAAGAATCAACCCTGGGGCTTTGCACATGCGAGGCAAGCATGCTACCAAGTGAGTTACATCCCCAGCCGTGTGAGGAGCATTTGACTAGAACAAGAGACAGGGGAAATGTTGTGAACTTCATATCTTTGGTCCCAATGGGGATCAGCATGAGTCTGGAATATTCTTTCAGTGTTCTCCTGTCCACTCACCCTTTTCCAAACAGCTTCAACCCTGAAGGCCTCCAAGAGTTTAAACATCTTCCTGGATCTGTAATGAATCTGTGTAATGAAGATGCTTATAAATATTACAAGAGATTTACTGCTTTGGTGTGAATTTCTCTGATACCAGCAGGGAGTTTTTAAACACAACTGGCAACAAGAAGCATTCGGTCAGAGAGTCCAGTTACTGTTTTCTTTCTTTCTTTTCTTTTTTTAATTGTTGTCTGCCAAGGACAATATATTTTTTTTCCCTTCTTCAAAATAAACTCTGTGCAGGAATGTGCCTCAGCAAATAGCTAGGGCTCTATTATATTTCATGCAGCTTTCTAAACAATTTCCAAGCTTCATCTGGCCTGGTGTCAAACAGAAGGCGACCAACAATAGCAAAATCCCATTAAAGCCAAGAAGGTTCCTTCCTGAGGTGAGCCTGGCCAGAAATAGTCATCTTGGCTCTTTCTCCAGTTTGGCACCAGGGACTAATAACGCACGGTCTCCTAATGGAAATTGTCTAATTTCATCCAAGAGCTGCTCCAGAGAGAGCCGGGCTGACGCACTAACAGTCCATATAACAACATTCTTCTTGGAGTGCCGAACAATGGGCCTTTGGGAGAGACTGTGATAAACCACGTCAGACTCCGGACAAACACGAGTGTAAAAATAGGCTTCGGAGGCATTGACACAGCCACCCAATTTCTCAGGAGGAAGGCCCTTGGGGGCGGGCTCATTCAGAAGGCTTGTTGGGAATATTTCATCAGATGCAGTGGTGGGGGTGGGAGGAGAAAGAAGAGACAGAGCAAGAGTGAGAACAGGAAAAAGTGAAGATGATAAGAAATGAAAGAGAGGAGAGTGGTCCAGGGTCAGGGTTAGTCAACATAGATTTCACATGTGTGAGATTCCCATTAACATTCCAAGGCAGCTATCTGCAAGGACAGCCAGGAGGCAGTATGCCCCACTTAAGATATATATGTATGTGTCCTTGTTTTTACGTTCCCTTGCATAATATGAGGAATATCGCAATGGGTGTGGTAATGCATGCCTGTAATTCCCTGCGCTCAGGAGGCTAGGGCAGAAAGATTGAAGGTTCTGTGCCAGCCTAGGCTTTGTAGTCAGTTACAGGCCAGCCTCGATTCTATAGCAAGAGGTCTCAAGAAAACACCAGTGACCCAGGCAGATGGGGAGATGATTCAGTAGGTAAAGGTTTGCTGTGCAGGAGTGGGGGTCTGAATCCAGGTTCTCAGCACCTTCATCAAATCTAGGTGTGGCAGTGTGCTTCTGTAGCCCTGGAGTGGGAGTTGGAAGCAGAGACCGGTGTGTTCCTCGGGTGTGTTAACTGAAACAAGCCCCAGGTTCAATGAGAGATGTGGTCTCAAAAATTAGAAGTGGAGAATGATAGAGAAAGACATTGGCCTCTAGCGTCTACATACATGCACACACACATCACACACACACACACACACACACACACACTCACTCACATACACACTCATACACACACCTCCACATGGGAAGTTTAAAGCATTTTTCCATGTTCTCAGATGTAAAAACAAAGCAAATCTAATTTAAAATAATAAAATGCTTATCAAAACATATGGGATACAACTGAAGCAACATACAGGAAATCTGTAGTTGGAAAACATATGTTTCTTAAAAAATGACAGGTCAAAAATAATCAGATCCTTTAAGTCAAGAATAACATTAACAAACAAAATTAATAAAGATAAAAATAGAATAGTGAATAATGGGGGCTGGAGAGATGGCTCAGAGGTTAAGAGCACTGACTGCTCTTCCAGAGGTCCAGAGTTTAATTCCCAGCAACCACATGGTGGCTCACAACTATCTGTAATAAGATCTGTCACCCTTTTCTGTATACACAATAAATGAATAAATAAATAAATAAATAAATATAAATTTAAAAATAGAATAGAGAATATTAACGCATTCATTTTCTGCCCCCTTAGAAGAAAAACCCTGGGTTGTTTTTTTCTTTTCTTCTGTAGGATACATTAAACTGAATGTTGCCAAGTATCTATTTAGAGAAAGTATCAATAAAGATGATTTCTGGTGTGTTCTGCACAAAACATCCCTACGATTAAGTGACATTATATAATAAAGTCTTTGCTGCAGTAATTGGCATCAGAATAAGTCTTAGCTATCGGCTGTTTTTGTTATTAGGTATTTTTGTGTGTGAGGGAGAATCCTAAAACTCCCTTTAACGGTTTTAGTTTTTAAAAATGTGTTAGCCTGGTATTCCCTTTTGACCCCGCTTTTCTCATTAGTTCTGCTAATGTTTAGCTCAGTTCCCTGTGTGCTCTCCTCCATTCTGGAAACCTGGATCAGCGGACTGACTGCCTTTTACAGAAGATACCATTACAAATATGTGATCGAACAGGGTGGCCAGCCTGCCTGGGTAGCCTGACTTGTCTTGAGGGCAAAAACATGCCCAGTTGTTTATCTTTTCTTTGCAAGTGATGGAATCCAGGTTCTTCACATTCTGTTCTCTGCCCCGAGCCTTCCGTTACCTCCTGCCATACTTCTCCTTTTCTGGGTGTCATCCTGATGACTTTTTCTTTGTAAGGTCCTTGGAATCCTTTCTTCATTTGGTATTTGTAATGCAATCAATGTTTTTGTTTTGTTTTCATGCCAATTTCGTTGTCTATGATTTTGGTCAGACTAGTGTCTCTGTCAATCACAGACAAATCATTTGCTGGTCACTTCCTGTCTGTCATTCCACATGCTGGGTATGGGAGACTTGAAATGAGTCAGTCTGTGCAGAGATCACGACTCTTAGCCAGGAGCATGTGTCTGTGTATGTGAGATTGCAACATAACATGCTAAAGGCCGTCACCAAGGCCAACACAGATGCTCTGGGATCCTGGGGAAGGAGAAATCCCAAAGAAATTAAATAAAAAGTGGGAATGAAGTCAGGGGAAGTTTCCGGGAAGAAGGGTCTCAAGAGACAGCTCTGGATGACAAACAGGAGTAAGCCAGAAGAGTGAGGGGAGAGGAGAATGCTTCAAAGGGGATGTTGTACTCAAGAAAAGGAGGGTGATAGTATAGTCCCGGGGCCATGTCGAGGAGTTGGAGTACTGTGGTTTTGCTCTTCATTTCCCTAGTGACTGATGTTGACATCTGTTTACACAATTCTAGCTGTAGCGTGTCTTCAAGAAATGCCCAATAGAATCCGTTGTCCATTTTTAAATTGGACTCTCTTACTGCCTTGTTGTAACTGTTCATTATTAAAGGGAACTTCATTTTAGTTTTTAAATTGCATTTAGTGTGTGTGTGTGTGTGTGTGTGTGTGTGTGTGTGTGTGTGTTTTGCACACGTTCCACTGTGTTCATGTGTGAATGTCAGAGGACAAGCCATGGGAATTGATTCTCTCTTTCCACCTTGTGAGTCCCAGGGATCAGACTCAGGACATTGGCCTTGGCAGCAAGTGCCTATATCCACTAAGCCGTCTTGCTGGCCTACTTTACATAATCTCTGTACAAATCCTTTATGTACAGAAATTTCATAATTTCAATGTATCTCTCCCATTCCATGGATTTTCTTTTACTCTATTGATTGTTTCCTTGGAAATATAGAAGTTTTTAATTTTATTTTTAGTTTGGTGTTTGAGACAGGGTTTCTCTGTGTGGCTCTGGGTGTCCTGGAACTCACTCTGTAGACTAGGCTGGCCTCAAACCTTGATATCTACTTGCCTCTGCCTCCCAAGTGCTGGGATTAATGGGGTGTGACACCACTGCCCAACTTAAGAACTTTTCTATTTTTTTTAAGCCCAGTTAAAATTTTTTTTATTGTATTTTGGTGCCATATGTAAGAAATCATTGCTTAGCATAAGGTCTCAAAGATATTCTTATGATATCTTCTACAGTTTTTTCCCCCTTGTTTAGGTCCACAATCTACTTTGAGCTACTTTGTATCTATGGTGTGAGGTTAGAACACAGCTTCAGAATTTTGTGTGCTGACATCCAGTTACCATAAGTCACGTGCTAAAAAGAATGATCTTTTCTCATTATGTTGATCTGGCATTACTCAGCCACATTCCATTGCCTTTATGTCTAGCCTGTGCCAATTCAACACCTGGAACTCACTAGCCAGGATGGTTTTAAACTCACAGATATCCACCTATCTCTGCCTCCTGAGTGCCAGGGTTACAGGCATGCTCAACCATGCCCAGCCAATATCTACCGATTTTACACCACTGCTGTTAGTCAGTCTTTGGGGAAGGTGGCCTGAGGTTAGGGATATCTTCCCTAGAGCTTCTTGTTAGACAAAAGCCCAAAGAGAGCAGAGGAGACGCTAAGCAAGAGCCTAGAGTGCAGAGGACAGTGTGTTTGTCAGGAAGGGCAGAGGCAGGAGACCTGGGAGAATAACAGGGAACCCATCTCACAGAAGTCTTTGTCCACTGAGACTTTTATTGGGGTGGGCACAAAAACTGTTTTCTTCCTAGGTTGATGTGACCTACTGGCTGAAAATAATTTACCACATCCCCTTACTGTTGGCTTTTAACTTTAGGCTAATTAAAGGCTGTTTTGTGTGGCCCAAACTCAGTATGGGTGTTTGAGATAGGAGATAGCCAACCAAATTTATTATCCTGAAAGTTTACCTTTTAGCTTGTGTTTGTTTGGGGCCAGGAAGGAACAAAGGACAGCATCTGCTGCCGCCAGTTCCTCCTGGGATTGAGGGACACTTGGAAACCCTTAAGATGCTGTTTGGTTCATTTCAAACTTAGCAGTGATGGGGAGTTTGAGAATTGCTTGTTGAAATATTAACATGGGAAGGGTTTGAGCTGCTGCAGTTGTTGTTGTTGTTGTTGTTGTTGTTGTTGTTGTTGGTGGTGGTGGTGGTGTGTGTGTGTGTGTGTGTGTGTGTGTGTGTTCATGTGTGTGAATGTGGAGGCCTTATGTTGGTGTCAGGGGTCTTCTGTTATTGCTCTCCATTTTAGCATTTTTTTTTTCTCATTTGAGAGAGTGTCTCACTATGCACTCCTTGTTGGCCTTGACTTGGCTATGTAGACCAGTCTATCAGAGAATTCCTAGAAATCTGCCTGCCTCTCCCTCCCCAGCTTGTGGTTAAAGGCTTGTGCCCCCACAAGCAGTTTGCCACCTTACCTTTTGAGACAAGGTCTCTCACTGGACCCAGAACACAGTAATTTGGCTTCAGCAGCCAGCCAGTGAGCTCTGACTAGATCTTTCTGTCTTCATCTCTCCAGCTTGGAATTCCAGGTACACACGGCCACACCCAGTCTTCATGTGGGTGCTGGGGACCCTCAGGACCTTCATCTTGAGCAGCAAACACTACACAGCAAGCCATCTCCCCAGTCTCCTAGGTGCCCTTCTGAGAACCTGCCTCCTCTCCCAGTGTCACTCACTCCTTACCTACACCATATCCTCCGTGTTTGCTGCCCTGCATGTTTGGTATAATGTCTGGGCAGCTCCATCTAACCATAAAGACTAGTGTTAATCAAACCTGAACCAGAGCCAAGATGATCTATGATCTTGAATGAACCCAGTCAGTTACTGAGTGTCAGGCTGAAGGATTCAATCAGCAGACATCCCACAGTCGCATCCAAGGCCTTGCGCTACATTTGCAGTGTGCAGCAACCACACCGTGGGTTGCGTATAGAAAATGCAGCTTTTCCATATCCCACCTCTCAGCGTCTGTCCGCTGGCACTGCTTTGTTTTTATTCCCAGCATTTGTCACTATTAGCAATGACACATCTGGCCACTTTTCTTCCTGTTTTGCTACAAGAACTTGTGCTTCTTGAAGACAAGAGGTTTCCGTTTTTTGCTGAGGTTCCCAGTATTTAGAGGAGTTCTTGGCATATAGGACCCAGCTCAATATATGTGTGTGTGTGTGTGTGTGTGTGTGTGTGTGTGTGTGTGTGTGTGTGTAGATGTAATGAGTGAATCCCTTAACCAACTTACTAATCTTTTTTAAAAATAAGAATACTACTGGTTTGACATTTTTCCTTAAGAAAAAAACGAGCTCTCTGCTTCAATGGGCCCTGTAAGCTTTTCAGAATGCAGATAAATGATACTTAATACTCTAGGCTGGAATTTCCAGGAAATAGTATCACATTTACTAGTTTGGGGATTAAAACTCTTTTAAAATTTGGAGGATTTTTTTTTCTTATTTTTGGTCTCTGTGTTTTGGCCATTTTCCCATTCTTCATAAATTCCTCCACATGCAGTCAACAATGACTCTAAGATTACATTCTTCATAAATTCCCCAAAATGTAGTCAATAGTGACTCTAAGGTTACATCAGAATTGTTTTAAATGTTTTGGAAAAGGTTGTGAATCCAAGCTCAGGGACCAAACCAATTTACAATAATTGCTTTTATTTTCAAGGTGTGTACTAGATTAGAACTCCAAATCCACATTAATTGTTTAAAAATCCATCTGCAATTTGAAAATCCTTCTTCCTGAAGAACAAGACTTCCTGAAGTACAATCCATGTGTAGTTCTGATTATGAGCTGTTAGTGGGATTCCACCATTTCTGGTGAGAATGGTAGGAATTGGACTATGCCACGTTTTCTCGGGTAGATTTAGAAGCCCTGTTTGCTTTAATTTTTATTGAAAATAGATTCTTTTCATAAAACACATTCTGCTTAGCTTTCTCTCCCTCTCTCAGATCCCATCTCTCGACCTGTCCACCTCCTTTCTTGCTCTCTCTCGTTAGAAAACAGTCATCTAAAGTAAAATAAAGCAATAAACCATAAAAACAAACCAGAATAGGGCAAAACAAACAGAAAAAAGAGCTGAAAGAAATGGCACAAGAGGGGTTGGGGATTTAGCTCAGTGGTAGAGTGCTCGCCTAGCAAGCGCAAGGCCCTGGGTTCGGTCCTCAGCTCAAAAAAAAAAAAAAAAAAGAAAGAAAGAAAGAAAAAGAAAAAAGAAATAGCACAAGAAACACATATAGACACAGAGACACACACATTCACACACAGAGAAATCTCGAAAAACCACAAAACCAGAAACAATAATATATGAGCAAAAGATCTGTAAGATCAAAAACAAGAAAACACCCAGACAAAGCATTATGAGACAAACCCCTCCAAAATTAACACAGAGTTCATTTTGTGTTTGCATCTACTGCTATGCATGGGACCTGCCCTTCAGTGTGGTTTGTCTACCCAGTGAGACTCCATTGGAAGAAACTAAGTTTTCCACTGTAAGCCATTCTTGATTGGAGATAACTTCTGGGTTAAGGATGGGAACTTATTACCATTTCTCCCTCTCAGCTCTGAGACCTCACCCTTAGACCTGTGGAGTCCCTGTGCATGCTGCCTCCGTCTCTGTGAATTCTTAAGTGTGGTGATATATTGTGTATCAGATAAAGCTTGCCTGAGGATCAGAGGACAGAGGCAGCACTAGATTAAACATAGAGGCCAGGCAGTGGTGGCATACACCTTTAATCACAATACTTGGGAGTCACATGCCTTTAAGCCCAGCACTAGGAAGCAAGTGTAATGGCTGGGTGGAGAAAGGTATATAAGGCGTGAGGAGACAGGAACTAGACCTTTTTGACAGAGGACCCAGAGGCTTGCAGTCTTAGGATTTGTGGAGACAGGGTCTCGCCTTCCTTTCAGCCGGAGGATTCAGTAGTGGTGAGAAGTTTGTCTAGTGGCTTGTTCTGTTGTCTCTCTGATCAGCATTTACCCCAATATCTGGCTCCAGGTTCTTTTTAAGACCGTTTAGGAATTCGTGCAGCACTTAAGTACATCAGTCATGTTGTATCTAGAAGGCACTGTTTCCATAGTGTCTTCCATCTGCAATAGCTCTCACGATCTTTGCACTTTCGATTCCACAGAGGTCCTTGAACCCTGAAGGGAGAGATTTGATGAAGACATCCCATTTGGGACTGAGTGTTCCAAGTTTTTGTCACCTCAGACACTTATTTTAGAAGGTCTGGCCCTTCCCTAGGTTCTAGTCATTCTGAAACCCTTTTTATAAAAATATGTGTTTATTTATGTCTAAGTGTTTTGCTCGCATACTTGTATGTGCATCGTGTGCATGCAGTACCTAGAGAAGCCAGAAGAGGGCATTAGGTTCTCTGCCACAGGAGCTATGATGGTTATGAGCCATCATGTATGTGGGTCTCTGCAAAAGCAGCAAGTGCTCTTAACTGCCGATGTTGTGCCACTTTTAGGAGTCTTGTTGCTTTCTCGGAATTCATCTTTGTGACTTCCAGCTATAGTATAAAGCTTATCTGTGCAGGGCCAATGAGATGGCTCAGAAGGAAAAGGTGCGTGTTGATCAGGCTGAGCATGTAACCCGAGTCCAATATTAGAAGTCACATGGTGGAAGGGGAAAACTGATTCCCTTAAGTTATCCTCTGCCTCCACACAGGCGCGCACACACACACACACACACACACACACACACACTAAATAAGTGCAACTAAAAGTTTAAATCTGTCATTTGAAGGGAAAAGAATAAGTTCTTGTGCAGTGAAAGCCTAGTTACAAGTCCTCTGTGCAGCCATTTTGGTTTGTTGTTGTTGTTGCTGGGGAAGGGGAAAGTGGGGGAGGGGACGCAGAGTCTCATGTAAATCAGGCTAACATGAAACGTTTTATGTAGCTGGGGATAACCTTGAACCTTCTCTCTCAACCTTCCACATGCTAGAGTTACAGGTGTATGTCACTACACCCAACCAGGTGGGATTGAACCCAGAGCGTTATGCACAGTAGACAGGCACTCCAGCAATTGGGCTCCATCCCGGGTCCATCCTGGCTTTCTTGGGTATCTTTCCTGTTCCATGGTGCTCAGGCACAAGGAGTTTGTTAGTTCTGGCATTGGTCTGAGAATCTGCTACCCCCTCTAATACATAGTCTCCAGTCATAGGACTAAAATGAGGATAAGAAACCTTACAAATAGTCACATTTTTCTCTAGTTCTTAGAAAATGTCCAAATTAACAAAAACCTGAGAGATTTCTACACCAAATAAGCACACAGCCCTCACATCGGGAACGTTAGAAGGGAACTGGGAACGAGGACACTGTGTGTGGAGACGGCTCTGTGAAGAACACGTGCTGGGCTTGAGTGAGGACTTGGGGTTAGATCCTCAGCACCCACAGAAAGACCTGGGCTGGCCCTGTACACCTGCGAGCATTCAGGGCAGAGGCAGAGGCAGAAGGACTTCTGGGGCTCGCTGGCCACCAGCCTAGCTCCAGGTTCAGTGAAGGACCCCATCTCAAGGGAATGAGGTGGGGAGTGACAGAGCAGGACACCCAATGTCCCCCTCTCTCCGAGGACTTACAGGAGCATGCATCCATGTACACATGTTTTCATGTATCACCCCCCCTCCGCATAATATTACAACTGAACTTATTAAACAGTTGTATTTTAAACATATATTTCAGAGTTATATTTATGAGTTATAACCACTACTGCCTGTTTGTTATAGAATTAACTGTAGCTTTTTGGTTGGAGAGCAGTTAAATTTTACTGCCCCCTTCTTTCTCATTTCTTTCTTTTTTCTCTTTCTTCTCTCTCTCTCTCTCTCTCTCTCTCTCTCTCTCTCTCTCTCTCTCTCTCTCTCTCTCTCTCTCTCTCTCTCTCTCTCTCTCTTTCTTTCTTAAAATTTGGACATGTTCAGCCGTGGTATCATTAAATGAGAATAGAAGAGCTGAGAACAAGATCCAAGCAAAGTCAAAGTTTCAGCTGTCAGGAAAGTTAGTTGGCTCACATCAGGCTCTTGATGCAGACACTGATATCCAGAGATCCAAGGCAGCCCAGGAAATCTGAGCCCCAGAGAGCGCTAAGGAGTGAAGGGCTGTCTTGGGAAGGGTAGGGAACATTATACAGCTATCAGGAGGGTGCAGACATTTCTACTTCCAGGACTGTATATCAAAACGATGGCCAGCATACGGGTGATCCACACAGTGTGGATGATGTGTGTTCTAGGCAAGATGGTGCTGGCTGGTGTGAGACTTCACCACGATACTTAGAAGTGTAACCTTATAAACAAATAGTTTATTTCCAAGAATTTTCCACTTAATGTTTTTTGGACTGCAACTGGTGGTGGGTTACTGAAACCTCAGAAAGCAGAACAATGAAGAAGGGAATGTTGTACACACTCATTCAACAAAAAATATCCACGGCAGGGTCTGTTTAAGGATGGAGTCACCCAGTATCCTCTCAGCCCCCCACCTGCACACTTCACTCCACCTCATCTCACACATTCAATGCCACTCCCATCTTCTTGAGGACAGTTTAAAGTAAGGCAGAGCCAGCAGGACAATGCTTAGCAGGAAGACCCCTTTTGTGATTCCCGGCCTGCTCTTCTACTTCTTCTGTTTCAAATTCTCTTTCAAAAGACTAGTGTTACTTAACACTCAGACTATATGCATAGGCTATGATATGCAGTGTGTGTGTGTGTGTGTGTGTGTGTGTGTGTGTGTGTGTGTGAGTGATTTTGGGCCTCAGAAGTAAAAGGTAATTCACATTATGGAGTTGAAAGGCACTGAAATCTTCCACAACCACTTAGTGCTGAATAGCGTGGATGGAGGCGCTTCAGAATGCAAGCCCCCATTCCTTGAAACATCATTTCCTAACAACTGTAACCTTGGACAAGCCACTTAACCTCTCAGAGTATCAGTTTCCTAAGCCCAAAAACTCTCTCTCCCACGACCTAGCGGTCCATTATTTTAAGAGTAGGTGAGATGCAGCACAGTGTTATTGCTGGTACCCACTGATTCCCTCGACCTGTCTGGTGACTTTTAACTCATGACCTAAGGGCTTCCCATACAGTCGGCAACAGGGAAGGAAATGACTGTAGGTCAGAGCCAATTTTAGAAACCCACATTTTTGTAAAAGAGTCAACCTTCATCTCAATAGTGTTGCTGGTGTAGGGATGGTCCAGCAGGTGTCAGCAGAGGGAAGGGAAAAGATGCCCAGGTCTGCAGTGGTGAGCCTGGGCTGGTGGATTCGGCTATAATTTCACAGTTGCTCCAATTCAGGGGTGGGGGTGGTGCAGATTCAGAGCTCTGAGGGGGAGATACACCATTGGCTCAATCTACAGAGTCCTTCTCCAGGATCTTTTACCCCTCAGCTGGTTTCTTCCCATTCCTGCCTTTGTCCACAGAACCTAGAAGCAGCCCTCGGTGACTAACTTTCTGCAGCTAGACACCACCTCCCAAAGTTTCCACTACCTCTCAAAATAATGCCACCAGGTGGGGACCACGTGTTCGACAAATGAACTTATGGGGAACATTTCATATTCGTACCATAACAAGGTCATGAGAGCTGCGTCCCCACCTAGAAATTAACCCCACCATGCAGGAATGAGCTTATTACTAAAGAGTGAGTTTGGGGCCCCTTTCTGCCCTAGGATGAAGCAGCTTGGAAAATCCATGTCAACTCTCTTTGCATTGTGTGTTTCCTTAAAGAAGCACTGCTCTGGATGGCAGGTTTGTTTTAAACATGGAGTTATTTGTTTATTGTACCCAGACTTCCTTCTTTCCCCCTCAGCAGCAAACCATTCAGACTCAATAATTCAGGAAACAAACCCCAGTGTCTAGTCAATGGCTAATTCCCTGGGAGCTGGAGAGCACACCTGACCATGAGCAAACGGTACCCAGTGCACCAGACATCCTCTCTGTTTCGATGCAAATGGATGTGCTCCAATGCACATCTGCGGTGGGGTAGGTTCTACCCCAGCTCCTCTGAGGCCTGAGGCATTTCTGCATTTAAAGATGAGTTGGCTGCATCAGGAGCAGGTTTTAAACCACTTACCTTGATTACCACTCCCCCATCTCTAAGGGGAGGGGGAGGGGGAGAGAGGGGAAGGTGTGACATGAGGGGGTAGGAAGAGAGCCAAGTGTCTACATGTCTGCGAAGTGACACATCCTAGAAACAGGAAAAGGGAACAGGAGAGATGTGCCCCCCCCCCAAGCCCTCCAGAAAAGGGCAAATGGGATCAGATCCATAGACCCTTTGGAGATTTGGGTGCCAGACCTGTGGGATAAATAAAGTTTAAAGGGGAAAGATTATGGTCCTAGGAGAGGGTGGGTCACCAGAGAGCCTGGCACACCTGAGTGGGAAGTGGGGGAGGAGTGTGTGTGCGTGGATAAATCACATGGTTACAGGTGCCTGCTGCTCTTCCCACCTCATAGAAAGTCTAGTTTCCCCCAACCCAAGTAACCCTAAGGAGATCAGGAAAGGGAGGTGAGCCTACTGAGAATACCTCCCCACTTTACTAAACTGTGCTATCTAGAACCCACAAGGAAAGAAAAGTCCAGCATTCACCACTAAACATGAGCTGGGCATGCAGTCTATAAATCAAACCTCAGCTGGCAGAAGGATGGACACACTACACACAGGTTCCCACCGAGTTGTGCATAGAGTCTCTCAAATGCTGAAATACCAGGGCACGCTGTGTTCCCTCCCCCTTTTGACTGTGGACATTTATTTCTCTGTCCTTATAAAAACAACACAAAAACCCTGAGAAGGAAGTATGTTGGAAAGACTTTTTAAAGTGAACTGGAAGAGGGAAGCTCCATGTAGAGATAGGAGTAACTTTACATATTATATTCCCCAAAGTCTCAATAAGGAATGCCTAGCGTGCTCACTAAAGGACCGTGTGTGTCCCTGGGTTTAAAGCAAGAATTTGCCCCTTTGAGCACAAGAGAGAACCAAAGAGAGATCCAAACCCTTCTCTTGTGTGAATATTTGCACCCATCGCTTTCATCAGTCTTAAATCCTCATAAACCACATTGTCAGTTATAGAAGGCACCCACCTAGACCTTGACTATTCCTGGTATTGTGAAGTAGTATTTGGCTGTGTCTTTTCTGGCAAAGATAAAGGGGGTTGGCTGCAGGCTGTATAGACAAGAATCACAAATGACCAGCCGCCCCAGGCGCGATAGTGTTTTTAAGGACGCGCGTGTGTGAACTAAGTTCAAGCAATTTGATTTAATCGGGCCCATTTCTATCCCTAGTGGTTACAAGGTCTCTCGGGAGTCCACGCCTCTGCCCCTAGGGCCTCCCTGCTGAGGCAACAGCAGCTCTGAGCTAGTTCATTTCGCCACAGCCCCGAACCGCTCGGAAAGCAAAGATTAAAGGCGAAAGTCACAGCTGTGTATTTATATTTTCATTGCTAGAAGGGAATTGATTTCCGTGCATTTATTTTGGAAGTTGTAATACAGAAGAGCGGATTTGCGTCACCACAGCAACTTGCCGGTGGAGATAAAGTTGCACAAATATTGAAAGGGGAAGTGCTAGGAGTCATTATAGAGTTTTTCTCCGGAAGAAATAAGGATTTCTGCAGTATCCTAAAATACTAGGACCGCTTCTATTTTGAGACCCATCTCGCAGGCATATCCGCTCATTTAGTCCAAGTTTGAGCCCATCAAAAAAACAGGAGATGACCTGAACTCCTGGCGAGCCCTGGGTTTCCTGCTGCGTTCTTGGTTCTGAAGGGTAGGGGGTAAAGAGGAGGGCAGTGTCCGGGCTCCCACTAAGGCAACTAAGTGGCCTGCAGGGGTGAGGCTTGGGCCTGCGGCAAGAAAGACCCACCAACCTAAAGGCTTCATTTTGTCTTGTCTTTTTCATTTTTCTTCTGCGTTCGCTCCCCTCGCTCCCCTACCACACCTCCACCCCCCCCCCCCCACTCCCGGCCCCGGCCCCCGAGCTCCGATTAGGCCTTGGGTAGCGGGTGAGCCTGCAGCTGGGCTGCAACGATTGCAATGATGCCGCGGGCCTGGGAGAATAGAGGATCGCCCCCGAGCCTGTAAAGCAGCCGGAGCTGTAGATTAAGAAGCCCTTGCTGTCTATCCAGGTTTTGAGCCGCCAGCCACTCCTGGTTTCTTCTATTCGACCGTGAACACTGCCAGATACCTAGAGCGTTCGGGTTCTGCACTCACACCTCTGCACAGCGGGTCTCAAACAGCGCAAAGACGAGAAAGGGTGGGAGCCTTATTTCTAGGGGAGGAGAAGGTGTAGGCCTCTGGGTAAAGCGTTAAGTCCTTTTGAACTGGGACTCTGGTCTAGGCCGCTCACTGTCTGGACGTCTGCGGTCAAACTGGGATCGCAACCGAATGGCGAATGGCAAGGCTTCTAGAAAAGAGGCGAGTGAGCAGGGGAGCCTAGACTTGCTTTCCCTAGCATCCAATGAAGTTAGTGAAACTTCTCTCTCACCTCGAAACATCAGAACCTTTAGCCAAAGTCTTACCTCCGGGCCCTGTACTTGTCACAAGTCCACCCCCCACCCTGCTAGCTAGACGCGATTTCCTGCCTCTCTCGCCCCAGGCACCGCTGCCGTCAGCTGTCCATACCCCCCTGCCTCTGGAAACAGTTACTACCTCTGTCCCTGTCGCCGGGATTTAGGACCAGGGAGCCTTTCTGTGAGGGAAGGGAAGGGGACCGGAGGAAAGTGAGGAAAGACCAGAGGGGTGGGGAGGGAAGAGAGAGGAAGAATCTCAGAGGCTGCAGATCCTGTGATCGATTAGCCATTGATTGCGGTTAAGGCAACCGCTGATGATGGCAACGTCGCTGAGGAAGGCCACGGAGCTGCTAGACATTAATTAACTCAGGAGCCCACTCCAATCCTGAACTGATAACAGCCTGGCACAACGTTCCCTTGCGTTTTCGGGTTTAACTGGTATCTTAGAGCTGAGGAGAAATAAAGCATGCCTTGGAATCTCATTTAGGAGATACTTATTTGGACAATCGAAAACAATTTTTTTTTATGGTTTCGTTATTGTCATTATTTTATTTTCTTCCTGAAAATGTGCAAGAACAGCTCATCTGGGTGGCCTGTGGTCTGTTTGGGAGAGGGGCGGGGAAATCCATTCTGACTATAATTTAAAAGAGAACGAATTCTTAAAATAGAGATGTTGATGTGACAGAAAATCCCCACTACACCTACCCTGAGTTCTAAAGACCCGGCTAGAATGGAAGGCGCTGACTATGGCGGCTGGGACAGCGCCTCCCGCCAACAGGCCAAAGCGGATCCTGGAAAAACGGCCACCAATTGAAAGTAGGTATTTAATCTCAAAGGCAACCGCTCCCTGGCACTTGCAAAATATCAGATCCACGTGACCCGGGGAAGTGGTGGCCGCGAAGGGTGGCACTTCCTACAAGGTGCAGGGAGGGGACGCGCGCGCTGCTCTCCCGGGCCTGGCGAGAAAGCCGGTTTTGTCGTTTCCGAGGCTCCGGGCAAAAGTTTGGATGTGTCTCGGGGAGACGTTTGGAGCCATCTATCTTATTTTGTTTGGAAAGTCACTCTTTCAAGTTGTCACCGGAATGACAGCTCAGAATAAAACTAATTTGCGGCCAGCCCCCCTTCTGGCTTCTCTGAGGAGCTCCCGGTGAGCTGAGAGGCAGACCGACCGAGCGCAGATTTGGACCGGGATTCTAGGTTGCAGGGGCCCGGAAAAGATGGGGCCTTTGCCTAGGGCACTAGCACTTGGGATAAAAGCAGAGAGGAGAAGATTCGCGTGAAAGTAGACTATAGAAGGACCGCCCGCCTGCTCCGGGGCGAGAGAGAAGCTGTGCACTACTGCCGAGTTTGGGAGCTCCCCCGCTCCCCTCCTCCTCGGCAGCTCCGGGAAAACTCCTGAGACCCGCTCCTCTCTGCCGGTGGCGGGTCCCCGAGCTGCAGCCGGGGATAGAGGACAGCCAGAGGCCGGAGGAGCCGACTCTCCGCCCCTAAGCGGCTCCCGGGGACTCACAGTACTCAGCTCAGCCCACGCGGCCGCAGAAAACACTTTGGTGTGGCCAGGGCGTGGCTGAGGGCGGGCCACGCCCCCTCTGTCCCAATTCCCCTCCACTCCTGAGTCCCATTGGTCACACAGACGTCCAATGAGCGCCCGGATCAAGGTCCTACCCCGAGTCTGACTCGAAAGCTCCTGCCAAAACTTTGGGAGTTTTTAGAGAGGAGTTTTTTTTTTTGGTTTTTTTTGGTTTTTTTTTCCTCCTTAATTTTTTTTTTAAACTAACGGATCATTATTGTTGTTTTAAATTTAGCTCTCAGGGCTTAGCTGTTTGGGTTTTTCTTTCGGTGTCGGGCTCCTGTCTTCCCCCCCGCTTCTCCGGAGTAGCGGAGCGAGGCCGCACCCGCCTCGCCGCTCCAGCACCCGGCGATCGTCTCCATCCCGCGGGGAGCGCGCTCGCCGCGCCGCCTTCCAAGCCAGGCCAGGGGCCCAGGCCGTGGCGGGAGGCGACCCGGCTGTCGTCTCCTCTCTCGGTGGCGCCCGGGCTCCCGGCTGGCCCCGTGCTTCAGTGCGGGCGGAGAACCGAAAGCAGATCGAGCTTGGCTGGGCACCGCTTCTCCCCGAGCACCCACCCACTTACCCACTCACCCAGGACCCCGCCAGGATCCTGCGAGGATGTTCGCCGCCGGCCTGGCTCCCTTCTACGCTTCCAACTTCAGCCTCTGGTCAGCCGCTTACTGTTCCTCGGCCGGGGGCCCGGGCGGCTGCTCCTTCCCCTTGGACCCGGCCGCTGTCAAGAAGCCCTCTTTCTGCATCGCGGACATCCTGCACGCCGGCGTCGGGGAGCCGGGGCCGGCTGCGGAGGGACTGGTGGGGGCTTCGGCCGCCCTCACTGCGCACTTGGGCTCCGTGCACCCGCACGCCTCCTTCCAAGCTGCCGCCAGGTCCCCGCTACGTCCCACCCCGGTGGTGGCGCCCTCAGAAGTCCCGGCTGGCTTCCCTCAGCGGTTATCCCCGCTCTCCGCTGCCTACCACCAGCATCTCCCGCAGCAACAACCAACGCAGCAGCAACAACAGTTGCAGCAACAGCCTCCGCCTCCACCCCGGGCGGGCTCCCTGCAGCCGCCGGCTTCAGGGACGCGGGTGGCCCCCCACCATAGCGGCTCCGCCCCTGCCCCCTCCAGCAAAGACCTCAAATTTGGAATCGACCGAATTTTGTCTGCAGAATTTGACCCAAAAGTCAAGGAAGGCAACACGCTAAGAGGTACGTCCTGGCTAAGAGGCTTCAGGCCTCAACCAGTCATGAGGGCCCTGATCCCATGCGGGTTTGGGGTGCTTTTACATTTAAGGGCAAATCAATAGAATGAGAGAGAAGATGAACCGTAAGAAAACTATGAGGCATTTAAAACTCAACTACTCCATGTAAAAAGTGACTCTCGGATGTTTAAACAACACAGAACGGGTGTCAACACTGATTGCTGTAAACTTTTGCAAAAGTGGGTGGGTATAATCTATCTTTTGAATGACGTATCTACAGAAAGACTTAGGCCTTTGTCACAGAGAAATCTCAGCGTGAGGACGTTTTGCATTTATTTGGTTTCCAATACAATTCTTCCCAAGAATTGTGGGGAAGCAAAACTGCTAGTCTAAGCTTCTGAGGGGAGAAGGCAGAGTGAGGGGCCTACCACCTTAGGACTGGCTTAAGAAAAGCCTTTTCTTCCTGTGGGGTGGACTGGACATAGTTGACAGACACATGCAGGGGCCGTTCAGGCCCCACCCTTGGCGGCTGTGGGGGGAAGTGCTTCCAGTAGATACGGGGGTCTTTTTTGACTTCCTTCTTGGATACAACTGGTTCAAGGTAGAAGGAAAGGCAGGAAGAAATCTTCCCAGAGGGTATGAGTTTGTCCAAGGTGTAACTGACTCTTCTTTCCCGCTCCCCAGATCTCACATCGCTGCTAACTGGTGGGCGGCCTGCAGGGGTGCACCTAGCTGGCCTACAACCTTCCGCCGGACAGTTCTTCGCATCTCTAGATCCCATTAACGAGGCGACTGCTATCCTCAGCCCCTTAAGCTCCAACCCAAGAAATTCTGTTCAGCATCAATTCCAGGACTCATTTCCAGGTAGAAAACTTCCCGAGTTCAGTCCGTGAGCCTCTGAGCCTTGCCTCTCAGCTTGGTTCCGCAAAGGCCAGTGGCAGCATCGAAACCCCGTAAAATGGAGTGGGAGCCTCCTAAGTCCTAGGAGAGAAACTGAATGTTCTTTTTAGCAGGACAGTTGGAGAAGAGAGGGGAGCCAAGATAGTGTGTACATGGGTGTGAGTCACTGTCCCTAGTCTTTTCGCTCGGAGAGGGTGGTTTGAAAATGAAGCATTCAAAGATGCAGGTTACACACACACACACACACACACACACACACACACACACACACACACACACACACGGTTTTGCTTTGCTGGTTATATCTTCTCTGAAAGACAAATGCCGGGGAGTATAAGGCTGTCACTGGCGGGTCATTCAGGCCCCAGAGACAGTTCCAAGTATTTCATCAGGTCTGGTGGCTGTCCGTTAAGTTTATGCATTTCTCTTGAACGAATTCACAGAGTAGCGGGCTCTTCCCGGCTTTAGGCCTAAAGTGGTCCTGCAAAGGTCTGTTTAAAAACTGGCACAAGGGAAAGGAGCTGGGAGGCGACTGTGAACTCAAAACACCTTCAAATATCCCTGAGAACCAGAGACTTGCAGGCTGAGGCCCTAACACTAATGTGGCCCTGAACCTCTCTTCCTGATGGTTGGCAGGTCCCTATGCTGTGCTCACCAAGGACACCATGCCGCAGACATACAAGCGCAAGCGCTCGTGGTCCCGCGCGGTCTTTTCCAATCTGCAAAGGAAAGGCCTGGAGAAGAGGTTTGAGATCCAGAAGTACGTGACGAAGCCAGACCGAAAGCAGCTGGCAGCCATGCTGGGACTCACAGACGCACAGGTAAGCCCACAGGCAGGCTGTTCTCCCGCAGGCAGTGAACAGCAAATAGCGTGGGACCCGCAGGCCTCCTCCACGTCTTCCCTCACCTTCTGCAGTCAAAACATAAGGTCTTGAATTTCATGAGGCTTTGTGGTGTAGCAACTCAAAGCCAGAAGAGAGGCGGGTAGGGGTGGAGATGGAGGAGAGCGACGGAGAGAATAGCCCATTCCTGAAGATGTATGTCAACAAGCACTGGATGTTTATTTTGGCCTAGAGGCCAAAGAACCGCGGAGAAAGCCAATAGGCCAGGGAGATGATAATTATGCACCAGACTGGAGTGCGCCTCGCTGTAGGAGGCAGTTTATTTCAGAAGAGATAAAAATCCAGTGTCAATAGTTTATTGTTGGTCCCCGCCTTCCTTCACTGGATTGTGAAATCCCACTTGTGAGGAACTGAAAATATAATTTCAAACGGAATGGCTTCAAGTCGCTTTAAGACAGGGGTGAGTGGGCTTGGGGCAGCCACAGTCCCACCTTCTAACAGCCGGGCCTCCGAGCAGAGTGTCTGTCGGTGATGGAGCTGGGTGAGGGAAGGAAGGAAAGATTCTCTTAGAACTTTAGAGGAGAAGTCTTTCAGTAGGTCCTGCAGATTTTTTTTTTTTTAAGACAATAGGAAATCTATTGTCCTGAAATGTTTTTTTTTCTCTCTCTCAATTTCAAGAGTTAGAGTTTCCTTTGCTTTCTTCTTGCTCTGCACTCCTGACTCCCACAGAGCCAAAGCCAAAGCTCATTGCTCCCTTTCTAGCTGCCTGGTTTGGACGTCTGTCCTCCTGTCTTTCTGTTCTCCATTACACAACAGGCTTCCTCAGCACACACAGACCTACTGGAAAGCCCAGCCGCTTTCTACCAGCTGTGCATGTTATTTTTAAAGGGGAAGCTGGAACTTGTGTGAATGCGTTGGGTCCCCTAGGGGATGGTATATTTATATAGATTCTCCCCTCCATCTCTTCCCGATTCCTGCACGCTGCACATTTAATTCCAGCATTTTCTGAGCCCCAGGAGAATAAGTTTGTCTCACACAAAGACAGGGTCTATATCAACTTTTAGGTGAAAATATGCCAAGGTGATTCTCCTTTACTTAAAGCCCAGCAGGTACCCATTCCAGTGGGATTAACTCTTTGATTCCCTTGTCCTTTGCCCACTTCCACCCTTAAAACAAACAGTGGTGGCCCAGGGCTGTAATCTGAGCACTCAGGAGGCAGAGGCAGGAGGATCTCAAGTTCAAAGCCAGCCTGGTTCAAAAGAAACCCTGTCTCAAAAATCCTAAGGAGATGGAAGTGGTACAGTGATTTTTTTAAATTAAATTAAATTAAATTAAAATTTATTTTTGCAGTGAATTGCTTTGAGTACTGAATGCCTGGAGACAAGGGCCCTCAGAAGTTCTTAATATTGACTCACCAAATCCTTGACATGGTGTACACAATAGGGGTATATGTGCAATTTTGGGGCCAGGACTCCTTAATTTTAATCAGTCCTATGGGAGTCCTGAATTTGGTGAGATTAGGAAGCAATTCACAAGAAATCCGTCCTTCCCTTGCGCCCAGGTCATTTCAGGCTTGAGGTTTGAGGGCCACATTTAAAGAATGGGTTGGGCCGGTTTCACCTCTTGATAGCTCCTGGATCTTTATGCTTTATGGTGTCTGGGTTCCGGAGGTGTAGCAAGCGTCCATGTGCTATCCTGTCTTAGGGGGGCTAACGCTAGGTGTAGCGAGCTCGTTATTTATCTCGCATCTCTTGTGATGTTGCACACAGGTGAAGGTGTGGTTCCAGAACCGGAGGA
This sequence comes from Onychomys torridus, assembly GCF_903995425.1. Classification (NCBI taxonomy): domain Eukaryota; kingdom Metazoa; phylum Chordata; class Mammalia; order Rodentia; family Cricetidae; genus Onychomys; species Onychomys torridus. Next base: position 10,947,861 of record NC_050453.1, read on the forward strand.
TGAAGTGGCGACACTCTAAGGAGGCTCAGGCGCAGAAGGACAAGGACAAGGAAGCCATGGAAAAGCCTTCAGGCGGAGCCCCGGCCGAGGGCGAACTGGAAGAGAGAAGCCCCAGCCGTTCCGAGGGCGAGGCCGAGAGCGAGAGTAGCGACTCGGAGTCCCTGGACATGGCCCCCAGCGACACGGAACGGACTGAGGGTACTGAGCGGTCCCTGCACCAAACTACGGTCATCAAGGCCTCCGCCGCCGGCGCCCTCCTCACAGCTAGCAGCAGCGCTGGCGGTGGGGGCTTTGGCTTCAGCAGCGCCGGCGGCGGCCTGGGTAGTAGCAACAGCGGCGCCGGGTCTGCCAACAGCCTTGGCGGCAGCTGCTCGGAGCTCCTCCCGGCTCACCAGCCATCCGTCACCAGCAATCCCCAGAGCCCGGAGCCTGCCCAAGGCCCGCTTGCAGGCTTGTAGACTGGACCGAGGGTACCTACGGCATGGCATGGCATGGCATGCAGCTTCCCCAACACTGGCCGGAGTTTGTGCCTGCTTTAGCTGGTGGCCAGGGTCGCCAAGACGGGAGACGCCGCCGAGGGCAGCTTCTTGGGGGTTCACACCCTTTCTTTCTCTGGCTGACTAGGCTGCCTGAGGCCCACAGCTCCCAAATGAGAGGAGAGTTGTGAGGCTCCCCTGCCAAAGAATTTAACTGTTCTCCTTACCCAAGCAGCTCACACTGTGAAGTGTTGGATGGAACTGTTCCTCTGAGCACCAGGGGGCTTGACACAAGGACACGCTGCACTTAGGAGGCCTTTAACTTGTAAATAAAATGTTTACTACGGTTTGTAAAAGGCCCGTTTGGCTTGCTGGCTTGCTGGGGTAGTGAGGTTGTTAAGTACCAAAGATCCGGGGACCAGAACCTTAGCCCCGACACAGAGCAGCCGGCAGCAGCTGCAGGAGGAGGAAAGCCGTCCCGGAACCACCTCACTGCAGAGACCCCCGTAGGGTGGTAGCGATTTCACTCAGCTTTGAAGTCCTTGGCAACCCCCACCTATGACTGCTTGGGTGCGAGGCCTGCAAAGGGACAAATTGTAGAATCTTAGGCCTGTTCTGCAGATGGCTTCCCTAAGCAGGGTCGCGATGCAGGGAGCACACGCGCCTGCGTTCCCCGTTCTCCGTGGCTGCGGAGAGCTCGGAGTTAGCGTGGAACCCGCTCTGCTCCTGGAATTCAACCAGGCGCAGCCGTTGCTCACTAGGCCTTTGCTGAGCTCCCAGCCTGGAGTGTGGGGGCTGGACCAGTGCAGCTGCGCAGTGGAGAAGTAGGGAAACCCGAGCAACATCTCAAGAAAAGACAGAAGAAAGGTCACAATAGTTAGGGACGGGAGACCAGGTCTTCCAAGTGCCAAGGCCCTGGTGCTAAAGAGGCTAATATAATTGGGCAGTAATGAGGTGACTTTGAATGTTAGACAGAGGTGAAGTCAGATGTGGACCACCTTGCCCACGTTTGCCCAGTGAATCTGTGCAATATACTTACCACCCAGATAAAATCTCCCTTTGCAATTCTTCCGCTGGAGGCACCCACTACAAGCCTTGGGGAGGCAGGAGACAGTGTCCATTACAGTGGGACGCTTTACTGCAGCCACGAGGATGAATACTTTCCTTTTAAAATGTGAAGAAGCCCTTTTCTAACACCTGCTTCGCTTGAAATGATGTGAAAAGCGTTAAAATAGTAACCATCTTTTGGGTGGGGGGATTGAAACAGCAGCAACAACAACAAAAAGATGTCCCCAACAATGTTTGGCACAGAGTAATGGCAGGGCACAAGTCCCCTTAGCATCTAAGCCCTGGAACTCGTCCAGCCCGAGGAAGGGAGGAACAGTGCTGATTCCAGAGGCCCTAGGAGGGTCCTTCGGGAAGGCGCTCTCCTTCGGGAAGGCACTGCAAGGTTTGGGTCTGTCAGCCCAGTCTTGCTTATCTTCCTCTCCACTTTGACTCATCGTTCCCTGGAGCTAGCTCCCGGATTCTGGCTCTGGACCTGTGGCCCAGGGCTGGAATGAAGAAGAGGGATACTTTTTTAGAAAGATCATAGAGTAAGTAGTTGGGGAAAAGCAAGAATGGATCAAGATTGAACATCCCCACTAGGGACCCAATTTAAAGAGGAGTGTGAACTAGCTATTTATCCCTAGTTACTCACAAGAGTTGGGGGCCACAACGACCAGCAGCCTCTACGACAGACAGCCCCGGGCTTCGGGTCGGGGTGTAATAGTGCTCCTAAATCTCCCATTGGTCTTTCCTTCTCAAACTTTAGTATGTCCCCTGTACCTCAAGTTTGCAGTCATTGCCTTGCTTTCTCTTCAACTCCAAACATATTTAAAACTAGGAATCCGAACATTGAAAAGACGCCGAATTAGGACACAGTTAAACCCAGTTCTGACATTAAAGAGAGCAGAGCCCGGGTGTATCTATCTACCTAAGCGAGGAGGAGCCGGGCCAGTCTAGGGAGAGACTGGGAGGAGCGGTGCTTTCGGCAAACTTCCCAGAGTCTCCCGCTCAGGGCGCCTCTCCTCTGCTCTCTTCTAAACCCGGCCGCAGAAGCTTTTCTTGCTGGCTTCTAACTTAGTAAAGGATGGAAAGAAACCCTTGCTAGGATAAGGTGATGGTGTGCTTTTCCGGTAGACCTCCGGCCTTTTTTTTTTTTTTCTGCCTGGTTGGGCAAAGCCCTGAACTCGCGGGAGCTGGGACAAAATTACCCCGGCGCCTGTCACCTGGAGGAGGTAGTATGGAAATCGAATGCGTCCCACCCGGAGTGGGTAGTCCGAGGGTGGTGCTCTAGAGCGCTTTGTCGCCTCTCCCTCTAGTGTCGGACCATTTATTTCGTGAAACTCTCGCTTCCACCAGCAGCCACAATGTCACAAGCCCTGGGAAGTTTCGTTTACTTGGAAAAAGGGCAGCTGCAGAGAGAAGCCACCCCCAACCCCCACCCCTCCGTAAGCCCCTGGACTTAAAGCTGCCTGTTGGGGCTGGTGGTTTTGTGCTGGAGCCTGCTTCCTGGACAGTAGGGTTCTTTCTGGAAGCGCTTGATCCTAGCCTGGGTAGCTTAGGGTGGAGGTTTCTGAGGCGAAGAGGAGAAGGCTAAGTGTGGAAGATTAGCTGACGCCAAGACCTCGGGGCTGGCTGGAGCCTGGAGGAGGTGGGCGTGCGAGGGTCTGGAGCCGAGCAGAGCAAAAGGCAGCCAAGGTCCGGGTGGGTCCCCTTTCTTAGGCTTGCGTCGCCCGTGTCCTTCTAAAGCTTGGGCACTAAGGCTTGCGGTGCCGGGCTCGGAGGCTTCCTTCAAGGAGCAGTTACTCTTTGAACAGAGTTGGGCTTTTCCTTATCCCTAGCAGGAGCACCCCTCAATGAGGAGCCCACTGCACTAACCAAGGTACCACGGCCTTCGGAAAACATAGGCAGGGGTGAATTTCCCTAGGCAAAGGAGTAGGGGGGTCTGACAGGCAACCTCCGCCCCTGCACTCACTGACACACACACCCATCAGGGACAGAAACACAGCCGCTCACAGAAACATTACTGTCTGTTTTAACAGTCGTGTGTGTGTGTGTGTGTGTGTGTGTGTGTGTGTGTGTGTGTGTGTTCCATTCTCCTCTGTATGGCAAAAGAAGGCCAGGAGAGGATCCTCACACCACCTTATTCTGTCTTTGTGGGTGGGACGCTTGTCTGGTAGCATTTGGCGTCACAGACCCAAACCACTGAAAACCAGATCCACCTCTGCATTTGCAGAAAGCGGGGAGGAACCTGGATTCGTCGAGTGTGCCACCCCGCTTGCTTTCCAGTCCCACTGGGGCCAAAGATGTCAGGTTCTAAGCGATATCAAGGCCAAGTATTTAAGGAAGAGTCTAGCAGACTCAGCCAAGGAAATCACTCCCTAGCTTCATCCACTCCTCACCCCTCCAAGGACTGGAGGAAGCCTCACAAATCCCACATCCTCCAAACCTCAGAGGGGACCAAAAGAAAACCCAGGAATTCTGGAGTCTTTTCTCTGGCTGTTGTCCTTCTCCAGCCCCTGGCAGGGATGGTGGCTGGGCTAGACTGCACCAATGGAAAAAAGAAAAAAAAAAAAAAAAAAAAAAAAAAAAAAAAAAAAAAAAGCAAGGTAATATTGCTAGTCTCAGGCACGCATTCTTCTTCAACGTACCAGAGATCCAAGAACCTTGAAACTGGGCCCAAGTTCCTCTACAAAGACTGGCAGTTGCCTATTGAGGGTGGGAAATCCCCAGAAGCAAGGTAGGAGCCTCAGTTTTTAGCAGGGTATTTGAATCAAACCTTACTTTACGGAATTTTAACCAGTTCAAGAATATGACCTCCTTCTTTTCAAGCTATGACATCTCTAAGCAGACTGGTGGGATAGGCTTGGGGCAAGCAACAAAAGAGGCCAGAAGCTTAGGTGGATGGTGGAATACCCTCTTTCCACCGGTTCCTTTCTAGCCCCCACCCCCCCACCCCTTTTGAAGAACAGGTGGAGATAATGTGAACTCAGTCTCAGGGGCCCCTAAACATATAAGACAATGCCTTCCTTCTTCTTTAGCCTCTGGGAGGTAGAGTAGGCAACACACCTGGCACCTGACAGTCTTTGTGGAGAACGGGAGCTGGGTTCTAAGAACTCTACCTGAAGGTGCTATGTTAAGAAAGGGGAGATAAAAAATCTGGATTTAACAGATCTTGAACACCATGTCATTTAAAATGTCTTGATATTGTTCAGGGTCCCCAAGGCAAATGGAGGCTCTTCTATAAGGCATGCCTTCATCCCGTGGAGAGTCCAGCCTGCTTTCCCAGAGTGGGGATGCACTTGGTAAAGTACCCTCCCACCTCGGTTCTCACGGAGCTGCAGGCTCTGCAGGGACTCCTGCTCTCCCCAAACAGGCCAGCTCAGGACTGTTGGACCCTGGCACCCTTTGCTTCCTCCCTCTCCATCATTTTAGAAAACAAAGGTAGATGCTCCCATACTATGATTACTTCTGATGCCCGCATTCTAGGGAGGAGGCAAGCGACAGGAAGAAAAGTAAACACATTTGTTCAAGGTCACCCAGTGAATGAATGCCAGGACCAATGTGGACCTTGGGATCTGCGTCTTCTGAAGAATGCAAGAATATGAGAGCTTCCTATTGATAGGCCTGCCTAATAGATTCTGATCATTGGGTTTTCGCAGAGGAGAATGAAAGTCTCAGAACCAAGGGCTAGGAACTCTTCCCTCCCCGCAGGGGTGGAGGTGGTGACTGTGTGTCCCTGAGAGGTTGTCTCTCTGGAGGTGGCCTGCTGGTTGTCTGCTGGTTGACACCCTGCTCTCCAACTTGCAATGTCCCTGGCTATGCAGCATCTGGGCTCCGGGGGTTCTGACACTATCTGTGGTACCTTTCAGCTGTCCTTGGTCATCTCTGTTATTCTGGGCAGGAAGCAGACTACACCTAGCACTTGGGGGTACTGAGGTTCCAGTGCCCCCTCCCTCCCTTTCCCTCGCTCTCCATTTCTCCATCCCTCCTCCTCCCTCCCTCAGACTTAACTTGGTTTTTGGAAGAGGCATCACCTGATTTAGACCTTGGGATAGTTCTACTGACTTTCTCACTTTCTTTTTCAGTGTGGTGGTGGGTATGGCAAATGGTTAGTGCATATAGCTGGGAGCTAGGGCTCTTGATCCTAGGCCAGTAGAGGAGGATCCAAATGAGCTCCAGAAGCACTCATTCACTTACAGGTTCAACAATTAGTCTCATTGACTTTGAGAAATTCATTCAACCCGTTAGCTTCAGTTTTCCCCAATTCTATATGCAATACAAGTAAATGAACTTAAATCATAAATTGCCATGAAGATCAATTGTATTAGAAAAAAGGAAGTAGCCAGTGTACAATTAGACATGATATATTCTTTTACTTATTTATTTGTTGCAGTATTTGTTGAGATCTCTGTTAGTGTTCACATTGTAGGGGGAAAAAGAAATCGAGGTAATTCTTACTCATCAAGAAACCAAATCATCTGAAGCTAATGAAGCTTATGAGTATGAGATCATTTTGTCCAACGTTCGCTGGAAATCTTTGAAGGCCTTGAGTGAAGGTGTCGGGGTCACTTGTCCCCACTGTCAGTATCAGATCCCTCAGGCACTTCTGCTCCAGGAACTGCAGCCCTTGTGGCACAGACAACAGACCTTCACTACAGCCCTTGTAGGTGTGATTGGGAGTTTGAAGGGGAAGATACTAGAGTTTTCTGACACAGGATTTGATGGAAGTTGAAGCTACCATGGGGTCCCCTGGTGGGAGTTATGTGCCTGCTGTTGACATGTGCCAGGACAGATAGCGCTTTGGGAGCTTTAAGATCTTAACTAATAGTAAGAAGGGGGGTCAACACAGAAAACAGGAAATTAATTATATGACTTTCAAGGGCGAAAAGACCCTCAGATGGTTATGATAATGATGGTGATGATTTGTGGAGCTGGGATCTGAACCTAGTACCTCATGCTTGTTACACAAATGCTCTCCCCCAGATACTCTCATGGGGTCTCTGCTAAGTGGTTGAAGAGTCTAGCACTTATCACAGTACTTGGTGTCCTCAAAGTATTTACTGGAGAAATGAATACAATTATTGTGGCTCTTGTGTGTAGTGTGAACGAGTTGCATACACAAGAGGAAGCCAAGTGATGTGGCAAGGAGCTATCATTGAGACACTGGAAGGGTGTTGGGGCAGTAAAACGCTAGGGATCTGGGGTCAGCTTGAGACCATCGCAGTGCAGCCATGGGAGAGTACACAGGCAGGGCTCCGGGTACTCCTGGCTGGTTCACCTGGAGTTGGGTGCCCACGGGCATCCTTGGCCTCAGCTTGTAGGTGGATACGACTATGGAGGTGTTAAATGATGCCGGAGGTCAACCTTCCTCTTGGTTACCAAAATAAGAGCCAGGACAGAAACCTGAAAGCCTCAGTTCTTCCTCTGGTCAGAAAGCACTGACCCTCAAGGGAGAACTCTGTCTTCGAACGGGGGTGGGGTGGGGAGGTGGGGGGCCGTGTGTGTGTGTGTGTGTGTGTGTGTGTGTGTGTGTGTGTTGTGTGTGTGAGAACAGACAGCATAGACTTGGACTTGAGAGCTGGGACTGCCTGCGCCCTAGCCTTGTTAGTCACGTCAACCACATAAACCCAGAGTGCTGGCCCAAGCCTGTAAGGACAGCACTCAGGTGGGAGAAGTTCAAGGTCGGGCTGGGGCTAAATGCGGGCTAGCTATTCTGTCACACTCGCCCCCTCCACCCCGCCCCCCCCTTTTCTGGTCTGGACGTTTCAGCCTCACTTTGATTTGACAGGACTGTTTATTTTTGTTTCTCCGAATCTGGGAGAGATACTAGGCTTCCAGCCAGAACAGCACGTGATGGAAGCGGGAGAAACCCAGCGCGTGAACTAACTGGGAACTGGGCTCTTCATCTGTACTGAGATCTGTGTGTGCACGCGGGGTAGCCCCAAGCGGTCTCCAAAGGAGTGCCGGAGGCTCCGAGCAGACCTGCCTTCGCAGATTTCATTACCACACAAGGTTCTCTGTGTTTGCCTGGATTGTGACTAGTTCGAGTCTAGGGGATAGTTCCAGATCCTGAATCCTCAAGCCCGAAGCAAGACTTCTAGTCCTGAGCAAGCTCCCAGTCCGAGGCTCCTCGCCACGGTGGAGAAGAGTTAATCGTTGTGCATCCCACCTTGGACGTACTCAGCAATCTAAATCCTGTCCTCTCTTGCCCCTCTTCTGTCCGCTTTGAGGCAGTCAAGATGGTACAATTCAAACTCCCCATTTCTTCCTTCCCCTGAGTTTCACCCACAACTCTCCTAGGCCTAGCTTCTCCTCTAAGGCTGGGGTGGGGGCACCTTGACAAGCAATCAAAGCAGCAGGCCGACTAACGGCGACTCATTTTGTGCCATCTTGAAATCAAACGCAGCACAGCTCAGACACCCCTCTCCTCACTCATCCTTGTGTTCCTCAATGTTCACGTCCTCAGCGCTTCTTCCCTCTTCCTTGATCTATTCCCAGTATTCTGTCCTTCCTTCTTGTCTGAAATGGTTCAAAGCTCCTATTGAGATTTTAGGAGGCATCCTTACCTCCTTCTGCCATGTTCTGGAATGACCACAGAGAAGGTGTGTGAGTGGTGGAGCATCCAGGCAGCGGGATACTCCTAGGGTGGTGTAGGGTAGCCTGTGACCAACACACAGCGAAAGGCAGCAGTTTCAGGAAGCTTATTTAAAAACTAATGGGTGTGCACAATTCCCAAGCAAGTGAGACACACACACACACACACACACACACACACACACACACACACACACAGCAGCGTTCCATTCTCTCCAGAGGCATTGTTCGAAAGCCTGTGGCCAAATCAGGACATCTGAGCAACCTACACCCTCAGCACCATCTGTCAACAGCTGTGGTGTAAGCTCCCACTCTTTTGCACACCAACCCCTTTTGGGTCAGGAGCAATTGGTGTCTGGGAATGGACAGATGTGTGAATGTTCTGAGGTCTCTTCCCTCAGCCCAAGCTTTTACCAGTTGGAAACTGGACGTTTCTTCCTGCACTTTGTTCTCCTATCTTTCCCCTGCGAAAGAAAAGTCACAAGGAAAGCAATCTCACCTTTCCCCTACCCATGCTCTCCCATGAAATGTCCTGCTCCATCTCCACCCCTCCCCCACCCCCAACTGACTCTGCGACCTGAAGGCAGAAGGATGGGAGATTCGAACCAGATACTGAGCAGGATCATAAACCACACACAGCTCTCATGGCAACTGGAGGGGACGGAATCTGGGGGTCTGTGAACTCTTTAATTAAGCTATTGTCCCTAGTACACCATTATACTGAGTGTTTGAAATCACCAATGGGGTGTGTAGGTAAAGAACAGAGGAGGAGTCAGGAGTCGCCGGCCAGACACAGAGGAAGCAAGATGACAAGGCAGAACTGAGAAAAGATGCTGGTGACTGGAGCCAGGGCCTTACACATGCTAGACAAGAGTTTGACCACCGAACTAATAAACTTACATCTAGTTACACATGCATAAGAACAGAGGAAAGAGGTTGTCACAGGCAAGCCCGCAATTCCAGCAATCACTGGTGATGAGGCTGGGAGATTTGGAGGCTAGCCTGGGCAACATTGTAAGACCTTCCAGTGTCATCGACAACCAAACCAAAACAAAGACGCCCCTCCCCTAGTTTCTAAATGTTTTGTCTTGTCCCAATTCCAGAACTAGGGGACTTGATGATGCTTCCCTCAGAGGAGGGGAAAGAAAAGTCCACAGTCAAGCTTTGTTTTTTCTTTTTGAAATATTTTGGTCATCATTTCAAACACCATGTAGATCCGAGTGTAGGCTCAAGGCAACTATGGGAAAAAGTTTTCTTTTAGGTTACAGTGGTGTGTGTGTGTGTGTGTGTGTGTGTGTGTGTGTGTGTGTAAAATCCAGAGCCACTTATGTTTGCTCCCCATCACCAAGCAACATTCTGCCACTCTGAGAAATCCTTAATAAACGATGAGCTGTGGCATCCCCCGGGAAAGCGACTTCTTGATGTATCTGTAAAACGGATGGGGAAAGAGCTCACAGCAAGGACATGTTTGAGCAAAGGGCTGTTTACTGTGTGCCTGTGTGGGTTGACAGCGTAGGAACACACACACATTGGGTGTAGAAGCCACAGACCTTCCAGGATTCTTTCCTCTCTTGCCATCCTCATCTGGTCTCCAGTCCCTCCCTTCCACCTCCTTTCCACTCTATTGAACTCTCCAAATCTTCGCTCCTAGGTAGGTAGTGTCTGGGCGCTTCCTGCAGATGATGAGCAGAGTCTTAACGCTATTACTGCGATCTTGCACGGGAGAGACAGCTGCACAGCCCTGCCCAGGGTTGCTGAGGACCGGAAGGCTGCAGTTACTTGTGCGGGAGAAGGCGGCTGGAGCTGAGAGACCGCTGAGCGCCAAGCCGGGTGGGGCGGGGAAATTTATGGTGTGTATACACTTTCTGGCTCCAGAGCCCTGAGCACCAGAAAGCTGAGGCCCTGGGAGATCCAGACCCTGAGTTGGGGCAGCGGGCGCCACTGCCACCTACGGTGTCCGACCGGAGCTCTCCATTCTGTCGCTTTGCAATCCCCTTCTTGGCGGGAGCGGCTGAAAACTTCATTCCAGGCGAGAAGTGGTCGCAGACTCCGCAGCTCTGCTGCTGCAAGACAAGCCTAGGGAGACAGAAGAGTGGTCCTCCCCGAAGAGGGGCTCATCTATACTGGCTGCAGCTGGGCGCGGCGCTGTCAGGATGGAACTGTAGGCCCAGGACTGTCTGCGTGGTGGTCCAAAGTGAAGACAGCTTACCAGGCCTGGAGTGTAAGGCCCTCGACTTCAGAGGCTGCCTGGACCACACAGATGCGATGCTCTTTCGTGGCTTCAGTAAAGAATAACCCCCAAAGTCTGGGAGGGTGCGAAAACTCTGTGGGCCTTCGGTGACAGTGGCTGGAGCATCCCGTCTGGGACAGAAGTCCCTTTGAGAACAGAGAGGTCCCATTTCATTATTTCATCGGCCAGGCTGACATTGTAAAGCCAGAGCCCTAGTGTGGTTCCCGCTCGCGGGTGCCAGGCCACGCCCGAGCACAGGAACAGCATTAAATTGAACTGCCGGCTCCCCATAGACTTCTTTATTCTTCCCGCCGTGAAGACGTAACGGGAGTGAAGCCCCGTACGGTTGAATTTACAGTACCAGCCACGGCTTTCAATTTATACACAGTAAATTGTGTTCCTATGTGCTGGGCACTGTTCTAAACCTACTTGCTCACTTGCTTTGTTAAACCAAAATTTCAATTATGTTATTCCTTCTATTGTCCTCGTTTAACGGATAGGTAAATTAGGTTAAGACAGTTAAATGAACTTGCCGACAGACGCGAAGTGGAACTGGGAAGAGATTCTCTCTTTCTCTCTCTCTCTCTCTCTCTCTCTCTCTCTCTCTCTCTCTTTCTCTCTCTCTCTCTCTCCCTCTCCCCACAGCCCAGGTTACAAGTATTCTACAGTAATACGAAAACTCCTGCTGGCGACAAAAAGCTGGATTACTGGAGAGCTAGGGTCGCTTTAACCATTCAAGTCCCTCAGTTTAGGGAGCTCGAGCTCCTTGGCCCTGGCGCTGGAAGATTCCAGCGTAGGTCAGCCAACGCAGGTGGTCCAGGAGATAAAGCGGAGCTGTTTAGCAATTACCCCCGGGGCGTGCTAATTGACTCTGCCTGACACCAGCTTTTCTCTCTCCTCTGGCTTTGATTTACTGTTGGGGTCAGATCTTTGCGCCCAATCGCACTGCAGGAACCCGGCTTGTTTGAAGCCAGCTCCCAGGATGCCCGTGTCCACACAGCCCCCAAACCCGAGTTTTCCATCTTTTCTCGGATACAATTTAATTTTTTCTTTCTCACGTTGCCAGGGCTGGCCTCGGGCTTGCTATGCACCCAAGGATTGGTTTAGGACTTTTGAGCCTCCTGTTTGCACTCCAGTTCTGGGATTTTAGGCAAGCCAGGTGTCCCCCCCCCCCCCCCCCAGTGCTGGGGCTGGAACCCAGGGCTTTGCCGCGAACACTGTCTCTGCTTAATTTCTTAATGTCTTTACTTTGTATGTATGAGGCAGGTGGGGAGTGCCCTTCCTGTTTGGCTGTTCCTGGAAACTTTTCCTAGGGTGATGGGGTGCAACTGGGAGAGTTGGCGATTTATTTGGAGCAAATGCTAGGGACTAGGGTGAAGCAGAGGAGGAATGGGGGGTAAAAAGGAAGGGGAATTAGGGAGGAGGAAATCACAAAGATAGGTGGGATTCTGAAGCATTTCTCACAGAGTGGGCGGAGTTGACACAACTGATCGGATGGGCCATGCATTAATAGATTTATCCCTCAATCAGGGAGAAGCCATTAAGATATTCTTGGCCTCGTCTGTGGGAAAATAATTTCTTTGATTAAGTTGCCCCAGAAGACCCGGTGAAGCCCGCACGCCAGCCTTCAGAGGCCCCCCTTTTCCTCCCTGCTGGAAGGAGAGCACACTGCAGTTTGACTCAGACTTGAGGCGCTTCTTTCTTTGATCTCCCTCGCGGATTTGGGAACCCGGTGGGCTGAGTCTCCCCAGGCAGCCCAGCCCCGACCACTGCCCTCTTACCCTTAGCAGACTGCAAGGACCCAGAGTGAGCATTTGGCAAAAGAAGAAAAAGTGTAAGGAGGTATTTCCTACAGGAAGGATGGCAGACTCCTCCAGAGCCTGGGGGAGAAAAGCTCTGTCAGGCCCCCAAGACTCACAGTGTGGTCCCCGGGCCCCTGATGGGTCCTTTCCGAAGATCCCTGAGGTCAAAACTATTTTCACAATGAAAGGTTATTACCTTTCGCACTAGTCTCCCAGGGGCCACGTTTGTAGTGGTGACATCATCCTGTGTGCATTTAAAATATTTTACAAACGTTTCAGTTTTTTTTTTTTTAATATACTTCAGTAGAATGCTTTTCAAAACTATGTTTCCATGTTGCAATATACCTGTCGTAGGACTGTTCACATTTACTTTAGCACGAGATGAAAAATAGGTTTTGTGGACTGCAGCTGCTGTATTTGAATTGCTCCACAGCGCCCTGCGGTTAGATGGTGGGTGGGAGGGGAGACACAGACTTTACTATCATAGGTTTCCACTGCTCACGGGTAATGTATGAACATAGATACAATCACACCAACGAACACCACGTACAATCTCCTACTGTGAGCAAGAGGCAATAGGATGAGGAATTTGAGATCTGGGCTACATTGTTAGTCTGAGGCTATAACCTGGGCTACCTGAGACTGTTTCAAACAAGCATATCAGGACAACAATGACAAAAACAAACACCTCTTTGTCTCCACTGTAACTTTTTCAGATGTTCTGAGGTCAGCGAAGTCTTGAGAGCCCCCTCCCAGGCAGGAAAGGCTGTGTGGTCGGTTACGTGCTTGCTGTCTTTGTAATCTTTGTTGTGTTACTTTGAATTCTAAGCCTCAGTCTGGTTTTGTTTAAAAACATTTTTAAACTGAAAATAAATCTTTTTCATACAATATATCCTGATCACAATTTCTCTTTCCTCTTCTCCCAGGTTCTCTCCCACCTCCCCACTAATCCAACTCCACCCACCCCCCCTCTCACTTTTTAGAAAACAAAAAATACAAACAAACCAGAATAGAAGCAAACAGAGAAACAAAACAAACAAAAAATGAAAAAAAAAAAAGCCTGAGAAGCACATACACACGCAGAGACACATGCCCACACAGAAAATCCATATATATGACCAGTAAGGTTAAAAAATTTCCCCCAAATACCACTGGGTTCTTTTTTTTTTGGGGGGGGGTAGCCATCTATTGCTGGGCATGGGGCTGCCCTTGAGTATGGTTTATATACCCAGTGAAATGCCACGGGAGAAAACTAATTTTTCCTTTTCGTTGTCGGTTGGGGATAACCAGACTTCTGTAAATATGAGCAAAATCGGGGGCTGGAGAAATGGTTAAAAGCACTCAGTGGTTAAAAAAGCACTTTTCTTCCCAAGGACCCAAGTTTAGTTCCCAGAAGTCAGGTCAGACAATTTATAGCTCTGGGGGATCTAATACTCTTTTCTAGCCCCTGAGGGCACTGCACTCACACCTACCCATAATTAAAAATCTGTAAAAAAATCAAGGAAATGGGAACAGTATTGATAACACTACTACCTTCTTTAGGGATGTTGTGAGGGACACATTATGTAATAAGGTTAACAGTAACCATCCTTTTGTTCAAACAGGAGCCAGTTCTTTCCAATTTTAGTGTATGTGCTGCCCAAGGGAGCACCAGTAGCCAGTTCTTTGAAACTGTTCCTCTGTTCATACATACATACATACATACATACATACATACATACTCCATACATAAAGGGTGACAATAAGGTGTAAGTATATAGTTTAGCATTGTCAAGGGGGTCACATTAGAGTAACAATATTCAGAACAATTTTATTTGGCAAAGCTGGCACTCTCTACATTAAAAATCTCCCCATAACCCAGGGGTGGTGATGTGGTGGCACGCAGAGGCAGGCAGATGTCTGTGCCTTTGAGGCCAACCTGGTCTATAAAGTGAGTTCCAGGACAGCCAGGGCTACACAGAGAAACCCTGTCTCAAAAGCCAAAAACCCAAACCAACCAACCAACCAACCAACCAACCAACCAACCAACCAAACAAACAAAACTACCCACATGGGAGGCTCATGAGGCCTCTCTCCTCACAGAGGGACTGTAGATGATTAATGGGTGATGGGGAGGGGAAGTAATTTTCTTGAGTAGTGTAGCCACTGATAAGCTGCCAGTAAATATTCCCCGACTCATATTCATGTCAGCAGCCACAATTAAACTAAGTGGGAGGCATCAAAATTGGGGTCTTATTGAGAAGGGCTTGGTGGGGGGAGATGGAGGGAGGGTAACGAAGGCAAAGATGCCTCCAATTCAGAATAAAATTGTCAAAGAATGAAAACACAAAACTGAAACCTCCCCACAAATAATATTTTTATATCAATGGCAATCAAACCTTAGGCTTTGGATCAGAAAGATTTTCTTAAGAGCTGACCACCCCAGTTGAGAATCAAAGTCTGTCAGTCTCTCAAAGAGCTGGAGTAGTTGGGAAAGGACAGCCAGATGCTGATGATGCAATCAGCTCTCACCCCTTCCTCGAAGTGCTGGGCATACCTTTGGGTGGCTCCTGGGTCAGTGCTAATGCTGGGTCTAGGGAGGAGGTGATGGTTGATGGGTCACTGTGTTGAGGTGGTTCACTGTGTGGTCCACGAGTGCCTGTAACTCCTGCTCAAGGGGCTCCTACACCCTCTTCTGGCTTCTAAGGCACCCACATGCCTGTGCACATACTCCCCTCCCCCCCCCCCCCCCCCCCCGCCACAAAATTAAAAATTAAATAAAAATATTGGAAAAATGCAATGGCTGTAGTGCCTTTAGATGCAAGTTAAGATGGTGTAGCCAGGAGAGGAGAGTTAGTAGTTCACATGATTGGAGATTCATGGTGGTGAAGGAAGTTTCAAGCATGGTTCTGTGTGAGAGGGTCTTACCCCATGCTTCTCCTTGTGTCTTCCAACATTCAGTCTGGCCTCTGTCTCACTACCAAGCCTCCATTTCTGTGTGTGCTACACCAGCTGCACTACCAACTGGCTGTCGCTGGAATCCCTAGGAAGAGGTTTGACTATGCTGCTGAAGGCCACTGCTTGCCTCACTGTTAGCTTCTTCATTCCTGTCCACGGAGATTCCCCAAATGACACTGAAGGGGATTTGGAAAGAGGAAAAGGGGATGGAAACACAAGACGGAATTCAGGAACCCACTACTGTACATATCTTCAATTAGGGCACAGGTATGCTATTTTATTTTCCCTGATGAACACCCTTGTCAACCTACCAAAAAGCTATAAACTGTATGCCCTGGATCCCATCTGTTGTTGCACCAATCCTAAATGGTCTTATAATAAAAACCCAGAGCCAGATAACGGGGTAAATGCTGAAAGATCAGAGGAAACAAGCCACAGCTACCTCTCATCTCACCAACTCCTCAGCTGATCCTCTCTCCACAAATCCTCAGACTGAATGCCCCTGAGTCCTCAGTCGAAAGGGCCTAAAATTCCTGTCTCTTCTGCCTTATGTTCCTTTCTCTGCCCAGCCACATCACTTCCTGCCTCAACCTTCCTAGTGCTGAGATTAAAGGTGTGTGACTCCTAAGTACTGGGATTAAAGGTGTGTAATCCCAAGTGATGGAATTAAAGGTATGTGCCACCACTGCCTGGCTGTTTCTCTTTTAAACTGGATTAATCTCATGTAGTTCAGGGTGGCCTTGAACTACACAGGCTGATCTCTGCCTCCCAAGTGCTAGGATTAAGGTGTGTGCCACCACTGCCTGACCTCTGTGGCTAACTCTGTGGCTGGCTCTGTTCTCTGATCTTCAGGCAAGTTTAGAGTATACCACATGTGGTTGATGACATCCTTCCAGTCTTGAGATGGGACCTTAATTTTATACCATGAACTCCATTTCTCTTATGAATCACTTAAACTAGAGAGACACCTCAGAAGAGGGAATCTCAGTTGAGAAATTGCCTCCATCAGATCGGCCTGTGGAGCATTTTCTTGATTGCTGATTGATGTGGGCGGGCCCAGCCTATTGTGGGCGTTGCCACCTGTGCACAGGTGGGCTTGAATTGGATAAAGACCCTAGTTGAACAGGCCAGCAGGAAGAACAGTGAACAACATTTCTCTATGGTCTGTGCTTCAGTTCCTGCCCCCAGGTTCCTGCTTGAGTTTCTGATCCGGATTTCCTTGGAGGTCTGTAACTCCATAAGCCAAGCAAACTTTTCTCCTCAAGTCATTTTTGGTCAGTGTTTATCACGGCAACAGAGACCAAACTAGGACAACGAACTGCTTGCTTATCTTCAGAGACTGTTACCCAACTTGCTGTTCAAAGTGGGGCTGTCGTAGCCCACAATTGAGGGTAGAGGGCAACTGTCAGAATGCAGAGCAGAGGGAAGAGGGGGAATACCCTGATCTCTTGCTCTAGTCTCCGACCGGTGAATCTCGACAACTATGGATGAAGACGAGGACCGTTGAAGTCATTCTTCTGGGTACCAAGCAATGTAGAAAAGAGTAGAGAACGGATGTGGGAGAAATCAGTGAGCAGGTGGGCATCAATACTAGCTACTGCTAAGCACTGGGCATGATTGCAGCCCTTGAGGTGAACAGTGTTTCTCAGAGTAGGTCCTGTGCTGTAGTTGCACAGGGTTGTCATGCATCCTCAGGAGATGGGATGAGAGATGGAGACTCATTTCAGTCCAGGCTTTGGATTTCTCTTTATTATCCTTAGTGGCCTAACCTAAAGTGGAGAAGAGCTGTTTGGCTGACTTGAAAGGGACTAAAGAGTGAGTGGTCCCTAAGCAACAGAGCAATCCACATCAATCTGAAATCAGCACCAGCCTTGGGCCTCCTTGAGAAGGTTACAGTTCCAGGCAATTTCACCCCCACCCCACCTTGTCTTCAGCTGCCCCACACTGTCCTTGAGACTTGCATTGGAATTTTGATACCTTGCACAGCATAGCTGTCATTTCTACAGTGACAGCTAAAACCACACTTGGATCAACAAGAGAGAGGAACCTGGCTTGGGAGGTGAGTAAGCCCACTGGGCTGCTGCAGCCCCAGCAGCCCATAATGTCTCAGCCTTTCCTCCTTTTTGCCATTTCCTATTAGGTATCCTTCTTTCTCCATCCCCAGGGCCACCTACCAGCCAGGACCACAGCTCTCTATCCCCCATTCCCCTCCCCTCAGTTTCTCTCTCTAGTTGAGTCTTGAATGTCTTTTCCTAGCAAAATGGCTGAGATTGGCCTCAGGTGTTTTGGGAAATACCCATGTCCAAATTCTTACCTTCTAATGATGGCTCTGACATATTATTTTATTGACATCTGAAACTAAAGACAAAACCAGCTGCTTCTTGAGGGAGGTGGGAAGCAAGACATGAAAAGAATCTTCATATAACCACTGCTCCCACCCCGCCCAAACCCAAACCAATGAAACCGGTCTAGCCGATAATTCAACCTCCGCGCCTCCTGTTCCCTGTGACTAAAGACTGCAGAGGCAGCACAGCGGGGACTCCTCATTGCTGAGGAATTTATCATCAGGAGTTTTATTAGTTTTAATGTAGCCAACAGGGGCTTCTGGCAGTATTCTTTCTTCCTGAGGGACATTTTCTCTCTAAGGACAAATGTTCTTCAGAACCAACACCTAACTGACTTTATAATTCAGTGTGGCTTGGTTGAATGGCATACCTTCCACAAATGCCATCACAGGAGAACGATCCCACAGTCTGCAGGAATTTGTCACTTGTACCTTTCTTTTAGAAATGCCTTAGGGCTTAAAGCATAGCGACTCTAATTATTGTAATAATCCTCCAAAGGGAGAGAGTCATCTGTCATGGTTGAAAGTGATTTCTTTTTTAGTGGGAAAGCTTTAAAAATGTCTTGTTTGGACCTGGATTGTCATCCATTAATTGGTAATTTAAGCAAGTTACTTAAAGCCAGGCAATTAGGTTAATGAGATCTCTGGCCGTTTGAAGTTGAGCAGGCATGGAGATGAGCTCAGAGCTCTTTAGAAAGACATTAAATCAATTTGGTGTGAAAGGCAGAGGGGCATAGCCCTCTCCTACAGTTTCAGGAAAAGATCATGCACATGCAGATTTCTCTTGAAGCATGGAAATTACAATGGTGGGCCCCTCAGGCATCCTGGCAGCCACCCTACCATCTAGGAAGAAGCAACAGCTGTCTCAACTCCATCACTAGGAAAGATGACAGGCCTGGATTAGGCCTTGCACAGAGGCCAGGGACTCTTGAAGAAGCCAGGCAGACATAACAGACCCATAGACACACAGAACACCTTGAACTGGGACAGATGGGATTGCTGATGAATGGGTTGAAATGGTAGAGGTCCCTACAGTGGGAGCCAGCTGGATTTACCTGGAGCAGCTCCACAGAGGGACAATTTCAGAGAAGGCAGGCTGCCTTGAGATGTTAGTCAGAGGTACTCATAGTGCTGACAGTCACCCTTCAAAGGACAGTGTCAAATGTCTTCCTGAAATATTTCCCTGCTTACCCCGACACCAGGAATCAGCCATCTTGTTGATAAATGACTTGGGTTGGTTGAATTGATAGAGTGGGGATCTTGCTTGGCTAGACTCGTGTTCATAGGGCGGGAGTAATTATATCTTAAGTGGACTATGCAGCTGAGCCTATAAGCACAGACTCTCGTGGTCATGGTCTATTTTTGAAGGCAGTTAACTGAAAAAGGGGTCTGGAGGGGGCAAAGGATAGAGGCAAATGATGAGGGACTCCAGAGGACTGAGCTCTGTCATCCAGAGCAGCCTTAACCAAAGTCACTTAAGGAAGTCATGCATCCACTACCTATGGATATACACATATCAGAAACCATAGATCTGACAGTGATATCAAGGGATAAATGATCTAACAGTCTGGGATATCTCCTAGCAGAAACAGGCCACTTTGGTCAAGTTGGGCTGGAGGTAAAGGTACATCCCACTGAGCAATGCAGAGTAAGTGAGTTTACATCATTGCATTTAAGGAAACTGTTATTGCTATTCAAAATTAGCTTGATTTTGAAGTCCACTGCTGGGCTGCTGTCGAGTCTGTGTTCTTGTTGGTGACACCTCTCATGCATTCCAGAACAGATGTCTTCTCTGGAAGGCACCATCACACACCCTCTAGATTTGGGGACATAGAATTCTCTTTGGTAAGGCAGATAGAAGCGTGGGGTGGGGGAGCGGGGAGGGGGCGAGGGGGGAAGGCAGAGGGAAACTTGGATTTTTAGCATGTCAGCAGAGCTCCATCAAAAGAGAATCATGCTGGGCTTCTGCTTTGGGGGAATTTTATGCTGCTTTATAGATTGTTCTAGAAATGCTATACTGACTGCTGGGTACTCTCTCCTCACTTCTCAAGCTGCCTGTGTTTTTTTCTTTTGTATTCCTGGATTTTGTGGGGTGTTCCAATGAGCATCCACATTATGATCTGATGAGGAGGGTTATAGCCATGCCTGTCTTAGTTGTTGTTAGAAAATCAGTGAGTTGAGCCTTTTATTTCAAGTTATTGAGTTTATGATACAATCGTGGGCTATCTTGGTCTGTCCTGGGCAGCTTGCTGATTAAAGGACACTGTCGAGTTGTGGAGGATGTCCATCACACAGAAGCATACTCTGAGTGGGGTGTGGTGTATGCCCCATCTAGGAACTCTGTAGTTTCAGAGGAGGCACAGATGTAATGGCTAAGGTTAGCCTTGAGCTATACTCTACTAGGTAGCATTGTATTCCACAATTGTCTTGCCAGGGGCAAAGACATGTCAGAGCCAAGACAGACCTTTCAAGTTCCTTCATTTCTAGGCCATTTGGACTAGGATTTGGGGTATTCCACTATGTTTATATTATGGACCATTCATACATATTGATTACATGTGGTATCTAGGAAACAAAAATTGGTAAAATAATTTATATGACCTCAGGGAACCTGACCAGACCCTGAGACAGGTAAGGGGCAGGAAATCATGGTATAATATACTAGCACATGGTAGGAGCTTGAGGAAGTCGTCAGGTGTTGTGGTGGGTGACAGAGAAGGCCTATTGGAGGATGTCATGACCTACTTAGGATCTGTGCAGTGCTTTCCAGGCAGGAGAAGCATCTTCAAAGGTCTAGAAGAAGTTGTGGTAGATCCTACAATGTGGAGTAAGAAGTGGGTGTAGATGGAGACTCAAGTTAGAAAGCATCCATCAGATCTCTCCCAGATGGGGAAGTGGAAAGCTGACTTAACAGTGATGCGCAGTTCTGATTTAGGCATCGAGTGGCCACCAAGATGGACCACACAAAACTTTTGTCTTCAAGGATCCTCTTCCTATGACTCATGTGCCTAAGGAGATATATTTCTGGATGACGAGGGAGTGATAATTGTTAGAATAGCCTCCACACCTCTGTGTTTTCTCTTCTTGTCCTCTGAATACAAGACCCAAAAGCTTAACAGGCAGTGCTGCGCTAAAGCTTGCAGTTGACGTTATGGTTTAGATGTCCAAAACCTTCCTTCTTTGGTATCCTGACTTCTCCCAGTTCTTCCTCCTTTCCAGTAAGCTCACATCCTTTTCTCTTTGTATGTTGCACATCTCACAGGAAGTTTGTCTTGATTCATTGTACCCATCATCTTAGACTCTCCCCCATCCCTGCCCCTGGATGTGGTTTACGTCAGGGGTTTTCAGTCTACTGACTTTTTTTTTATGCTTTTCACAGCAGAAGTTATATGTTTACCTTGCCTTCCACTTATGCAGCTGTGAGACCCATACACCAGGCAGCAGTTCTTTCCCCACACTCTGATTAGACATTCTGAGTAGGACACAGAGGAGGACAAATAAGGAGAAGAGTTGATTTCTCTTCAGGTATCTCAGAGACAGATGTCATAGTGTCAGTTGCCAATTTGACACATCTGGGAGGAAGGACCCCTCTGCCTACTGAGTAATTGTCTCCTTCAGATTGGCTTGAGGACCTGTCTGTGGGGCATTTTCTTGATTTCTAATTAATGTAGAAGGGCCCAGCTCACTGTGAGCAGGTAAGTCCCAGAGCAGGTGGGTATGGAAAAGCTAAGAAGCCAGAGGGAGCAAGCCAATATACAGCTTTCCTCCACGGTCTGTGTTCCAGTTCTCACCTCCGGGTTCCTGCTTGGGCATCATTGAGCTCTTTGATGACGGACTGTAACCTGCAAGCTAAATCAACCCTTTCTTTCTGAAGTTGCTTTTGTTCATGGTGTTTTATCGTAGCAACAGAGAAGCAAATGAATACACAAATGTCACTGCTGTTATTTTGTAGTTGAGGAAGCTGAATGTGGAGTGTGGTAAAGTGATTCCCAAACTTACCAACCTTCATGACAAAGCTGGAGTTGGAATCATGCCTAAGCTCTTTGGATGTGTGTTGGAGATGAAGGCAATGCACACTATTCTGTGTGACTGAAGACAATAATGAACTCAGCCATCACTTCAGAGCCACTATTCTAGCCCCATCTCAGCCATAATTTAGTATCTTCCTCACTAACTATTGGATTGTAATAATCAAGAGATTTGCATATTTGAAAATCCATACCAGAAAACTCTTGGAAAAAAATTTGACATTTTAAGTGTAATGCATTCAACAATATATCTATATTTTCCTACTCACAAGTTCTCCATAATTTCTAGCTTGGACTATTTTCCAAACTGATTTACTTTGAGGGAGAGGTTAATTTTTTTTCTTCCAATGGCTTGGGATCTGGGATCTGAGTTATAGAGCTAGTCTAGTACCTCCATATTTCTTAAAGCATGTCTTTTCTCTCCTCTAATGTCCTATATGGGACACTGATATACAGGTTGTTTGTATTCTCTTCTATAATCTGTCTGGTTCCTTGGCAATTGAGTGGATACCATTCAGCTCATTCTACAAACATGGAGATGGGGCACCATGGAGCACTGCCCTATTGGGGGTTTGCTTATGCCATGCTTCTTCTATCAGAAGACTCGAGTATAGTCTAGTGGAGCTCATTTCTTCTTTATAGATAGTTGTGTGGCTATTTGAGATGGGCTCCCCTCACCCCATTTGCTTGACTTTGTCTCCAGGGACATATTATTTCTCTTGTGAAGACCTCCCTCAAATCTGTGGTCCTTCTTAAACCAGGGAGGCAAGGTGCCCATGCTGCATCTTTTGTAGCTGTGTCCTTCATCTTCCAGTGGAGTCTGTCATCCCAACTTCCTCTCTGTCTTGTGGTGAGTGGCAATTCTCTGGCTTTTTCATAGGGACTTCCAAGAGGACCAAGGAGGACAATTGTCACATGGCAACACTGTCCTGATCATTGTTCTTGAGGGTCTTCACACAGTGGAGTGGAGGCAGAAGCAGAGAGCAGCAGATCTTGACACTGTTGGTGAGTGCCATGAGATGGGGGCCATGGGTGAACGTGCCGTGGCTTCTGCTTGGGCTGTGGGGAGGCAGGCAGGACAAGGGTAGCCTGAGGGAGGCAATATCAATGCTAGGCCTCAGAGGATGGGGAACATTATCGACAAGGGGGATAAAATGGGGGACGGGTTTTGGATTGCTTGGGAAGTCTGAACAAAGCCTGGGGGTTGGCCTAGGTCTTTTTGTCATGAGGGAGGGTAGGGCAAAAGTAGATGTAGATTATAAATTTGTTTTATTTTCTCTCAAAAGGAGTTGGGCCATTCTGCAGTAAGACATCAATCAGAGAGGGAATATTGAGCATGAAATAGCTGGGGTTTCAGGTCCCCCTGGTTGGTTCTTGGCCCAGTGTGAAGGGGAATGATCTTAGCTGATGAAACACTGGAGACTAATTTGGCAGTTCTGGCTGAGCTACAACTTCCTTCTTGACCAAACTTCTCCTCAAGACTCCGTCTAACCTTCCTCAGCCCTGATAGGTTCCTGCTGCTCTCTTAGGAAAGATGTGGAAGGAGCCAGCGAGAGTACCAGTCTGTAGTTGGAGAGACAGCAGGGAGCGTCACTGTCCTTAAGCAAGAGACAAAACTCCAGAGACAACAAGGCTAGGGCTTGGGGCTGTGAGCCACCCGCACCCCAGAAGCAGGCCACAGAAAGGGGACATGCCAGTGAAGCCAGGTGGTCCTTCCCTCCCTTTTTTCTTTCCTTTGAGAGAAGGTGGTTTTGCTGTGTAGCCCAGGCTGGCCTTGAAACTGCATTCCTCCTGTCTTGGCTCGAAGTGCTCAGATTACAGACTGGTTACACTACGCTGTCTCCCTCTGAGGGGCTTTGTAAAGTTATTATCAGAGTATTTGCACAGGGCATTGAAGTCATAAAATTTTTTTTTATTGGTTTTATGAACAAGGTTTGTCCAGAAAGGTTATTGATGATGTACTGACAGTATGACTTTAAATTAAAAATTTTATTACTATTATTACTGAATACACACACACACACACACACACACACACACACACACACACACACACACACACACACACACATATATATATATATATATATATATATATATGTAATGTTATAATGTGTGTGATTGGCATGTACACATGCCATGGACCATGTGCGGAAGTCAGAGGACAACGTTCGGAGTTATCTGCTTCCACCTCGTCGAAACAGGGTTTCTCTTCTCATGTGTTTCCCCAGCTAGCTAGCCCGTGTGTTTCTGATAACGCTGCCATCTCCCATCTTGAAGTAAGACTGCTGGGATTACAGATGTGTGCTACCATATTTGGCATTGTGAAACCATTTATTTATTTGTGTGTAGAGCAGTATCATCATGTACATGTGGAGGTCAGATGACAGCTTGTGGGAATTATCTATCTCCTTCTAACACTCCGGGGATAAATTCAGGTCATCAAGCTTGGCAGGGAGTATTTTACTGTTCACCTAGCCTCTCCCTAGCAACATCTGGCTTTTTTTTTTTAAATGTGAGGTTTGGCTCTTGAACTCAGGCTTATGAGCTTTCAAGGCAAGTACTTTTACTGACTGAGCCATCTTGTCAGCTGAAGAGTATTGCTGATGATTCTCTGAGGTGTATGTGAGTGTGTGCCAATGCTGGAACATGACTGGAAGTCCTCTTACATCACCAGGATTATGACACTCAGACAAGAGAGAGTCTGATTTTTTTTTTTTTCTGACACAGAATAGTTGGTGTCGATTATAAAAACAATGCATGCTCTGATGGGAACATTTAGAAACTGTGTCGTGGAGTCTATAGTAACATGTGTAAATTACTTCCTGCCTTGTCTGTGTTGCTTCTTTATATCCACCACAGGGGGGCGTCTGCTGGAAGATTTGCCCTGCAAGAGCGTTAGGCAGATAAGCTGTCACTGACAACATAAGGTTAGGTTAATTTCTCTCTCTCTCTCTCTCTCTCTCTCTCTCTCTCTCTCTCTCTCTCTTTTCCATTGGAGTGTTAGGGATCAAACCCAGGGCTGTGGGTATGGCACACAGATAACTTATCACTGGGCTATATCTCTAGCCAATAGTTTTCCGAGACAAGGCCACACTATGTAGGCCAGGCAGGCCTGGACCTCACAATCCTCCCACTCCTGTGAAATTCCTGAATGCTGAGATAATAATTGTGAGCCACGATGCCTGGCAGGGTTAATTTGCTCTTCAATTCTCCTATATAATGTTGCAATAGACACATTTACAGACAAATCTTTGTATTCCTCTTTAGAAGTGTGGCCCTCGGGTGGGTTCCCCAGAATAAGATGATGTGATGGGTCAAAGGTTTCTTTGGGTTTCTGTGGATTTTTCTTCTCTGACTAGAGCTTACACTGATTGTCAACTTGCTGGGCCTGAGAAGTACCAGGAGATAGTTTCTGGGTCTATCTATGAGAACCTTTTGAAAAGGACCCTTTTCCTTTTCTTTTTGTTCATTGCTGGGGATTGAATCCAGAGTATCATGTGTAAGGCAAGCACTCTATTGCTGACCTACAACTCCAGCTCCTTTGTACTTTTAAAATAGTGAGACAGGGTCTCTCTAGGTTGCCTGGCCTTGAGCTTTTCGATATTCCTGCCCCAGTCTTCCTGGTAGCTGTGATCACAGATGTGCACACCAAGGCCCTCTTTATCCCTGGGTGCTTTTCATGCTGTGTTTTTTCCCCCCTGAATAATAGTTTGAATTTTATTTTTTATTTTATGTGTATGGTGTTTTGTCTGTGTACCATGTGCATACCTGGTGCCCATGGAGGCCAGAGGAGGGCATCAGATCCCACAGAACTGGTTATAGGCAGTTGTGAGCTGACATGTGGGTACTGGGAACTGCATCCTAATTCTCTGCAAGAGTAGTAAGTGCTCTTAACCTTTAGCCATTTCCCCAGCACATCTTTTCATTGTAAAATAATTCAATAATCACTTACTTCATTATATAGTTGCATGCCATTGATCTGGGACTTAAGTAACCAGAACTCTTATTTAATTGTTTCAAATAATTATCTGAATATTCCATCATTTATGGAGGAATTGTCTCCCTCTCATTTATTACAGATGCTACTCTTAAATGTCTTGTTTTTTTGTAAGCAGGAAAATACCTTCATTGTGATCATGCCTTACTGATTCATCTAATTTTATGAAAAATATCATTGTTGTCGAGGTTTATAACACATAATGAGATAGAAATCAGACAATAGGAATGTAGAACTGAGTGGCAGATCAAATGTTAACAAGCACAGACTCTTGACTGCTTTCCTTCTTCTGAGACTTTCACACTGAGCTCTGTCAGTTAGGAGTATATTCTTCTTTTTCTTCGTTTACTCTAGAAGTTATTCATTTATTTATTTTTGGTACAGGGGCTGAACCCAGGCCCTGTGTGCACTACGCCAGTCCTCTGCTATGGAGAAATAACCTCAGCTCCTGGCAAATATTTATTCAGGGGCCTTTTCTGGAGCAAACCCCAGAAGGAACCCATACATAAATAAGGTATAGTGTCCACTGTTGGATTTCTCAGTATATGGGGAAGCATATTAGCTGGGAATGATTGAGCTTCTGCAACACACTGAGGAGCTGGGTTTATCTGTAAGCATGCTGATTGTCCATTCCAGGCACTGATTCAGAAGCATAGATTACAGGCTCTGCTGTTGCTGTTCTCGTCTCTCTTTCATTGATGCAGAAAAGCTGCATTCACTACAGTCTTTGCATCTTTAGATACACACACACACACACACACACAGATATTCATACACACAGATACACACACATGCAGATATTCATACACACAGATACACACACATGCAGATATCCCAGATATCCATACACACACATGCATATATTCATACACACAGATATTCATACACACAGATATTCATACACACATGCAGATATTCATACACACAGATACAAACATATGATAGTAAAAGCAAGGGGTAGTGGGCAATGCAGGGCAAGAGAGCTTTCTCTCATGGTGCCTTCTTTTTATGGAGGAAAATCTTCCTGGAAACTATTTTGCTGACATCCTCTTTCCTCTCATAGGTCATACACCCGTCTTTAGATCAAATATTGGGCCATTTCCAGAGGCCAAGGCAACTCTGATTTACACCAAGCAAAATAATAGTTTTGTGAATACAAAAAATCTGTAACTTTTAATTTTAGTTAACTTATGTGCATATATCTGTATGTATGTGTAATCTGTGTATCTGTATGTGTGTATCTCTGTGTGTGTATCTCTCTCTGTGTATATCATGTGTGTGTGTGTGTGTGTGTGTATCTCTTTCTTTGTATATCTCTCTGTGTATGTCTGTTTGTATATCTCTCTGTTTCAGTGTGTATATCTGTGTTTGTGTGTTTTTATCTCTGTGTGTGATGTGTATCTGTGTATCTGTGTTTGTTTGTTTATCTCTGTGTGTATCTGTGTGTATCTCTCTCTATGTGTGTAACTCTTTGTGTGTGTATCTCTGTATGTATCTCTGTGTGTGTATCTCTTTGTGTGTGTATCTCTGTGTATATATCTCTGTGTATATCTCTCTGTGTATCTGTTCTGTGTGTGTGTGTATGTGTGTGTCTATATGTGTATGTGTTTGTGTGGAGGTCAGGTGTCATTCTTCAAACTGTTCATTACTCATTCTACTTTGGGTGAGATTGCATCTCTCACTGACCTGGAAATTGGGATTTGGCTAGTCCGCTGGCCAGTGTGCCCCAGGGATCCACCTCTCTCTGCCTCCTGGTGCTTGGATTGTAACCATGAACTACCATGCTCAGCCTTTTAAAGGTGAATTCTGAGGATTAAACTCAGATCTTCAACTTGCATAACAAGCATTTTGCTGGCTGCACTATCTTCCTGGATTGGTCAGGGACTTTTGAGCAGGTATGTCGTAGATCTATTATCAAGAGACACTGGCTCACACAGATACCTATGAGAGTGAATCAAGGAATTCTAATGTCTGTCCTGCTTCTCATGACCTTAGCAGGAACCAGCTCTTGTTAGTCTCTGGGTTCTCTATTGTAAACTGGAGATCTTAATACTTGCTCTGTCCCTACTGACAGTTTAAAAAAAAAAAGCCTTTCAAAACTTAAGGCATCAAACATGCCTTCAGTTTTATTATGTTTGGGGTGCTGTATAAGGTTCCCCAGCTAAAAAGTTTGCCCTGTTCAGTGTGGGCATGAGGATAGGCCACAGGGATGGAATCAGAACTCTTCTGGCATGAAGCAGGCCACTGAAGGCACATGGAGGATCCTTATTCCATTTCTGTGCACGAGTCTTGAACCAGATCAGGAATCGGGACAGAAGTTGTTTTCTTTCCTTACTGTAGTCTGTGCTTGGGGACAAGACTTCTCACTGTTGGATTTGTCAAATCAATTTTACTTTGTTTTTATTAGCGTGTGTGTGTGTGTGTGTGTGTGTGTGTGTGTGTGTGTGTGTGTACGTACATGTCATGGCTTCCCCATGGGAGTCAGAGGACAACTCTAGGGAGTTGGTAATTTTTTCTTCTACCTTGTTTGAGGCAGGATCTCTGACTTCTGTCGGTCTCTGTGCACATACTTCCATCTATGTGGCCAGGGGAGCTTCCAGATGATTCTCAGGTTTTTCCCCACTCTCGGAGAGCTAGACTTATATATGCTTGCTTCCAAATCTGACTCTTATGTGGATTCCAGGGATTGAACTCAGGCCTAGACTTGCAGGGCAAATGTTTTTCCTGCTGAGCCATCTCATGGACACCGCTGTTGGAATTTCTCACTTAGGTACATAGGTCCCACCAAGAGTAATGTAGAGGATGCTGGCAACCAGGGATGAATTCTCATCTTTTACCTGATGATATTGTGTTTCCTGGGGGAGTGGGTGGGTACATCGGAGGTTCTCATAGATCGTGTGGTGGGTATCCAGTTCTTCCTCAGATTTGTGAGGTGGAGGTGGAAGACTTTTATCCCTTCAAAGTAAAGAGCTGTAGCTCACTCAGCCCTTGCAAACAAGTTGGACAGGATGAAAACTGACTTTGTCGGAATGGGAGGGAGGTTGGTAAGGGCAGGACTCAAAAGGAGACCTCAGTGATTAAGTTCAACCGTTTCCTTTCTGCGGGCGCAGAAGAGAAGTATTTCTGACTTTGTCCTGACCTTTTCAACTTTAGCCTGCTTGCTTAGCTGGTCACAGTGCTAGTTCCTCTTCTACACACAGAGGCTCCTTTGCTCTCTCCCTGGAAATGTAAAGCCCCGCCATCCCCCACTTCTGGCAGAAAACCCTCTGTAAACCTTGCTTGAACCTACGTCCACATTGACCCAACTTGCTTCTACACATGAGGCAGCTTGGCAAACAGCCGGCTCTGGGTGCAGTTACTAATCCTGTCATTTGTACCTTGTGGTCTTTTCTTACCTACCTCACCCATCCATTTAAATTAAATTACCATCAGTCTCTTCCCCACTGGGGGAAGATTAATGAGCCTTCATCTGTCCCCTTCGAGCACATGCAAGCGTCACGTCCTGAAGAGAGAGGCGGTGACAAATAAATTATGAGCTGTCATCATAGAGGATGATGGGGCAGCTCTAGAGTTCTCTATTCACAAGCTCTGGGCTAGTCAGGCGTGTGGGGTCAGCACTCATGGATGTGATGCTTCTGAGAGGGGACTGGGAGGCTGGGACCATGGGAAGTGTAGGATTAGTAAGTCTCAAGGGAGAATCTCACAGAATGGATAGCCTCTGACTCAGTTCAATTATTTTGTTTCTCAGTTGTAAATCCATAAATAGCATCCTAAAGCCATGGACGTTTAGATAGAATGTGCATAGCACTATGTTCTGAGGAGTTTGGGACCTTTAACAAGTCATTTTGTTTTGACTCTACTTTGTTTTCACATCCAAAATAAAGATATGAAGGAATCACCAGATTCCTTCAGAGGAGACTGGCCACTCATTACTCCCATCACCTCAGAGTCTGGGGAACAGTTACAGGTGTGCCAAAGACTTGTGTTCTGATTCCCTGAAGGCCTATCCCCTCTATCCACAACATGGAGATTTTTAGACCATATTAATTAAGTGGGTCTTAGGGGCCAGTGAGATAGCTCAGTGGGTAAAGGTGCTTGCCACTCAGCCCAGTGACCTGAGTTCAATCCCTGGGACCCATATGGAATGAGAGAACTGACTCCTGAAAATTGTACTCTGACCTCCACACACGTGCTGTGGCACATGTTCCCATGTACACACACATAAATACATAAAACATATAAAGAAAAAAAAATGCATCTTGGGTTTGTAACATCTTTGGGCTTCTAAGACTTTGCAAAGTAATACCATGTCATATGGTCCACTCAAGCTCACAAAATGTAAGGGGCCCCAATATCTAGGTCTCCACAATGCTCACATAGCTCACTTCTGGATCATGTTGGGAGAACATGCAAAGAAACAATGTAAGATGTAAGATGGACATCGTCAAATGTCTCTGAGCAATAAAACCAAGAGCACCGTTGGTAATTCGGTTCTCCAAGTCCAGCCTCTGCCCTCAATTGCTTTTCTTTGCCTCTGTCCTTGGTAGCCAAATCTCAGGGATTTGCTGCCATGAGCTGGCCTGGGAACCGTTTCTCGGCCGGTTGATTCCGCCGAAGGGAAACTCTTCCTTTGGGGAAGCAGCCGGCACAAACTGCAAGAACTGCTGGTCAGTCTTCATCTCTTACTCATCAATCCATAAAAAACATCCCAAGGCTATAGAATTTTAGTTAGAAAGAACATCACACTCTATGAGGTGTTTGGGACTGTGAAGATGTCATTTCCTTTCTTGACCTTCAGTTTTGTGCATGAGAACGTGTGTGTGTGTGTGTGTGTGTGTGTGTGTGTGTGTGTGTGTGTGTGTAGAGGGCATGGAAAACACCAAAGAAACAAGGCCATAATAGACACAATAGGGCTGGTGCACATAAAATCTCATAAGACCGTGGCAGCTTCTGCAAGGCCTGCACAGGTACATGATGGGGTTCTAGCACTGAGATGGGGAAGTGGACCCAGGCTCCCAACACTAACAGAGATGCTGTCTCCACTGGACAACTACTTGCAAAGGAAAAATTGGTTTCTCTAAGAGGTCTTACTGGGTCTGCAAACCACACTGCAGGGCAAGCCCCATGCCCAGCAGTAGATGGCGAACACAAAGCAAACTCAATGGTATTTTTGGAGGCCCCCCACCATATTGCTTTGTTTGGGCATTTCTTTTTATCTTACTCATCTTTTGTTTGTATATTATGGTTTCTGATTTTGTGGATTTGTGTGTTTCTCATGTTTTTTCTTTTTTTTAATTAAAAAAATTTAAATTTGCCTGTCGGTTTTCTAAGAAAGGAAGAAGGCGTGGAGTTAGATAAGTGTGCAGGTGAGGATCTGGGAGGAGATGAAGCAGGAGAAACCATAATCAGAATATATTGCATGAAAAATTTATTGCAACATTAAGAAAAGCTTCTGAGTCATAGAGCTCAGTTTTAGTGATATACATGGAGACCTTGGGAAGCTGTGTTTAGCTCAGTAGCCGATTAGCAAGGGGATGGATGGCATGCCACACTAGACCAGAGATTTCTATGCATTGTTTAAAGTTAATTACTGCACTATAATTTTTTTGAAGATATAATAATTGTTTTTATACCTTTGCAGAGAGAGAGGGTAATAATATTTTTTCTGTGTGCTAAGATTTAGCTTTATGTTTTAGTTCACTGACTGGTCACATCAACATTACAAAATACCATTATGGTGCCACTTACATAGGCATAGCACCAAGGCCCAGAGGGTTTAAATGTTTTATCCAAAATGAAACAGCAAGTAAGTAGAGCAGCCAGCCATCCCAGGTAGGTTGTTTGGCTCCTAAATTCTCAGCCATAAGTTGCTAATTTGTAGAATTATACTAGCCCAAACCAGTGAATGTAGAGCTCAGATCTTATCTCCCATCCCAAGCCCTCTACCTGCAAACCCTTCCTTGTTTACCCACCATCCAGGCGTTTATAAATAGTTTTAGAAATCGTTATGGAAACTATACGTTCCCTTGGTACATAAACACACACTTATCTCCGGGTATTTAGACAATGTCCCTCAAATATGTTTGTAGTGAGTGCCCAGCAGACACTCCCTATTCTGATTAGATCCGGAGAACAGTGATAAAGTACTGTCAACTGGAGACCTCACCATCCTGACAGTTACATTTATGCTGAAGGGTACGCTGTTTTCTGCAAGAAGTATGGGTGCCATTTTCAAAGGTCAAATAAATCACCTTTAAAGTCGTGAAAAGGTAAACAGACTGATGCCTGGGCAGCTTTCCTGGGTTTATGAGGTCTTCTGGCAGCAGGGAAACACAGGCCTCATCCATCACCCCACCCACCCCCAGCTCCCAGGCACTTATTCCTTGGAGCAATCACTCCGTCATGCAGGGTCACTTCCCCTCAAACTGTTATTAGGTGATATGCAGGCACATGCAATGGAGCCTTTCCCATCATTGTTCCTTCCCCAAGGTGTGCTTTCTCTCTAAGGAAAATGGAAAGTTGTTGCAAAGACACAGGCTCGGAGGATGATCCAGGTGCTGGAAGGGAGGAGGAGGAGGAGGCAAATGGGGATCACAGCAGGAGAAGTGATAGGGAGGTAGTAGGACAGGCCAGCATGACAGGACATAAACAAAATAGTTGTCACTGATGAAAAACAATTCCACAGTACATGGCACGTGTGACTGCCTGCCAGTCATGGCCTGCTCTGCTCAGATTATTATTATTATTTATTATTATTATTTTGGTTTTTCGAGACAGGGTTTCTCTGTGTAGTTTTGTGCCTGTCCTGGAACTCACTCTGCAGACCAGGTTGGCCTCGAATTCACAGAGATCCACCTGGCTCTGCCTCCCAAGTGCTGGGATTAAAGGCGTTTGCCACCACTGCCTGGCCAGATTATTTTTGGAAGATCTCTGAAGGGGCTCTACCCATCTCCTTTCAGCACATTCTTAAGTTGTACGTCTATGGTGAAAGTACCCTGTAAACCTCTAAGTCATCTTGGAAATGACTATTCCATACAAGAAAATAGATGTCTTCTAAAGACTGTTTCTTCAGAGCACTTCAAATCTGTGCTATCATTTCACTGTCCCATACAGAGAGCCAGACTGGAAAGCGAAGACTCTTAAATTTAGAAGAGTTGCAAGCAGAACAAGGGCTCCTCAACCTTGTAGTTGCTCTGAAGTTGGGGTCATAGGCTCACAGTGACATGATCTTGCCTCTGGCTTTCCTTCTGCATGTCACAATAGCACAGGTTAGACCCTTCCTACTAGGAGACACTCCTCCAAACTCAGACATCCGGTAATATTTTGTACCACTGTGGATTTCAAGAGGGTGAGTGTAGACACAGGAGGCATCCAAATGCTTTTGTGTTTTGAAAACATCTGATGTTAGACTTTTGTTTTCTTACCCTTTTTGAGATAGAAGAAGGGGAAGGAAACAGGGAACAGAGATGAAACCATTTAGCCCTTCATTTGAAAGCAGTGGCATTCTATTAAACCAATCTCTGGTAAATTTGATTTTTGCTGCTTTATTTTTTTTTTCAGCCCAAGCTAGCCTGGGATTCATCTCCACTCGAAGGCAGAGACCACCGACTGTTCTCATCAACCAGAGACCTAATTGCGGTCATTTATTATAGTTACTTATCTGATAGTGGCTTCATTATCTGTGATAGTTTTACAGGGACAAAATCCACCAGGCATTCGGTGGATTATATAAACATGTTAGCCTCGACAGGGTGTCTGTTACTTACTGTCAACACTAACTGGCCCTTGCCACATATCTACAGCTTATATGAAGTAACGATGAGTTTAATAAGCCCCAGTGAAAGCTACAGTGTAAACAGCATATCAGGAGTGTCACCCTCTTAAACAAACAGAGGTGATGGAGAAGTACAAACAGAGCTGGATAGGAGCCTAAGGAGATGAACATCAGGTGGGGAGAGAAATTCCACTGGTCGTCTCCCGACTGGATGATGATCACAAAACGAGCATTTGTACAGAAGGATAACTCCCACACAATCCTTTCTATCGAAACTCCATAAATTCTGATTTTTTTGCTAACCATTGGGGAGGAAAAACAGGTGGAAAATATGTACCAATTTCTTATGATGATTATCTTCAGAAAATGTCTAGTAAATAAATTAGTTTTGAGAGACATTATGCTGGGCATTCCACAGCTAGCGTCACATGGATATATGTCTTATGCATGGTGTACTTTGATTTTTTCCCCTCAGTCTCAATGGAATAAAACCATAAACCAAGCTTCTAACACACAGTAAAGTATGTGAACTACACAAACCAGAGTACTGCAATATATATACCAATAGGTAGTTGGTACTTACATTAAATAGGGATCCATTTACATATCTTGGAGGATACTGGGAACTTCCTTTGCCCAAGCAGGAAGAGCTCTTCTTGTGTCCTCAGGGAGGCCCAACTGAGATCTGGGATACAGAAAGGCAGAGCAATCTCCCTACATTCTCTCTTCCCTGGCTTCTTCCACATCCCCCATGATTCCTGTTGCTAGTGGTTCATTTCATTCTTCTGGAGTTAAGGTTTTCTTTTTCCTCTTTGACTTTGAAATGTAAACTACTCTGGAAGGGGAAGCATAGAAGCCTTTATTGACAGAGTGGTTAGCATCAAAGAAGCCATTAAAGACCTGGGCTCAATCCCCAGTGGACACCTATGGGGAAAGTCTCTTTGGCTATAAAGTGAGGATGCTGTAGTCCCTCTTCTGGTATTTTAGAGTGAAAACTAACAGGAAGCAGACAACCCAAAACTCATGGTGGTCAATGCCTCAGCATGTCATGCATCAACTTAGCTCAGTTATGCCTGTAGCCTGCAGGAACGAGCCATGGAATGGGGAAGACCAGAGCAGAAGGAACAAGACAGAAGGTTTGCTACAAAGGTTTTCAACATCAGAAGTAATAATCCTTTCCGCCTTTGCCAGATGTCATTTTGCAAGAAGGCTCTGGTCAAATGCATTTATGAAAGTAAGGGTTTAAAAAAAAGGGTTGGCGAGTTTTCTCTAACGCAGGATTTCTCAAAAACCTTTCCCAAAGAAATGTGTGGTGCGAATGTCTAAGGACAGCTGGGTGTGGTGGAGCACATCCTAGGCAGGAGGATCATGAGTTCCAGGTCAGTCTGTCTATAAGCAAATAAACTGAAAAAGAATCCCTTCAAATGGAAACAAACAATAAAACAAATCGGAAAACCTCCCGAAAAGGATCAGATCTGAATTATGAAAACATATCTACCTCTGAACTTTTTTTTGGCTTTCTTATTTTTGTTTTCCCTTTGAGCTATCTCTGTCTCTTTAACACAGTTATGAAGTCAAGGATTTCTGAGAGTTCCTGGTTTGAAACTCACACTTGGGTGGATTTGATTTGTTTGGCAAGCAGAGGGCCTGGTGGTCTGCTGTGTACTCATGGGTTGTGGAGAAGATTCTGAACTGAAGGGAGGAAGGGGTGGTCGAGGATAGAGCTGATGAATAGTGGGTGCTAAAATTGAGACACGTACCTAGAGAGGTTAGATAGGAGACTCTTGAGGGCCAACACTGTCTTCCTTAGAGTTATAATGAGGGCATTCTGTGATCTGGCTTGAATCTTTGGCAAAGATCAGCTGCCCCTAGAAGCCATCCACCTTGCTATGGACCACTTCAGAAGAGAACTGCCTTTGGGACGAAATGGGGTTAGATGTGTTTCTTGGTTGCTGGATTTTTTGCCACTGTGGATGGTGGCTCTCTAAACCAGGCATGTGAACCTGTTACAGCACAAGGAGATGAGAGAGGGAGGTGAGAGACAACACAGGGGTGGGGGGGGGGCAGGAAGAGTCAGAAGGAAGCATGACACATGTGACTTGGAAGTGATGGAGAACGTGGTAAGCTTCAGAGGCACCATCCCCACCACGTCCCCTGAGTGGGACATGAGCTTTGTTTTGCTGTTCTAAGTAGCTGGCCTCAGTGGGGGCTCTGTGGATGTATTCCATCCTCTGTTCACTGTGAACAACTTTTTGACAAAGGCCGTGTAAGTAAGGAAGGGTTATTTGGGCCCACACTCTGTGGGTCAGTGTCTCACGGTTGGGAAGGCATGGTGGCGCATTGAGGCAGCAGAGAGAGATGGTTGCTGGTGCTGGCTTGCTTCCTTCTTTTTATGTGGTCTGGGACCTCAGCCCATTGGGATGGGGCTACCCACCTGAAAACCCAATCTGAAAACTCCCTTGTGCATGTGCCAAGAGGCTTGTCTTAGGTGATTCCAGATCTTGTTAAACTGACAATATATGTTAGTGGCCACAGGAGCAACAGGATATAAAAATAAATCTAAACAGCAACAATAACAAAAGCAGGTCTGTGACCACAGGGGAGGGGAGAGGAGGAAAAATCTGATTACAGACTTTTTGGTCTGGAGTCTGGTCACTGCATCTTGGGGCACATAATTGGTAATAAGGATGGCTACAGCAAGCTCATCCAACTCACTGCCTGCAGGCTGCATGTATCCAAGGATAGTCCTGAATGCAGCCCAACAGGCAAGTGTAAACTTACTTAAAACATTATAACATCTCTTCAAGATTTTTTTTGGTAATTCTATTGTGAGGATATTTTTTCTTAGATTTTTGGTTGTGAGCCTGGCTTTTAACAGCTGAGCCATCTCTCTAGTCTGAGGGTCTCTTTTCTTAAGATTTATTTGTTTATGTATTTATGCATATGTGTATTTATTATGTGTGTGTACATGCACGCTCCACACATATAAACTTGAATGTCTGCCATGTGTGTTTGAGTGCCCTTGGACCAGAAGAAGGCATTTGATCCCCTAGAGCTGGAGTTAAAGGAAGCTGTGAGCTGCCTGATGTGGGTGGTGGTCACCCTACTTGGGTCCTCTGCAATAGATATAAATGCTCTTAACCACTGAGCCCTCCATTGAAACTCTGATGGTGAGGTTTCAGAGAGTGGACTTTGTACATGAGAACATTGTGTTACAACATCAATAGATTGGACACACCAAGTAGGGTGTGGGAAGGGCTTTCAGATGAGGCAACTATGTCCCCTGCAAAACTGTATGATGGAGTATCGATCCCTGTAAAGAAGTCCTTAGGGTTGAACAAGGTTGAAAGGTTAGGGCCTCCATATGATCGGATGAGTGTCCTTAGAAGAGAAAATATTGGGAGATGACATTCTCTGCTCACCATGGGAAGATGTGGAGAGGCAAAGGAAGGTGCGGAACAAGTACTCGTATCTTGTATGTCCCTATCTCCAGAAGTCTGTGGCTCTTTGCTATGTTAGCCTACACTGGGTGAGATAATGCAAGCCTGGAGCTGAATTCTGGAGTTTAACAAGAAACCATTGATTTTGGTGAAACTTCTACCCACCCATACTGGTCCTGAGTGACAATGGTCAGCACCAGGCTACTCTCTGCTCAAAGGTTCTAATGGATTGCTTTTTCTTTCCCCATTTAAGAAGACATCTCCCTTGCTGGGGAGATGGCTCAGTTGATAAAGAGCTTGCTGTGCAAGCATGGGCACCCACGATCACTGCCTTCAGAACTCATGTTAAAAGCTGGGTGGGGCAGTGCACATCTGTAACCACAGCACTGGGATGGCAGAGACTAGAGGGTATCTGAACCTTGCTGGTCTGCTGGTCTGCTTGAATCCATGGGCCCCAGGTCTAGTGAGAAACAATGTCTCAAAGAATGAGGTAGAGTATGATCAAGCAGGATGCCTGATATCAACCTCTGGCTGCCACAGCTGTGCATGCATGTGTGTGCAGCCTCCCCGTGCCCCCCTCAAGATTAGCACACACAGACACACATGCAGAAGACACAAGACACAGCTCCATGGACAATGTGCTCCTTTTGAGCTGTGAAGGGAATGTTTTTCTCTCCCTTCATTTCTCTCCATTTGAGTCCTGTTTCTTTTCCATGGCTCTAGTCCCCATCTACTAGACTTACAGGTGAGTGTTTGCTCACAGCCATATCAGTGTTTTGTTTGTTGTGTGGCTAACATGCTCTGGCTCTAGATTGGAAAAATTAAAATATATGTGCTGTGGCTCTTCTGAGACAAGTGTCAAACTAGCCACACTTCCTAGCAGGAAGCCCAGGCCAGGTTGTGGTTTAATTCAGGAAGGACATCTGTGATGACAGAACTTGGGAAGGAAGGCAGATGGCTTTTGTGAGTTGCTGCAAGATGGAGCTGCTTATATAGAGAAAAAACATAGCATATATTTATGTGTGCAGGAAGGCTCAGTTATTCAAAATCTCTATTTTTAAAGTATTTATCTTAATTTACCTGTGTGTATATATATGCACATGACTGTAAGCACCGTTGGAGGCCAGAAGAGGGCGTCAGATCCCCTGGAGCTGGAATTACAGGCTGTCATGAATGTGGTGCTGGGAGCAGAACTCAGGTCCTCCCAAGACCAGCAAGTGCTCTTTACCACTGACCATCTCTTTAGCCCCTAAAACATCCACCCATTTGTAGCAAATCGGTAGTAAATTGTAGTAAAGCCAAAGTCTTGGCTTTACTGTGCACATGAAGTAGTCATTAAGCTTTATAATTAATTAATTAATTAGAATTCATTATATAATGGACTTTTGATTCTCCTGCCTCCACCACTCAGCTGCTGGGATTACAGGTGTACCCACATTCAGTTTTATGTGGTACTCGGCATTGAACACAGGACTTCATGCATGCTGGGTAGATACTCTAGCAACTGAGCTGTATCTCTAGCCCTTTATTTATAAGAAAAATTTTAAATACTTTGAGATAGAGTCTTGCCATGTATCCCAGGCTGGCCTCAAACTTGAAATTCTTCTGTCTCAGCCTCCTGACTATTGGGATTAAAGGCATGAATCACCACACCCGGTGGAAATGTGACTTTTAAAAAAATTTTTCTGAGGTTCATTATGTTTTCTCAGGCCCTCTGATCACCTTCTGACTGATCAAGGAGTTGTCTTGGTGAAAAATCAAACATTGAAAAGATGGGAAAACTGCCAAAATTGCTGTGCATTTTTAAAATTATTATTATTTTAATGTTTGGTTTGCATAAGGAAATGAAAGATGGTACTAGGAACCTTCTTTCTCCACACAAGTGTCAGCTTAGGGTCTAAATGAAATTTATTTATTTTTTTGAGACAGAGTTTCTCTGTACAGTTTTGATGCCTGTCCTGGATCTTGCTCTGTAGACCAGGCTGGGTTTGAACTCACAAAGATCTGCATGGCTCTGTCTCCCGAGTGCTGGGATTAAAGGCATGCGCCACCACCGCTCAGCCCAAATGAATTACTTTAGCAGCACAAACTGCTGGTCTGCCTCCAGAGAAGCAGGGTTCTCCTTGGAAATTCTCAGGAGTGGGGCTCGGTCAGGCAGAGAAGGGTGGCAGGCTGGTGCACTTGGCAGCTGGCCTCCCACACCAATTTAGATCTGGAAGGCTCCAGCAATTAGTGGATCACATGGCATCTACCACATTAATTGGCCTTCCAGCCACCTGCTGCCGAGGTTGGGCTTTATTTGATAAATGGCTGATGGGAGCCGAAGGTTAAAGCAGGGGAGGCTATGTGGAGCTTCTGTTTAGAATGTTTACCATAGGCAGGCGAGTCTGAGTATGTCCCACGTAAGCTTCTACCTTATTACTGTAGTATTACAGAGCATAATGTCATTGTCCTCGTGCCCATTTTCAGATGCAAACACTGAGGCTCCAGAAATGACTGGCCCAAGACTACGTGGCTAGTTGGTAACAGAGCCTGGGTGAGTTCATGATGAGATGTTTTTCTTTCACTTTTAAAATTTA
This sequence comes from Onychomys torridus, assembly GCF_903995425.1. Classification (NCBI taxonomy): domain Eukaryota; kingdom Metazoa; phylum Chordata; class Mammalia; order Rodentia; family Cricetidae; genus Onychomys; species Onychomys torridus. Next base: position 10,987,112 of record NC_050453.1, read on the forward strand.
AAATGAAAACTATTTTGGGGGAGTGTGTGTGTGTGTGTGTGTGTGTGTGTGTGTGTGTGTAGGTGTGAACTATCTGCGAGTGTTCATGTGAATCCAGAGGAGGAGATTAGGTATTTCTTGTATTGCTCTCTGTCTCATTTGATTAAGAAAGCATAAATTACTGACGTTGAAGCTCACCGTTTTGGTGAAGTCTGATTGGCCAGTGAAATCTCAGGACCCACCTATCTCTGCCAGACAGTGCTAGGGTTGCAGGAACACACCACCCAGCTTGCTTTCATGTGGGAACTGGGGATTCTGACTCCGTCTCTCTGCTTGCACAGCACTCTTATCCATGTGGCTCTCTCTGCAGCTTCTCTCTTTTTTAGTAGCATATGTGCGCTGCACGGAAAAAAATGGGTTCCATCAGCATACTTCCGTACAAGTGTATCACGTATGTTAACTACATTCAGCACCCTCTCAGTACCCTCTCTTATCCTCCCCTGACATGTGGCATCATCACATGACAGAGTGACCTACACGTTGTTAGGTATTTTAAGAGAGGATAAAATACCAGGGAGTCCTCTTAATCTTGTTCCCCCAAAATTTCAGACTTGATGGAGACCAGACACAAAAGAATCAAGTTTTCTTATAATAATAAACACAGTGGTAAGTATTTAAATAGTTATGGGGGGCTGAGGGGATAGTTCAGCCAGGAAAGTGTGGTCAGAGAGGAGGCTCACGTTCAGAACCCATGTGAAAATCCAGGTGCAGTGGTGTGAGCATCAATCCCAGCACAAGGGAGGCAGAGAAAGGAGGGAGGGACCTTGGGGCTTCTGGCCAGCTAGCCTAGCCTGCTGGGTGAACTCCAGGCCCCGAGAGACTTTGTCTCAGGAGAAAGGTCGACAGTATCTTAGAAACAGCCCCAGGGAAATGACACCCAAGATTGTCCTCTGGCCTTCCCACACACATGCACTGTGTGCACACATCTGCCCATATGTTCACCTGCACGTACATGCACACCACACGCAAATCACTAAGGAAAAAGTATAAACCATAGGTGTGATTTCTGCGTAGAAGACAGGAGGTTCTGGCAGGAGAGGATTAGGGAAACTGAAGCCTTTGAAAGCAGGATCTTCCGGTGTTGGGAATTAAAGGTGTGTCTGTGCGCGCGCGTGCGTGCACACACACACACACACACACACACACACACACACAATTTAAGCTGTCTGTGGCCAGGGGTCTTGAATTGGTCATGACTGTAAACGGTGTGGGAAGTAAATGTATGTATGAATGTACCTGCTGGCTGACTCTCCTGTCCTCTACAGTATTTCCTTTGCATGACCAGCAATAATAATAGCAATAACAGCATAGTGAACTCAGGTGCAGCATTTCTGTGTTTGTGATCCATTTTGAAATATCACCCTATTTGATTGCCTAGAATCAAACACATTTAAAACACATTTGATGAGTTAATAACAACCAGTACACATTTACTGCTACAATCCAACACAACTTATCGTTGAACTGAAAAATATCCCATTTCTAGATATTTCATTTATTCACTTGACAGACCATGGTTACACATTTTTCTTGTGCAGCTCATCTCCCATCACAGAATATAAAATACCACATACTTGTTTTTCCCAGAGTCTTTTGCAGCTAGGGCATGACCATGTGGTTCCATATTGACAATTAGTCTTTGTGAGGAATTGCCTGTAAAGAGAGACCCATGGAAAATTCTTTGCTGAGAATTATCATGTTTACCTGGGAAGCCTGTAATCATAACAACCATTCTACATCTGTTTGCATCTATGTAGATGTTTTGAAACGGCAATCTTAGATTTGAGGACTAGAAAGATGGGACGAACCTGGGATTTAACAATATGCTCAGCCTCCCCCAGGGACCTGCCTTATTCCAGACTTTGTTATACAAGATGATAAGTCTCCTATCATTTCAGATGGTCTTTCTGTTAACAATAGACAAAAAGTACACCCAGTCACTCTTCCTGTTTGCAGAGAACTGCCTGTGGCCCACTAACACTTTCTGATGTGCTTACAAAAGCATTCCTTGCATTTTCTATTGGGATGTGATTTTCCTTTGGGTATGCTTCACACTGTTCCCCTTACTCAATATTGTCCCCCGACTCAGCACAATGAGGTGACTCATGACAGAGTGCTTAGAGCATTCACAGTTCGAGTGCTCACAGTTCAAGTGCTCACAGTTCAGAGGGCTCACAGTTCAGAGGGCTCACAGTGCAGAGGGCTCACAGTTCGAGTGCTCACAGTGCAGAGGGCTCACAGTGCAGAGGGCTCACAGTGCAGAGGGCTCACAGTGCAGGGTGCTCACAGTGCAGAAGGCTCACAGTTCGAGTGCTCACAGTGCAGAGGGCTCACAGTGCAGAGGGCTCACAGTGCAGAGGGCTCACAGTGCAGAGGGCTCACAGTGCAGAGGGCTCACAGTGCAGCTTCCTCTATCTGCAATGAAACAATGAATCTGGGAAAAGCTGTGGGTGTATCAGGCTGACAAGGCAGAGGTCACTGCTGTGTTAAAAGTCCTCTCTCTTTTTTAATATATTAGCATATATTGACAATACACAACAATGGGTTTCATTGTGATATTTTCATTCATATTGATCATATTCACCCTCATTCTTCTCTGTTATCTTCTTCCTATACCCATTCTTCACCCCCCTTTCCTATTTTTTTTTTGTATTGTGAACCATTGAGTTTCCTTAGTGTTGTAAACAGGTACGGGGGTAAAGAGAAGTTTATAGGAACACAGACACCTTACCAGTGGCTACACCACTGAAATAGGCATTCTCCTTTCCCCTAGCTATCATTAACTGCCTGCAAATATGGTGTCTCCTCTTTCCTAGAGGGTTGAAATAACTTACTGATCATTAGGTCCAGCCAAGAGTCCATCCTGTGGTCACAAAAAAGAGTAATATCTGTTAAGTGATTCATTGTGTGTCTGACATAGTTTTGAGTTATATTGGGTATGTTAGCTCATTAACTTTGCAACATCCACAATTGACGGTGACCCAGGCTATGAGCCATGCAGTAGCTCAGGGCTCATCGTGAACCCATGTGCCCCACCTATCACTAATTAAAGCTCCCTGAGAAGCCTTTGGTGAGTTGGACAGAACCGAAATGGATCTGTGATATCATGCTCTCCGTGTAATAGGCACTTGGTAAATATTTGTTGAGCCAAGTCCAGTGCCTGCTCAGTTACACAAGATAAGCAGGGACGGCGTCTCAGAGAGACTCTGGGCTGGGCTCGAAGGAGACAGCTGCTTCTGGGACACTGCAGCTGGGATCCTCCAGGGTCACCAGCTCAGGTTCAGCCTGGGTCCTGACTCAGCAGACAAAGATATTTGTGGCAGGCCAAGGGAATAAGTGATGACCTTAGCCTAGAGGCTAGAGGAAAAAAAGGCCTTTGACAAGTCTAATGTCTTTGGTATTCTCCTGAGGGTCACTTTTTCTGATTGTCAAGAGGTTGTGAGGCAGGCAGCATGCCAATGTGCCCTGCTCATGAAATACATGATGGGCTGAGTAAGGGATAGGGGAATGCAGGTTTCACTCATTTAGTAGGAAATGGTATACATAATTTTATATGTATATATATATATATATATATATATATATATATATACACATATATATTTTCTTTGACAATTTTATACATGTATACAATATGCCATGAGCATCTACTCTCTCTGGGCCTCCTCAACCAGCCCCCCTTCATGTCTCTCATTCCTTCCTTCCTTCCTTCCTTCCTTCCTTCCTTCCTTCCTTCCTTCCTTCCTTCACTTTTTGGGATTAGATGGCCTGGAACTCACTGTATAGACTAAGCTAGTCTCAAACTCACAGATGTCCATTTGTCTCTGCCTCCCGAGTCCTGAGATTATAACCATGTGCCACCACAGTTAGCTTTCTTTTTTTTGTAACTCACTGAGTCTAGTTAGTGCTGCACACATACACATGGTGTGGGGACGTCCACTAGAGTATGCACACCCTACCAGTGTCCATACCCCTTAAGGACATAGATGCTTCCTCTGCCTGTAGCCATCCACTGCCAGTAGCCGCTCAGCTGGTGGCTGAGCCTCCTGAGCTCCTCCAGGGGTAATACATATTTTATATAATATTTACCAATGTCATATGTAGCTGTTGGTTTTTATGACTTTGTAACTCAGGGCATGTAATGGTACAAGGGGGAATATATATTGTTTGTTTATAGGAAAGAATACTATCTATTTTGTTGGGGAGTACTATGAATTGAATATATCCCTGAAAATAATTGTATTGTCAACTAAATTCCCAACATAGCAGTGAGGAGAGGCTACACATGTAAGAGAGAATTGTTGGCAGGGACTCTGTCCTCAGAAATGGATGCCATTCTCTTGAGAATGGAGTTATCAAGAGGGTGGAGTCCTTATAAAGCAAAGCAAGAACCTCTTACCTCTGTTGCTGTGTCTTCTGTGTAAGGACACAGAAAGAAGACCTCCCCTGAATGGCCAGGTGTTGCTCCTTCATCGCGGACTTACAAGGGAACTGAGTCAAATAATGTTTGTTTGTTTGGTTTTTTCTTTTTCTGGTTTTCTTGAGACAAGGATTCCTTAGTCTAGCCTGGCCTCAAACTAACCACGTAACTGAGGATGATTTTGACCTTCTGACCCTTCTGCCTCCCCACTTCCTGTATGCTAAGATTATAGGTCCTGAACAAAGGTGAGGCTTGATTGGTTACAATTACCCAGAAGACATAAAGCAAATGTCTTGACCAACAAATTTTTATTATATTTATGTAGTATGAGAGAATGTGTACGTTCACTGTGCATATGTGTGCGTGTGCGTGTGCGTGTGCGTGTGCGTGTGCGTGTGCGTGTGTGTGTGTGTGTGTGTGTGTGTGTGTGTGTGTGTGAAGTCATAGGACAACTTGTGGGAGGCAGTTTTCTTCTACCATATACTTCCCAGGCATCCAACTCAAGTTGTCGACAAGGGCCTTGGCAACAAGGGCCTCTACTCACTGAACCATCTTGCTGACCTATTGGCTAACACATTTTTAATCATTATAAATTACTCACAGTGGACCAAGAAGAGAGTCTTTGTTAGAAATGAGGGTGGTTGGGCTTATGACATGTTAGGCAAGAGACTGAGTTGGAGGAGCTCATGGTTGCTATCATAGTGAGACTTGTTACACTCTTCCCATGAGTGACAAATAGAAATTGTCTTATAATGTCTCATTTTTGTCCTCAGCAGGTGGAAACCTAGCATCTGTCACATGGTCAGACAAGCCAATAGTATGCTCCTTTTGTGGTTTGAACATATGCATAAGTAAACTTTGTGGGGACCCTATTTGTCCCTATCTCTTTATCATGGCCTCTTTAGTTCCCAGCAGCTGTGCTGGGTCTTCCATACATCACAGTAGTGATTTAGTGCCTCTGATGTATGTGATAGAGAGTGAATTTAGCCTTGAGTGACAGCTCTATGTCAGTAAGCGATGGGCTTCAAGGCAATCAGAATGGATAGTACTGATTTTCCAGGACACTATTATTTCTGTCAGTCACCCAGTCCCGTCCACCCAAGGAGGGGGGTCTGTGCGGGCACAGGTGGCTCCAGGTGCTGGGCTTTGGCTCTGCTGGTCCTCCTTGTTGGGCTATTATTTCCTCCCTGCTCTGTAACCACAGCCTCTGGCTGTCTGGGGTTGATAACAGAACCATAAATCTCCCTTCTGGCTGCCCTGTGGCACCTGAAACCTCAGCTCAGGCTTGATGTGAGAAAACAAGATAAGACATTATGGCTGGTATTTTGAAGTTATCCAAGCAGATGCTGGGAAGTCTCAGTGAGTCCTAGGCTGCTGGAGGTCCAGGCAGCAGCAGGAGCAGCGGCATCCCTCCAGGCACTGTCCATCCTGCCAAGTGAGATGAATGGTATTACCTGTAGATAGCATCTACAGGGCTTTGCACAGGGCTTCTAAACTTGTCAACAGCATAGTGGCTGTGTATCCCTGAAATAAAATGGTGTTAAGCAGAACCTCAGAGCATGATTGGGTTATTGCTGGCCCTGAAGGTGGGTGGTCAGGGACTAGGGGTTAGAAAGCTCCTCAATAGGCAGACAGAAAGAAAGAGGGGCCACAGATAGATAATAAAGATGGGAGAATCTGGCTTCTTCCATATATTCTTGACCCAAGACGAAGGCCTAAGGGCTTGCTGGTCTTTTTCTTCCACATCCCCACCGTGTGGTGAGCTGCTCTGAAAAGTGAAAGGCTGGGACCAGGACATGTTTCTCCCTAAGCTGTGGGCCTACAAGCCTCCACATCTTTGTTCAAACTGACTGATCCTAAATTAGGGAGGATGACACCTCAAAGACCCTTAAAACCCCCAACCCTCAAGGAGAGACTGGGTTTTGGCCTCTGGAGTGCCTTCTGTTTTGCAGGGGGTGTTTCTCTGTGTGCCTTGTTGTGTGTATCTGTTTCCTCTCCTTTGATAAAAGCCTTTCTCCACTGGCTATTTCTGTCTGCTGTGTCTGAGTTTTTCCCTGCCTTTTCATTCTTTAACAGGTAGAGAAAGCCAACTCAATCAAGACTCCCAGATGCTAACAGTGGGAATCAATGGGTTCCAACTCTCTAGAAGATGTTAAAGAACATGTCTTGATAAGCTCTTTGGAATCCCACAACCCAGTCCTTTCCTACCATTTTCAGACCAAGAACTTGTAACACTGAAGGCTTATTGAATATCATTGGCTGCATCTGACAGCCGAGTTATTCAAGCATGCCTAAATGAGCCCTTCTCATATGGCTGCAGGGACAATGAAACCCTCATGTGAAAGGTATCAGTCATGTCTCCACATCTGCCTCAGTACTTATTATGACCCATCTTTGGGAGAGAGAAAAGGCCACTCAAAATTTTTTCTGTGATCTAGAAGAGGGATGTAATTGGAAATGGCATGCTCTTTAGGGGAAAAGCAACACTTCTTTCAGAAGAGGAGTTGCTACTAAGGGCAGAGCTTCTACACATTACCTATATAGATAGCATCAATAACAGAGGTCCTGGCTGCTTGGGGAGGAGGATCACTCTCTGAAACACAAACATCCATGGAGTTCCGAGCATGGTAGAATTGGTGATCTTGTTTCAGAAACAAAGCAGGGCTCTCTGTGGCTGCTGCTGAAGTTGGTGACTTTAGATGTGACCAGCACAACAGATTCTGGAGACTCCAGCTCATACTGTTTTCTCATGTTAACACTATTGATTTCTTCTTTCCCTGTGGTGAGCAGGTCTAGCTCATCACAGCAGATGGTGTAATGACCTTGAGAGAATCCAGACCCCAGTAAGCTGCACCTTGTGTTGATTTTGATGTCTTCATCTTAACCAAGTTAAACCTACAAACACTGTAAGGGAGAACATACCTAGAATGCTTCGAGAAATCATAACCACTCCCAGTGCTTTGCAGGGGGCACCATTATCTGTGTATTTCACAACAAAATTTTAAGATGTACCCAGCTGCTTATGTTTTTGAGGACAGCATTTCCTCTGCTGCACCATTTAGATCTGCTCCACCTGGGGCTTATTTTGTTTTCCCACCAACTTTTCAAAAATGATAATGAGATCTCATTGTCACATAGCTTCGAGGAGAGCAATGCAGGGTGTTGTAGCTAGGAAAGTGTCCTGGGGGCAACTTAGTTTAATCAGACATGGAGAGGCTGTCCCATGGCACTTAATAAATGCCAGTGCTAATTGCAACTTTCAGAAGTATTTTGCAAAGAGCCACCAATCTCTTTGGTAAGCATGAAGCACCCAAGCCATTCCCAGCGGACAGAGTCTCCTGTTTCTCTTGCAGTACAGTACTGTGGGTAAGAATGACTTTGACAGGAGACAGGCATAGCTTCAGATTTCAGCTCACTACTAATTCTGAACTTGGTTTCTTCCCTTGTAGAATAGAAATAGCTCTGAGTATCTTCAGGGTCCTAATTAGTGGAGGAGGCTGTGTATCATTCAGTCAGTGCCACTCTGGGCACATGACAAGTGTTTGACAGATTATGACCATTGTTACTACATATTTGACTGATTAAACCATATTTAATAATTGCACACTTGGGGCTGGAGAGATGGCTCAGTGGCTCAGAGCACTGGCTGCTCTTCCAAAGGACCCAAGGCTTGATTCTAGTACCCACATGGCAGTTCACAAGCATGTGTGACTCCAGTCCATGGCACTTAATGCCCTCTTCTGGGCTCCACTGCTACCAGGCATGCATGTGGTGCACAGATGTACATACAGGCAAAATACCCATATATGTTAAAACAAAACAAAACAAAACAGTGTGCTAAAGGTTATAGAGCCTCACTTTATCTCATGCAGGACATCAATGCCTAGTGAAGAATTCTCAGCGTTGGTCTTATGTTTTTTGCAATGGAACAGTGTATAGTGGCCTTATTAATCCATGCTAACTTTGCCCATATAAAGGAACAATTCTGTCTCAGATCATTTCCCATTTCACCAATTCCAACATCTAGTAGTTTACCTTCCCCTGAGGAAGCAGAGACAAAATTTGTTCTTTCCTTTTCTTTTAAATTAATTCACGTGTGTGTGTGTGTGTGTGTGTGTGTGTGTGTGTGTGTGTGTGTGTGTAGAAGAGTCTGGTTCCATGGCCCAGGCAGGTCTAGAACTCTCCATCCTCTTTCCTCAGCATCCAGACTGTTTAGAGTACAAGTGTATACCACCACCAGACCCAGTTAATTATTTTGTCCTTTTAAAAAACTGTAATGATATAAAATACACACTGTTACATGCCCAGTATATGCTTGGTGATGGCCTGATATGAGCTGATTTCACCTTTCCAACAACTGTGCAAGAAGGAACTATTACTTAACAGTTTTGTAGATGCAGAAACGGAGAGTCAGCGGCTGAGTGGAAGTTCCCATGCTGTGATCCTAAGAGTTCAGTGAGGTGATGACTATGAAGGGCTCATGAACTATGGGTACCCTAGAGATGTGAAATGTGTGATTTCATCTGTGTGCTCCATGCCCAGGAATCAGGGAGAGGAAAAGAGTTCTGACCACAGGCACACTTACTTTCTCAACCGACTGGCAAGCCAGGAGGAAGGCCCTGTTCTGCCTCTGTTTCTGCTTATGTATTTTTTCCCATAGGGTTAAAAAGTTATTTTGCATTTTATGTGTATGTATGGGTGCCTGAGTATTTGTGCACCACCTGTGTGCTTGGTATCTGTGGAGGTCAGAAGAGGGCTTGGAATCCCCACATGGGTGCTGGGAACCAAACTCAGGTCCTCTGCAAGGGAAGTGGATTCTCTTCTGAGCCATCTCTCCATCCCTGGCCTTACATTTTAATTGTTCTGGAGCACAAGAACTTTCTGATTTTGCTGTCCCAGCTCCTGTTTGGCCCAACACAGGACTGTTCTAATGGATGCTTACATGTTCTCTAGATAAGCCTGAGTTTTGGTTGCCAGTAAGAAACAATAGCAAATAAGTCCTTGCGAGACAGACCTGTTCTCCCTTGAGATACCTGAAAAAGGGTTCTTAAGATAGGGATAGGGGAAGAGAGTCACCATCATCACTAGAAAGAGTATATAGCTTCATTAAAAAACCCTGCAATAGTGCTGGAGAGTTTGCTCAGTGATTATGAGTGCTTACTGCTTTTCCAGAGGACTGGAGTTCAGTTCCCAGTACCCATACCAAGTGGCTCATAACTGCCTGTAACTCTAGCTCCTGGCATCCAAAGGCACCTTCATTTATGTATACACAGACATACACATACATGTGAAAAATAAAATAAAAATTCAAGTATGTGCACACATGCCTATATGCACATCTACATACACGTATACATTTAAATAGTCTTAAGAAATCACACTAAAGGAACAGGACTCATTTGTGTGCTTAGATTCAAGTATGTTAGAAAGATGGTCAAATTAACATTATTTCACAACTGATACTTAGTGGTATGTACTTAGTTATTGATAGTCTGATTTTCTATGTTTGGGGATTCCATGTTAAGAAGTGATAGCTTTGGGTTCCCCGCTGGCAATTTGAGTTCCTTGCTCTACATGCTGGACCCTTTGATCCAAGGATTGGGGATCTGGGCTAAGTGGTGACTGAAGGAGGCTTTGTAGCCCTTCCCACATTTTCTCCCACCTCTCAAGGGGGCTTGAGCTGCTGTTCCCCTCAACAAGCCCTCTCAGTGGTACTGCCCCTCAGGTCTCCCCTCATCTCTCAAGCGGCCTTACTACTCCAATCTTCCAATATTGAAAACTACTCTTCCCTCTTCAGCCAGGATGAGTTTTGCAAGGAATAAATTTGAGGAAGTTGCTTTCTTGCTTAAAGCCTCTTTGTGAGTCTCAGAGTTAGCCTGCTCCAAAGCTAAGCCCCTGTTTACCCATGCTAGCAGTATGCTGATTTTGTTCAGGATGGAAGCAGAATTGCTTATGGAAAGGAACCTCTGCTCCAGACCCATTAGCCATGCCAGAACTCCACTAAGAAGCGACAGGGAGCCATTTCTGGTCAAAGCAAGCAGTGTGATGAGGGGGCAGAGAAAGGGGGAGGGTAACAGAGTCAGGGCATGGACAAAATACAATGATACATATGCATGGAAAAAGTCACACTACACTAGCAAAAATTTAATAAAATACAAGACATGTTCTCTGTTGTGACTGTGGTAGTGTTGCTGTTTGGGGACACTTGTTGCATTGAAGCTGAATAATATACTAGGCTGTTGGTATCCTTACAATTTGAATCCTTTGAGGGTGAACCTTTATTTTTCACTTGTAGTCAAATATGAACTTTCTATAACCTTTAGGAAAAATATTAAATTTATTTGCAAGAAAACATAAGACCCTTCAAAGTCAAATATCTGCTCATTTTTTCTGTCTTGAGTCTCTTATCAGCTTCTTCCATGTACTATGTATTCTGGTAATACTGAATTATTGGTAATTGCTCCCAAATACTAGGTTCTTTTATGCTCCTATAGCTGTGTGTGAATCAGACCCTGTATACTTAATGCTATTTTCCCCTTGTTGGCATTCGAAATTCCTTTTTATGTTTCAGAACTAACACGGGTCACCTCCTTGGGTCAGCTTGTCCTTTCTAGGTAGATGCCTATCCCAGAACTCACACATCTAGTCATATGCACAACCGGGCAAGGACTTGTTTAGTCTCACATTTGCGGACCACAGCAGCCACTCCCTCCTTCCTGTCTTCCATCTTTGTATGGGGATTGGATAAGACTTGTGTATGTCAACAGAGATCAACAGATTGCTGCTTTTGTAGAAAACTCAGCTTGGCTCCCTCTGTGCTGTCTGACTTTTTGTAGCCATAGAAGGGGCTGACAAAGATGCCACAAGGTAATTGAGTTCAATGGCAAAATCCCTGTATTCCAGTTTGTGACCTGGCTGAATGGAGGGATTCTAGAAGTTGGGAAGTGGATAGTTCTGTCACAGTTCCTGTCACAGGCTCCTGGCCTGGTGCATCTGCCTCTTTAGTCATTCTCTCTTGACTACTGGGTCCTGAGCCCTCAAATCGCCTTCCTGCACTGTTCTCCTTAGCTGAGTTTGAGAGGCTCTGAAACACAATCAGCACCACCCCTTGCACTCTGATAGTTTCTCTGAAGATAAAAACAGATCTCAGACACACAGTTTTGTTTCTCCTTTTTTATTTCATTACAATTAGAGTGTAATTGCTTGGGGACTGTGGATGCTGCTGTCCCACATGTTTGCATCATTTAATTTCTTGCCAATCATGTGTATGCTCACGTGGTTCTAATGGGCAGAATTGAAGCCGTGGTAACCTCTCACTCAAGGTGGCTCAGCTTCATGACATCCACTTTCCACTGCCCCCTCTGCATATTCCTGTCATTCAAGCCTCACCTAAGACCTTATTCTTGAAGTCTGCAGGGAAAACTGTTTTCAGATTTTTTTTTTTAAGCTAGAAAGCTGGGACTAAAGGAGAACCAATGGACTCAGAGTCCAGGCTTGATTTTCTTCTTGAGCTTGCTTACTTTGAAGATTTTTTTCAGAGCCAGTTTCAAAATTCTGGGCATCTAAAACCATTTTTAAGCTCCCTTCTCTCTTCTTTACACTAACCGAAGTCACCAGGATGTTCAGAGGATAGAAGGGGCATCCACCAGGATGCTCATATCAGAGCACAAAGAGATTTATCATCCTCATCTGGTCCCCACCAACCTCCCAAGGTTTCATCTTCTACAGCAGCACCTCCGGGTCTGTAAAGTGCCAACAGATACTGGGAAACCCTGCTGGTTTGTCAGCATCTATGGTAAAACAGAATCCAGTGTAAAGGCCAGCTACCTCAGCCAAGCATTCTTTAAAAAATAATTCCACCAGCAGTTGCTGGTTGTCAGCCATATTTCCAGGGATGGGGAAGCTGTGCCTTTTTCAGGTCCATGTGGACCCTTCACATTACTTAGTCCCTTACAACCTAGCCGAGTGGGTACAGACTCAGATGTGCTAAGTTCTCAAGTTGAGGAGCTGGCGTGAAGACAAGAGCCTTGAGCTGGAGAACTGGTCTACCTGAAGACCTTGAGTTCAGCAAGAACAAGAGGAGGTCCAATCTCAACATTCTATGGGATGTCAGGTGCAGGATGATTTTTGTCCATATTTGGTTGAGAGGGTGACACAACTCCAGTGCTGTGGTCCTGCCTGGATCAAGGATGTTGCAGAGGCTAGAGAGATGGCTTAGTGCTTGCCATACAAGCATGAAGACCTAACTTCAACTCACAACATCCAAAGAAAAGCTGAAGGTGGAGGCACTGTAATCCTAGCACTGGGAAGGTTTAATCAATGAATTGGTGATCTCCAGGTTCAATGAGAGCTCCTGTCTCAAAAGATAATGTGGACAGTGATTGAGGAAGACATCCAGTTTTGATCTTTAGCCTTTACACTTACTCACACAAGTGTGTGCACACATGCACACACACACACACACACACACACACACACACACACACAGAGAGAGAGAGAGAGGAGAGAGAGAGACAGAGACAGAGAGACAGAGACAGAGAGAGAGAGACAGAGACAGAGAGAGAGACACAGAGAGAGAGAGAGAGAGACAGAGACAGAGGGTGCTGGGGACCGGAAGACTGAATCTTGGGTCTTCTGAGTGACTGGCCCTTCACATCAGGAATTCAGCCAGCCTGTCTGTGCACACACATTTTGGAAGATATAGAGGAGGGACAATCCCCCCCCCACACCTCCCCGCCAGGATCAGGGAATTGGTATGGGGCACAAGTTTGGTGGCCATGGCAGTGGAGATGGGATGGGTCCATTTATTTCAGGAACTGGAAAACCGGTCACAGTGAAATTCTTCAGAGTGGATGTTCCAAAAGCAGAAATGGAGAAACACTGAAGAATACTTGGTGTACTTTACATAATCATTTTCCTGATTGCAAAACTGAAATCAGAATGCAAGTGACTGATGCAACTTGGAAAAAGCTCACAGGAGAGTACAAAGAGGAAGGCCTGCTAACCAAGGCTAAGTACTGCCCGCAGAGCTAAGCACTGCCCGCAGATGAAGCATGTCTGCAGAGCATCACTGTCTCTGTGATTTAAAGACTATTGTATAAGCATATCTACAAATTTTAGGTCTCTTTTCGTCATATTATTTCATATTCAACCACATATTTATTTTCAAGTTTTCTGAGGCAAGCTTTCTCTGGCTGTCCTGGAACTAGCTATGTAGACCAGGCTTGCCTCAAACTCCAAGATCTGCCTGCTTCTGCCTGGAACTAAAGACGTGTGCCACCACTGTCGGCCACACACTTGCTTATTTATATATAAATTATTTATAGATTTAATTATTTTTCTTTTTATATATTTAATTATTCATATATATATATATATATATATATATATATATATATATATATATATATAGAGAGAGAGAGAGAGAGAGAGAGAGAGAGAGACAGGGTATCACACTGTAATGCAGGCTATCCTGTAATTTGCTATGTAACCCAGCTGGCCTTGAACTCCTGCTTCAGTCTCCTGACTTCTGGGACTATAGGACAGAGCCCCTATGCCTTGTAAGATAAATGAAATCAACACAGAAGCCAAACACACACAGTGTTAGTGTGGTGCATTTTATCTTTTGAAAGACCCTTGGCTTCATAGATAGAGGAAAGATAGATAGCCTTTGTGGCCTAGGAAGCACAACCCATGTTGCCTGCCTCTACCCTTGGACACCAAGAAAGGGCCCCACCAGTGGCTACGCTTCCAAGGACAAATTACAGAATGGCCACTTGTTTTTTGCCCATAGTACAGATGAGGCCGTGAATATTTACTTAGTGGAACTAATTTATAAGGTCTTCTTATGTTTTCCTCTTATGTGGCTGTCTCATATAAACAGATGGGGAAAATACAAAAACAGCTGGCAGAGAGTGAAGGAAGAATCATGAATGTAACAATACTAAGGTGGACTTTCACGGATAAATCCAGGCAGCTAGAGGGTGGGCTATGCGTGAGTGTGGGGAATCAGTGAGCTGTTGCGGGCTCCAGGAGTGCAGGAGATGGCCTTGTGTCTGACTCTTTCTCAGGGCTGGCCTCTGGCTCTCATTCTGATGCTAAGGTTGTCCCTCGGTGGTTCAGTCTGCTTTCTGCAGAAAGGGGCTCATTATGCAGTACGGTAATTGAATCAATTGCTCCTGCCTGGTGGAGCCAGCGGATCAACACTGACCGGCTGGCTGGTTTTCTCCCGGTGCAATTGAGTTGCTGGTCAAATCTGCAGAGAAACACGTCTAACAAAACAGAATGCTTTAAAAACCAGCAGGAGCCTGGTGGGAAGGCATTCATACACATGGCTCATTTATTTCAAATCACACCCAGGAAATCCAGTTCATCTAAACAAATAGCCTAGTCCAGGAGGGAGGGCTGAGGAAGAGCAACTGGGGTAGCTATAAAATGTTAAGTATTGCATAGCTGGATAAAGGGGGATCAGGAGATCTGATGACTGTTTAAATTATGATAGAATGTAAACTCATGGGTGACATCTAATCCGGCCATGTTTCCCGCAATTATTCCACCCCAGCAGGGTTTACTTTCCCATCAGTACTGGATCGCAGAGCTGTCAGCTGGCGTTTTTGAAGGGTGATTTGTTGCCCTAATGATGATACTGAAATCTGTTTATGGTTGTTTATCTAAGGGTCATCTTTCTTCCAAAGCAGGCTTCTTCTCTGGGGATTCTATTTGGGCAGCTTTCTTCAATTCCCCAAACAGAACAACTGTCAGTATTACATGGAGGGCAAGGATCCTGTCCATGTTAATTTTATGACTGATGACTACATCACGGTCACCAAGCCAACTATGCTAAGAATCATGCCTTATGCATTCAAGATGCTTTAAGTATCCTGAGACCATAAGCAAGCATCATTTCCTACGCTAGTTCTGGATAACAGAACAATTACATATATCAATTACGTGAATGACATAAACAGAAATTGTGTATGTTGGGCACTTTACAATATGCCAGCCACTGTTGTCAGTGACAATCCCAGGATGTTGCTGCTGTTATTGTCCTATTTTATGAATGAGGAAATCAGGGCATGGGAAGCTTAAGCAACGTGTCCAAAGTCATTTAGTTGGCACTCTTTGTACTTACTGAGAGTTGGAGGAGAGCAGCATGATGTGGTACCATGCTTCACAGTATCTAACCAAAGTCTCAATCAGGGCAGATGGGAATGCTTGAAAAACTGCTTGAGGTATAGTCAGCAGTAGATCCTACAGGGCTCTGCATTTCCTTTAAGCTATGTGGTTTTTTGGAAATAGTTTCGTGCAAAGTCTGCATTCTAATCTGTGAGAGAGTTGGTATTATTCCAAATCTGAACCAATTTTCTAGAACTAACGACACCTCCCACATGCCTTGTTTATCTTGGAATCTCTGGTGGCCCTCACATCCTCTCACTATTGCAGTTAGTATGTGTCTTCCTGTTGGAGAATTCCAGGTGTCACAGGGAGATGATGGGGCCTAGCAAGCACCAAGGGAAGACTCCAGCATTGCTGCTGGGTATCTCAGGGACATGGATGAATCATCTGTAGTGTAGGACTTGGAATTCATCATTTGCAAAATAGGGTCTTGGGTCTCTTGGCACTCTTCAAGGCTCTAGAAGGCTGGGGAAAAAAGCAGAAGGTGAAGGCTGCCTAGTTGCCTCAGTTGCACACTTGACATTTTGGACTATAGGACCCATGAGGTCTATTCATTTCAAATGTATAATGTCTGAGAAAAGCTAATGATGGAGGGAGATATCCTCCAAAGGCTGTCCAGCTATGAGCTGAAATAGCAGGCTTCCCTCCTTAGAACTCTACCTGCCTCTGCCTGGTGTGGGCTTACTTGAGAAAGGGCTTCAGTGCACAGTCTCCCACTTTGTCATTTTGTTACATCTAGTGTTAAGCAGTTTCTCGTGGGCTTTTTTTAGTATAGTCATCAGGAGGCTATGTATTTCTGCTTTTTGAATTGGGACAGGGTTTAGTCAGAAGCATCAAGAGACTGTCATTCTATGTTTATCCTTGTGTTAAATGTTGCCTAGGAAACCTGTTCTTTTCTTTCTTTCTTTCTTTTTTTCTTTCTTTCTATCTATCTATCTATCTATCTATCTATCTATCTATCTATCTGTCTACCTATCTACCTATCTACCTATCTACCTATCAATCATCTGTCTTCAATTTACATATCTATTGTCTAATATATCATCTATCTATCAGCATTATCTATCTATCGCCTAATTATCTATTTGTATCCTCCCCATCATTTTTCATTTGAAATAGCTCCATCCAGTAAAAATGTTATTGGGAAGTGGAGTGAGTTTACTTGAGGAGACATGGGTGCCAGGATTAAGTTGTTTGCTCACTGCAGGCATATACACTTCTTCTAAGGACTATGGAAAGGACTATGACATTCAGTGCTTTAATCTGGCCCAGGATCAAGAAAAATAGGGGAGGGTGGGTTCAGACTTTAGACTGACTTCTTCCAGTAGCCTTTGTGGAGAGGCTTTTCAGTGTTTGCTGTGTGCCAAATTCTGCTAAGTGGGGAATGCATCTGTTCTCCCAGGGACAGTCCTGGCTAGTCCTATTATTCAGAATGGATATTAGCATCACCATCTTTCTTTCAAAATGGCTGCCCTAAACAAGACCTGAACAAAAACAATACCAATAGACATATGTGGAAAGAGGAAATCTCATGGGGTCCCACTGTAGTTGGAAGGTTTCTCAGGTCTCACCTGGCCTGTGGTCCCACAGATACTTATAAAATAATTACTCAGAGGCTTATATTATTTACCAATTGCATGGGATATGGCAGGCTTTTTGCTAGCTAGCTCTTATATTTTAAATTAGCCCATTTCTATTAATCTATGTTTTGCCATGTGTTCCATGGCTTACCGATCTGCTGACATGCTGTTCCTTGGATGGCAGGCTGGAGTCTCTCTGCCTCTCCTTTCTCCTCCTGTCTATCTGCTTGGATTTCTGCCTGCCTCTAAGCTGTCTTGCCATAGGTCAATGCAGCTTTATTTATCAACCAATCAGAGCAACACATATTCACATCATAGAGAAAGATATCCCACAACACCCTACACCTAAACAAAAACCCTAGACAACTAAGGAAGGCTGAGATCAGGAGAAATAGACTTCCCTAGGGATGGGCTCTCTGAGAATCCAATATAAATTGGCCAGCCATGAAATCATATACATAAAAGTAACACTAAATGGACTGAGCAATTCGTATTTATATATTTATGCATATCTGTGTGCTGATATGTGTGTATATAACAAAAACAAAGATAGGCCATAGATTTGAGGGGGGAGATGAATAACTTGGGAGGAATTGGAGGGGAGAAATTCCCTAAGGGGGGAATGATATAATTTTATTTTAATTTACATTTTTTAAAAAATTGAAACGCATTGGAATGCAAAGAACAAACAGCAGGAGAATATTAGAACTGCCTATTGGTATCAAAGACTTCCAACTCTACAGCTGTCTCAGCTGCTAAGAGACAATGTAAATTATTCACCAGTCTCAAGTGAACTTTCTGTGCCACAAATCTTTTGACAAAGTACTGAAAATTATGGATATCTCCAGAAACTATGCAATATAGTTATAACAGGTATACAACAAAATTTTGTACAATTCCATGGTTTGTATAAGCCTTGATGCAGCTACTCAGTCATAACACACAGACCTTCAGCCAATAGAAAATCAAATGGTCCAAGCAGTACTCAACCCCCATTTCTGCAATGTTCCCTGAGCCTTGGAGGGGATGATGTAGATGTTCCATTGAGTGCCAAGCGTACAGCAGTTATACATACTATACTATAAGTCAGCACTGAAACCAGTTGGAAATCTCTGAATTAACCATCACTCACTTCAAATAGAAGTCTCTGAGAAAGGCTGAAAGGAGAACCAATCCACAGCTATAAACAAATGTTTAGGAGGCAGTTTAATATCATATCCATTTATTAAAATGAGGGTTCTAGGTTTTCCCGTTGGGCCTATGGTGTCCCCAGCCATGGGTTTTTGATTGGGTTTATGGTAGTAGGCATGAATTCCCTCCTGTGGAGTGGATCTCAAATCCAATCAGAGAACAATTAATTACCCTCATATCAGCTGTGCCATGATTGCATCATTGGGCACATCTTGCTGGGCAGGTTGGTGTGTAGTTTATATGATTCGCAGCTGGGTAAGACTGCTGGGCTCCATGTGTCAGTTTTCACTTCTGGATGTGTGATAATGCTGGCGAAAACGATTCAGTGATGCCTCATACTCCTGTAAATCTACCTGCGTGACAAAAACAACAGGGGAGGAGTGGCTTCTTCTGGCTCACATTTCAGCCAGTCTTGGTGGGGAAGGCAAGGCAGAGCAGCTTAGCTCACAGAGGTGAGGGTATCATGGCCCGCAGAAGGCAAATGAGGAACCAGGGGCCGGCCATAGCCTTTAAAACCCTACTCCTAGAGACCTACTTCCACCTTTCAAAGGTTTCACAGTCTCTCAAAATAGTATAACCAGCTGAGAAGCAAGCCTCCAAAACCAGAGGCTGTGAGGGTTATTCCAGATTCAAACCATAACACCCCTCTTTCGTTTTGAGATTTGCCAATTATCCCATCAGAAGGATTTTTGTTCCTTTTTGCTGCTTGAATCTGGGCTTGGGAATGGCAATGGCTTTGGTCAATGGGTCATTAGTAAGTGTGATGCGGGCAGATTATTGAGAGCTGGCATGTTGGGGTTTGTGTCCCCTGTTGCCAGAGCCAGCCTGCTGCCATCTGGTCAAGCCTGGGCTTGCCTGCTTCTGGATGAGGAGTCAGTAGTACAGAAGTCTCAAAAGTCCTAGGAAAATCCACACACATACACACACACATGCACGCATGCACACATCTTAAATTTAGATTCTGCATATGAAAGAAAATATGTGCTATTTGACATTCTGAGTTTGGCTTATTTTGCTTAACATGATATTCTTCAGTTCTTGAAAACATAATTAGAAGAGATGTAATTGGTGTAACCCCCATACTGGCTCTTTGACTAATGGAGTCAGGGCTGAAACATTAGAAAAGGACTGAATGGGAGCCTGATGCCATAGTTGGCGCTCAACAAGATGAGTAGTGTTGCCACATTAGAATAATAGGTATTGGTGCCATGCTCAGACACTTCAGTAATTCTGAGTGGATGTGTCTATAGCATTCTTTTAACTTTTTTGTTTCATTTATGGAGAAGATAAATAGATTTTAAAAAGAAAGAGTGGGTAACTGAGTTTGATAAAATGTTGGTTAATTTTCAAGTGTTATTAAGATTTTTTCTCTATATTAAATCATTTTCACATCCCACTAGGTACCACATGTGTCCACTATGTTAACGGCATCCTCTGGCTTGGGTATGTTTGGTGTATACACATATGTATACAACATGTATAATGTATACATTTCTTTGGTAGAATATAAATCAGTGATTGTCCTGGAGCTTGATGCTTGGTAAAGCTTCCAAGTCAGCTGATCTGAGAACTCCAAAGAAATCCCTTGAGGAATCAAAAAAGAAAAAAAAAAAAACCTATCCATATCTTCTATCCCCTTTTGCTAAAAAGAAAAAAAAAGAACTCATAATTTTTGGTGGCTTTTTGCAGACTTTAGAGATAACACATGCCATGTTTGAATGCACCCCTGTGACTTAGTGGGTAACAGAAATGCTATCTGTTTGAAGCAGCTTGAGGAAGTAAAAGGCTTACAGGTTAGTCAGCAGGTCACATGCTGGCTGAAGTGTCAGGTGGGTAGGCTGCGTGTGGTCTCTGGGAAGCCACGGTAGAAGCAAGTGCAGAAAGAAAATGGCAGGAAAGACCTGTACAATTTTGGAGTGGCATCATGGGTTTTGAAGCATATTCAGTTCTCCTTCTGACAAATATGTATTTCTTGCTACTGGGCCATGACTGGGATTTAAGACCTGAGCATGACTGTAAATAGCTGTGTAACCTGAGCTGCTCTGTGTGACTTTGGAATTTTCTGATTGCCAAAGTCATATGTACTAGGATTAGTGTCAACTTAAGGTATTTGGGGGAAGTCTAAGAAGTGTGTGTTCTAAGGCAGGATCTCATCAAGTAACCTTGGGTAGCCTGGAACTTGCTATTTAGACCAGGCTGGCCTCAAACTCATAGAGATCCACCTGCCTCTTGCCTTCTAAGTCTTAGGATTAAAGGAATGTGCTACTACTCCTGGCAAGTTTTTAAGTTTCTAAGTCGATCACTGCCCCAGTTGCAGGCCAGCCTGTGAGCAGGTTTCCCTACCAATCTCCCCCACAATGAACCCTGCAATCTACAAGACCCACTCCCTACCCCCAAACCTACCCATTCCCCTGCAGCCTCAGTGGCTCCCTGAGACACAGAATCTGCCAACTTTGATTGGACCAAGAGGTGAGTGACTTTTCTCCCACCCAGAGAGTTCTACATCTAGGCCCAAGGCCCCAAGGTTTAGCCCATGCCCCCCAACTCCTGTTCATTGCTCCCCCAGTTGCAGGCCAGCATGGAAGATTCCTGTGAGCAGGATTTCCCACCAACACTCCCTATTGGCCCCTACAGTCTACAAGATGCACTCCCTACACCAAATGCACCCATCTCCCTGTGACCTTAGTTGCTTCCTGAGACATGGAATCTGCCAGCTCCTATTGGACCAAGAGCTACAATTGGACCAAGAGCAGCTTCCTCAGACACAGAGCTCTTGCACCTATTGGGAGAAGAGATGGGTAGATGCCAGTGCAAAAATACATACAACAACATAAAGAGCAATATGGCACCACCAGAACATAATGGTTCTACAACAGCAAGACCTGAACATCACAACTTATAAGAAGCAGGAGAAGGCAACATTAAAAATAACTTTATGAAGATGATAGAGGTCTTTAAAGAGAAAATGAAAAATTCCCTTAAAGAAATTGAGGAAAAGCCAAACAAAAAAAATTGGAAGAAATCAATAAATCCCTTAAATAAAGCCAAGAAAACCAAGAAAAAGCAATCCAAACAGGTGGAGAAAACAGTTCAAGACCTGAAAAGTGAAATAGAAACAATGAAGACACAAACTGAGGGAATACTGGAAATAGAAAATCTGAGTAAATGAACAAAAACACATATGCAAGAATAACCAACAGAATGCAAGAGATGGAAGAGAGGATCTCTTGTGTAGAGGATACAATAGAGGAAATAGATTTATCAGTCAAAGAAAATACCAAAGCCAAAAAGTCATAACACAAAATGTCCAGGAAATCTGGGACACCATAAAAGGGGCAAACCTAAGAATAATAGGGGTAGAAGAAGGAGAAGAATACAAATTCAAAGGCACAGAAAATATATTCAAGAAAATCATGAAAGAAAAGTTCCCCAACTTAAAGAAGGAAATATCTATGAAGATACAAGAAGCCTATAGAACACCAAATAGACTAGACCCTTCCTCCCAAAGAGTCCCCTCACCACACAATAATCAGACCACTAAACACACAGAATAAAGTAAGAATATTAAGAGCAGCAAAGAAAAAAATGAAGTGACTTGTAAAGGCAGACCCATCAGAATAACACCTAACTTCTCAATGGAGATTCTGAAAGTCAGAAGGACCTGCCACACTATCTCCTCCTGCTGCAGTGTCTCCTGCTGCTGCAGTGTCTCCTCCTGCTGCTGCAGTGTCTCCTTCTCCTGCTGCAGTGTCTCCTTCTCCTCCTGCTGCAGTGTCTCCTTCTCCTCCTGCTGCAGTGTCTCCTGCTGCTGCAGTGCCTCTTCCTGCTGCAGTGCCTCTTCCTGCTGCAGTGTCTCCTCCTCCTGCTGCAGTGTCTCCTCCTCCTGCCTCGGCTGCAGTGTCTCCTCCTGGCTGCTGCAGTGTCTCCTCCGGCTGCTGCAGTGTCTCCTCCGGCTGCTGCAGTGTCTCCTCCCGGCTGCTGCAGTGTCTCCTCCCCCTGCTGCAGTGTCTCCTCCCCCTGCTGCAGTGTCTCCTCCCCCTGCTGCATTGGTCCTTCTATCTGCATCAATTCCTATGGAAGTTTGTACAGATGTTTGTGAGCAATTCTTTGGTATTAATTGAGAAGCAGGATTGCTCTTGCCTTATGTGTGCTTTCCTGTGAGGTTGGTACTATGTGGAAGGGAAGTTTTGTTGTGTAGTTGCATTCAGTGTTGGCAATGGTAGAGTGAGTACATCAGGATAGGATCAGTGAGTGTAACTATACCCAGTATCTCCTTCCACCATGGGGAAGGATGTCTGCAGGTATGAACCAAGTCATTCATGAATGGACACTTGTTTCTTCCAGGGACTCAGAAGGATTTGTGACAGACATGTAGAGAAGAGGTATGATAGTGAATGCTCCAAATGAGACTCAGGAGAAACCATTTGTCCCACATGTCAAGGCTTATTGAAGGCTACCTATTATAAAGAAGTTTAAGAGGGCAAGATGACCCTTTCCATGGGCAGCATTTAGTCTTTTCCCAGCTACTCCAGTGTTTGCAAAATGGGCCATAAATCAAGTCACTGTGATGGCAAGCATGGAGGCTAAGCATGAGCTCAACAACATGAACTTGCCCTTACCGTTAACCTAAATGCTGCTCCTGGATCTTCAACCTGCTGGTGTCAGGAACCATGTTCATGTCATTGGCGATAGACTCCTGCTGGCAGATTGATGACATCAGACCACATGCATCAAGAGGAGCACAGAATTTTGCATTTCCTACAGGAGACACTGCTTTGGAGACACATTTCTTGTCCCTGCCTATAGAATTCACCAGGCTCAGCATCTGCAGACTTAATGAAGGCCTTATTTGCCACATGGCATTCCACATAGTATTACTCCTAATGGAGGAATTCATTTTACAATGACAAAGTATGGTAATACTTTCATGCTTATGAGAGTTGCTGGCCTTCTGTTCTGCAGCTCACAGAAGCATCTGCTTTATAGGATGGCACCAGGCTCAGTGTGGGCAAGTGTGTCTGCAGGAAGAGTGAATCTCAGTGAGTGAAGCTGTCTTACAAAGTGCATCATGTACTTTGACCCCATGACCAATGCACAATGCGTGTTCTCCTCTAGCTAGAACACACTTGTATTGTAGCAGGAGTGAAGAGGGAACATGGAATGATGGCTTCTTGCAGCATTTGTCCTGATAGCTGTATTCCTCACAGACAGCTGGGAATGCTTGCTTTCTGTGTCAGCAGCTTTGGGTTCTGTTGCTTTACTGATCCATTTTCCAGTGAAGAGAGTTTGTTTTAATAAAGACTACAATACATGGATGTTCTTATGCTCTCCCCATGTCACCAAGCCAAGGGGTGAAGGGCAGTTGCTGTGCTGTCTGGAGCGGCCATTCTTCTTGTGGGTTCATTGCTTTAAAACAGGATCAGTAAAGACTATGTGGGACCCAGGGGAATCTTTGGTGATTCTGGTGGTATTTTCATGCTAGTGAAATACTAGGTAAAAATGTTAGTACTTCTAACAGTCAGGGATGCTAAGGATTCAGAGCCCTCCTAAACAAAGTCTCAGGTTATTGTATGAGGTCAAAATGATGGCTGGCTGCAAAGATGGTTGAGGACAAAGGGTATGTGGGCCGAGTAGTGCAATGAGGTAAAACGTCAGCTCCGACCTTGGGGTCAGTTGTGGAATGATAGCTGCAGTAGCTACTCACACTTTCCTATGGCTATGCATATATGCCTTCATTCATCTACATGACACAACATACAACTTGCTCCTCCCTTTCCTATGGTACACTGCTGGTGATGGTGTTAACCACTGTTGACCCATAGAAAGTCAACGTTTGTTTGATTAATGTTTCTGGAGCTTCCATTCCCTAACTGGGTACCCCATTGCTTGAGATAGTGGTCAGGGCAGCCCACCATGGTATGAGTGCATGGTGAGGCAAACCATTTATGTCATGAGTCTGTAAAGAGAGAAGCATGAGAATAATACATTTCCCTTCAAGGCACACCCTCAGCAACCTAAGGGCCCAATATTAGGCTCTATCTCCTAATAGAGCCAATATGGACACTATTAGTCAGACTTCTCTAAAGGAGCAGAACATACATATTTCACACACACACACACACACACACACACACACACACACCTATGTCTACAACTATATAAGAAAAGAGAACAGGCATAAGACTTCTCTAGTCTTGTCATTTTCAAATGAAGGTTTAGAGAAATTCAGTATTTTCCTTAAGTTCATTATCAAAGACTCTGACCAGGAATCCAGGGCCCCAATGCCTTTTGGCACACCTGTGGCTTCTGAGTTGGCAACTGGCAGAAGATCAGAAAGGGGATGAGAGACCCGAGGGCATGGATAGGAGAGAAGAGGGACTCATGAGGCCCAATGGGAGGCAGTGGGGGGGGCACCTCTAAGTAGAAACGCTGCCTTGCTCACAGATTTCAGCAGCGGTCCTTCATTTTCAGCTTCATGTTGTTTTCTTTATGTGTCTGTTTCATGGCCGCTGGGTCCCCCACAGCTTTTGGTTGCTAAAATCACAGCCCAGAGTTATGCAGTAAGTAATAGCAGACCCAGAGAAAACCTCTGGGGAAGGCCAGACAAACCCTACAGTCCCAGGACTCAAACCTCTGAGAGCCCATCCATGCTGCCTAGCAGAGCCAGGGATGTTCTTCCCGGGGAAGAAGGTCAAACCTTCCTGGGGCATGCACATTCCCCAGAAAGTTGTGGAGAACAGAATGATCTCTTATGAAGGGTAGTTTTGTAGAAATATTTATTCTGTGAGAGACAGGCGCTGGAGCTGAGGACAAAGTAGTGAGGTGGTGGTTCAGGTAACTGTCAGTGAGGGTGGCCCGAGGGGTCCTCCCTGGGGTGTCTGAGAGGTTAGGACTTGATCTCTTTGCACCACTATTTCCTCTTTTTTTTTTTTTTTTTTTTTTTTTGAGAACAAGTATAAGGCAGTAGTGTGGTTAATACTTTTTAAAATCTCATGTAGCACCTCCCTAGTCTGGAGAGATTAAAGGAATCATTATTAAAGTCAGAAAAGGACAAAGTCCCAAGTGGTCACAGGACCGGGATTTAAGCTTGTCTCTGACTGACTACAGCTTATGCTTCCAACCACTGTGACATATAATTGGTGGCTTTCTTCTGCTTCTCAGGCCCCCACGCCCTAGCAGGAAGGCCCCACTTTCTATTACAAAGCTCAGAACAAGACCATCTTGGGGATGCTTTGTGTTAACCCATGATGGCATGGGGGAGGCTCCCTCTTTGGCCTGCTAAGGTGTGTCTCACTTATTTGGTGCACTCAGTTAAAAAAAAAAAAAGAAAGAAAAAATAAGGAAGAAGGAAAAAAAGAAAGGGAGAGAGAGAGTGCGCGAGAGAGCGAGCTTTCTCTGGGTGATCATGTGATTCACCTTCTCTTGGCAGCTAAGCTTTGAAGACTTAATTCATCTTTGCCTGTGTTTCCCCCATCCCTCCTGCCTGACAGTAGGGAGATACAAAACATTAATATAGTTTTTAAAATATTAATAGAAAGGTAGTGTCAAGTTGAGGAGAGATCAAGGGACCCAAGATGTGAATTTGGCTCTCAGTATACTCACCTAGTATGTTTGAAGCTCAGACCTCTGTTACCTCATGTGTAAAACAGACGTGCCATTAAGACCCACTTGGTCAAGTGAAAGCAAGTGAGGAAATTGTTATGAACTTCCTTTTAAAACTAAGAATGAGGTTGGGGGTGGGAGCAGGAGGAGGGATGAGAGGGGGATCTGTGGTCGGCATGTGAAATAAACAAAAAATTCCTTAAATAATAAAATAGAACTAAGAATGATAAGCTAGATGAATGATAAGCTAGGTGTAATAGTACATACTTGTAACCCCAGCACACTGGAGGCTGAGGCAGGAAGATCTTGAGTTTGAGGATAGCCTGGGCTACCCAGACAGGCTAAAGACTACATCATAACCAAAGAAAGAAGGGGGAACAACATCCTTGTAGAATGGCAGCAAACACCATGTAGAGTTCCATTGGTGAAGTTAAGATGATGCAGATAATAAGCCAAGTTTTATTCTTAGTCTGGGCTAGCTCTATCTCTTTCTGGATCAACCTTCAGGCTGGAGTGAGTAGGTCACCTTTCAAGCTCCATTCCTGCCCTGGAGTTTCATGACACTTGTGAAGTGTGTTTAGTATCAAAGCAACTTAAGATGGAAGAAGTTTAACCCCGCTATAAAATACCTTCCTTTTGGTTTTAGCAAAGCTGGAACTATTTCTCCCTAGTTACTCATGTTTTATGTATTTTGAAAGATAAAACAAAGACAAAAAGTGGTAGCAGCGTCTGTCTTGCACATTTCCTCCCCTCTGACGTCCTCAGGATATTTTTTTCAGATTACATACATCTGAAGATTAAAGGATGAATGCTTCATTAACTGCTAGACAGATTTCTGGATGCCTTTGAATAAAGAAAGGTGGGAGGAATGGGGTGTATGGACCCCCAGCTTATACTTTTTATGTTCCTAGTGGAGAAGGTTGTTGGCAGGGAGCCCTAACCTTCACCAAGCTAAAGACTTGCTGAGTCAGCAGAACCCAGTCATAGCCACAGTGACCACTCAGCCTCTGAGTCACCATTTTTTACTCACTTGTTCATTTTGTGCATGGGCAGGTGACTTATTCTTGAACACTCTGAGAAGACAATTGAAGGGAACGTGGGGCTGAAGTGCAAGACAGGGTTTTTTGCCCTAAAAAAGTGAGACAAGAGAGTGTGAGCAGGCTTTGAGAAGCTCGACAGATTTGTAGCAGAAACTGCCTTTGATGAAATGTCCAACAGCAGTATTGTGGGTGTTGAGGAGGGAGGTGCTCCAGCTCTTGATTACAACCAGACTGTTATCTGCGTTTTTTCTGTGATAAGGACAATGCATGATTTCTTCTACTCTGATAGTCAGGAGTTGTTAAGATTTTCTTTCAGGGTCACTGGAAAGCAGATAGGATCGTGCTAAGGGGCTCTGTGGGTAGGCAGAGAGCAGCAAGCCTGGCTGTATATAGTATGTACATGTCAACTTCACTGCCATTCACCACATGCCGCTTGCTTTCCATTCTGAAACTGTTGTCTTTTCATAATCCTTCTGGAATGCTCCTCACTCTTTCTGCCTGTTACAAATTCTATTATTCTATTTATTGTTGCTATGCAACTCAAATACTCACTGTCTTGGTCTAGGCTATTTAACAAAAGATTAGATGGCTTTTAAATAATAGAAATTCATTTTTGCTCATTCCAGATGATGGAAAGCTGCTAGCATGGTAAGGTGTTAGGAGACTCTTCTGGGTTGCAGATCATGAGCTTCTTGTGTCCAGTGTGTCAGGAAGATGGGATAGAGGTCTTTGGAGGAACCCCTTCTATGAGGATGCTTATGCCAGTGGTGTGGGCTCCATCCTCAAGTATCTTCCAAGTTCTCACTTTTTAGTCTCATCACATTGGAAGCAAGGATTTCAACACCTGAATTTTAGGAATACAATTTTAGATATTCAGTTCAGTTTCTCCCCCTTCTAAGAGCTTTGTAAAACCCCTGGAAGCCTTCTCTCCTGTGAACTTACCCAGCAACAAACTGTTGCATGCTGGGCTCCCCGCATCTATGGTTTGGTGACATTGGCATTCATTTGTTATCTTTCCCTTTCCTCTTTGATTCTAAGTGCTAGAGTGGGGGATCTGTATCTTACTATCACCTCACTGCTCGACTGCATCCTGTCTCTGTCTTGGCTATCACTGACTCAGTCCCATTCTTAATCATCTCTCATGGGGGTGCTGTTGATGCCTTCTTGGTTGGCCATGCTTACTTTGAGTCTACCTGTTCCATAAGTCCATGCTTGATTTTGTTCCAAACATCCTTGTAAGATGAAGATCTGTTCTTGTTGAATTTTGGTAAAATATCTTAATATAGTGTGCTCCCATCTGGTATCTTCCATTTTACATTGTACCCTTCCCACAAGGACTCTTATCATTTCACCTTGTTGAACCATTTACTTTTTCAGAAATATTCCATGATTATTCCTATCTCTTTGATGTTAATCTCACTGCCTGGAATATCTTTTCTAGGCTTGATTGCCTAGAAAATGATCATATTTGAAAATTGAACAGAAACATCACTTGCTTGGATCTTTGTGGAAATCTTAATAAAGTTAATGACAAGTGTTTCAGAGGTTCCTTTTATAATATGTGCTGGTTTGCATGATAATGGCCTCCACAGACTCATATTTGAGTGCTTAGGGAGTGATATTAGGAGGTGTGGCCTTGTTGGAGGAAGTGTGGCCTTGTTGGAGGAAGTGTGTTGTTGAGGGATGGCTTTGAAGTTTCAAATGCTTAATTCAGGCCCAATGTCTCTCTCTTTTCCTGATGCCTGCTGATCCAGATGTAGAACTCTTGGCTCCTTCTCCAGCATTATGTCGCCTGTGCACTGCCATGCTTCCTACCAGGATGACAATGGACTAAACCTCTAAAGCTGTAAGCTACCTCCAATTAAATATTTTCTTTATAAACATTGGTGTGGTTGTAGTGTCTCTTCAAGTGATAGAAATCCTAACTAAGACATAATACATGTCTTATGTAAAAATTACACAAGACAATGCACATGAAGAGCTTAATATAGTACTTGGCACTAAGACTATCTCTACATGCCCATTATTTTTCTTAAAAACTATAATGGTAGAAATTCCCTATTTAAAAAACACCATTGGAATTATCAAACATTGCCTCATTGTTCAATATTCAATTCTTTCTTGACTTCTTTTATGAAGCATCTCCCAATTACTTCAGCCCATTGTGTTACTATTTTTGACCGTTGCTCTGTTCTAGTCATAGGAAGTCAGGGGAAGAGGAGAGATGGAGGACTATTACATTATTTTTTTGAGCTGGCAGCCCCTGGGTAGCAAATAGACATATCCAAAATCCTCATGGAGGGAAGCATACCTTGATTTTCCCTTTAAATGGGGCAATCATTCCCAGTACCCTGTTCTAATTGGTTAGAACATTGGTGGGCACTGATCCTAGGGTCAAGTCAAAGGAAGTCAGTGAGCTTGATGGCAGCCTAGCTGGAGGAATGCTGCCTCAACATGGATCCTGGCAATGGAAAAGACCCATGTGATTCTCCCTGTTGAGCATTTGTTGAGATAGGAAGAGACAAGTGGTCCTGTGATGACAGGCAACAATAAAAAATGTGACTGCTAGTCCCTAAGCAACAGAGCCACCATGTCCCAGTGCTGAGGGACTCACAGTCTTGTTCTCAGAACTCCTGCTATTTGGTCCATGTTAGCTTTGAACTGAACAATCTTCCTGGTCAAGCCTCTTCAGTGCTTGGGTTCATGTATGCACCACTGTACCTGGCTCTGCTATACTATTAGTGAGGCCCAGCTCTTCATTTTTAGAATGAGATTCTCATGCTCTTATTTATATCCTTATAGTATGTCCTTGGCCTATTTTTAAGGCAATCGAGTCCTGTAGTAATTAAGATATGCCTATGTAGCAAGAACTCCCTATATAGCAAGGATACCTGTCTTATTGCACTTTGGCAAAGCTGATCATATAGTATGCTCCAATAAAGTCTTTTTGGTTGATCAATTGATCAGATACTTAGATTGAGTTTCATAGGAACTAGGGTCTTTACTTTTGGAGCTCGTTCTTGAAATATCTTCTAGGGACTTTAGCTTAGATCTGGTTGTGTCAAGGTTCTACTCATATGATGCTTGTGGACAACTGGACTTGCTCTATTTAGATGAACCCACTTCTCAACAGATACTGTCATAGACTGGCTGAAGGAAGACACAGGTTTCTAGGAATTCATCTGATCTTAATTTTTCTCTTAAAAATAACATTGTTAATATTAATTCCTTGCTGCATTGACAGAGATGTAAGAATCAATCTTTTAAAGGCTTCCTTTCCTCATGATAATAGGTCTAATACATTTTTAAAAATTTTAGTTTTATTTGAAGAAAGGTCTCCCTATGTATTCCAGGCAATTCTTGAACCCACTGTATAGACCAGCCTCCTGAGTGGTGAGATTATACCCACAAAGTAGTCTTGATTTTTCAGTGCACAAGGGAAGTTCATATCAACCCACTCAGGTAAGTTTCCCAAGCACTTGACTAGCAGTTAGATTAATTTCTATTTTTAGAGGTAAGAAAACTGAGACTCTAATGAGTTAAGCCTCATGGCTAGTGATCCCCTCATACACAGTTGATGACAAAGGTTGAATCCATTATTATTATTATTATTATTATTGTTATTGGCAAATACCTACTGGAGGGGAAAAGTAATCATCATCATCACCCAGCTACAAACCCTGCAACCTAAAACAGCAGTCTGCATACAGTACAAACTTGTGTAGTAATGGTACAAATGTTATGGAGATAACCATTGATTTTTAAAATTAAATTTAAGGCCCACTTCATGAGATGGAACCCATATCCAACCCTGTTAAAGCAACCAGAAATTTGAGGCTAGATAGGTTATGGCTCCTAGGGGAAAACCCACTATTATTATTCTGCTAAAGGAACATAGCAATAAAATGACTCCTTATGACTTATTGCTTTACCCATAGGTTAGTGCATCCCTCAGTGATCATCAGAGAAACTTTTCTCAGTGTAGGGTAATTAATAGAGACCCACAACTGGACAATGTGCAGAGAGTGAGACACTTTGGAGCACTTCGCCATCCCTTAATGGGATGCCTTTCTCAAACCCCTCCCCATAAGGCTCAGGGAGGCAGAAAGATCATAAGAACCAAAGGTGATTCTAAGACAACATCATCCAGACACAACAGGACTGACACACATATGAACTCACAGAGACTGGCAGCAAGCACAAAGTGTAGCACAAATTGTTAGAAGGTCTTACTAATAAAAACAAACCTGAGAGCCAGGTATTGGGGTGAATGCTGAAAGATCAGGGAAACAGAACCAGCCACAGCTTCCTCACCTCGCCAGTTCCTCAGCTGATCCTGTTTCCTCAGACTGGAAGCCTGAATCCTCATCCAAATGGGTCTCAGCTGGACTGCTGCTCCAACCCTAAAAGCTTATCAGGTTCTACTTCCTGGTTTTCATGTCTCATATACCTTTCTGCTTCCTGCCATCACACGAGACCTGTACGGGTTGAAGCCAGATGGGGATACTGGTACTGAGGGGGAGAAGTTATTTCCCCAACAACAAAGAGGTTATTTCCTGGGGGAAAGGGAAGATCAGTGGTGTTAGAAGTGTTAATGGATGACCCTAAGTGCTGGAAGGCCAAATACTGAAGCCATGAGGCAAAATGCAGAGGCATTATAAGTTGAGTGTCTTCTACTTGCAAGGATTCAGCTAAGAGTAAGAGCCCCAAGAATAAGAAATGGGGTAGGTTAGAGCTCAGTGGAAATTCTCAGAAACTTTAGAAAACAAAAGCAAAAGCTAATCAACCAACCTACCAACCAACCAAATCCCCAAACAATCCAACTAGCACTGAAATTTGAAAAGAGTTCCAGGGCTGTTGCTTTCTTGGAATACATTAATAAGTCTTCCAGGACAATTCACAGCTGATCACATGAAGACCTCTGCCCACTTCCATGCTGGAAAGAACAGGCCTAGAGGTGGTGTTTGGTGGCAGTGGATGTACCACCAAAGTTAATGAGAGTGGTTCTTTTGTTGAAGAAGTTGGCAAGATGGGCACTCAAAATGGCTTTTCCTCTTTCCACCTTTCTTGTGTTAATGAGAAACAGGCACACAGTGGGATGCTTTGAGATACCATAGGCCAGACTTCAGAACTAAATGAATGTAGAGGTGAAGTATTCATCTGCCACAGCTTAGGTTTATTCTTGATAAAGTGTCTGCTCATTTACAGGAGCAGGTCATTGTCGACTTCTCTCCTTTCATTCTGAAGTAGGTGAACTTTGACTCAGTAAGCAGAGGTTGGCAAGCATGAGCAATGTTTTCATGAAGACATCTGACTTAGCTAAAATTAGTGCAATGTAATCATGACTTCATGTTGCCCAATATAATCCATCTTGTAAAGAGGGGATGAAGATTTTCAGACAGATTTTTAGCAGCATCATCAAGAAGGGTTTGTAATCAGCTCTCAATCATGCTTCCTTGGGGAGAGGAGCTGAGTGTGGTTCATGTAGATGACATACAACTCCCCAATCCTCTCCATTTGATTTTGATTAATGTCTGCGTCTTGCTGTAAGGCAGGTGTTCCTAGTTCTCTGGGAATTCAGATCATTTTGGCCTCAGCACTGAAGGCACAAACAAGGCTGGAACCATCTCCAGAGGCCTGGAAAGTCAAGCAGTTTCCTCCAGAGGGAATGGGAAGGAATCCTTCCCAGCTGTCCTTGCGGTGACAAAGAGAGTGCATTAGTCGTCATGATCACATACAACATCTCTGCACTGACAGAGCGGAGTGGCTTGCGTCTGCCTTCTTCAGCGAAGGCTAAACATTCTGTTTAGGTGAACCTAGGTTACAGAGAGAATGAGATGTAGGGATGCAGACGTCTTTTCTTTGTGGTGACATTGACAAGATTTAAGTTTAAAAACTAGAATATACTTATTTTCAACAGTTTGGTGCATGTAAACAATGCATTTTGATAATTTGTACCTCAAAGCTCCTTGCTCCCTCTTCCCAGGTACCCCAACACATCTGCACCTTCCTTTTGTATTCTTTCACTTTTTTGTTAAGAACCCACTGTGTTCAATTAGTGCTGCCTGTTGGAATGTTGATTGATCTTGTTGATGTCGTCATAGGCAGCTAATCATAGCTGTAGTGAATCATGGGTGCAATGACCATGTCATGTCCTGAAGACAGTGTTTCCCATCACTCCTCCCCATCCTCAGGCTCTTATATCCTTTCTTACCTGTCTTCTGAAAAAGTCCCCAAACCTTTAAAACTGAACAGCTTTTGAATTGGATAACTGGGTTTGAATGTCACCTCTGAAAGGCTACTGACAGTCTTCAAGCCAAGTGTCTGCATGGGATGGCTGGACATGCAGCTCAGTGGAGAATGCTTTCCTATCACACACAAGGCCCTGAGCCAGGTTGTTAGCATCACAGGAAGAAAAAGGATCCAGTCTCGATGCTTTCCTTAGTTACTCTGTATAATCGTGAAGGAATAGAGTAGGCGCTCTACAAATGGTATCAGGCTAATATGAAGAACTATTGACCAGGGCTGGGGAGATGGCTCAGTTGGTAAAGTGCCTGGTAACAAGCATGAGAACCTGATTTCAGTTCCTCATCGCCCATATAAAAGCCACATGTGGTGGTACTATAATACTAGTGCTGGGTAGAGGGGACCACAGACTGGATCTCCTGGGATCCATGGCCAAATATTTTGGCCAACCAGTGAATTCCAGGTTTTGTGAGAGACTCTAGGTAAAGAGTGATAGAGGAAGACACTCAGTGCTAATCTCGAACGTTCATGTATGTGCACAATCAGGTGTACACGTGCACACACACACACTCACACACACACACACACATACACACACACACACACACACACACACACACACACACAGAGAGAGAGAGAGAGAGAGAGAGAGAGAGAGAGAGAGAGAGAACTACTTGAACTTTGTTTGATTTATTCTATCAATAAATAAAAATCTAGAACTAACATAGACTGCAAGCTAGTACATAATTAACTGGGCATAAGCCTACATCACCATCCTGGAAAAATAGATAAAATTACACGGAGGGCTATGAGAAAATACACCACAGATACTTATGACTGGAATGAACATTCATATCTGGAATTGTCACCTATCAAAAGTGAAAGACACTGATGGCTCACCAATAGGCTGATGAAAGTGCAAGCCAGGCACTGGGTGTCCTTTACCAAAACTTTCCAGACTGGGGAGATGGCTTAGTTGGTCAAGTGTTTGCCCTGA
Organism: Onychomys torridus; assembly: GCF_903995425.1. Classification (NCBI taxonomy): domain Eukaryota; kingdom Metazoa; phylum Chordata; class Mammalia; order Rodentia; family Cricetidae; genus Onychomys; species Onychomys torridus. The sequence continues at coordinate 11,021,402 of NC_050453.1, forward strand.
ATGTATAAGAAACTGAGTTCAATCCCTTACAACCCACATAAATGCATTCATTGGGGAATTTAAAGCTAATTAAGCAAATCAAGCTTGAAGTTTACTCTGTCTGGACATTGAATTTCCTGCCCACTCAACCAACTCCACTATCCACTCATCAAGAATCACTCTTGCACATGGGCCACCATCTTCCATAGCAATCAAAGAGTAAGCCCAAGCCTATAAATGAGTACAACACACTCAACGCCCATTTGGTGACTTTTGTTAGGTGACAATTTCAGATATGAACGTTCACTCAAGTCATAAGTATATGGGGTGCATTTTCTCATAGACCTCTCTCATAGAGTTTTATCTATTTTTCCAGGATGACGATGTGTGCTTGGGCTGTTAGTTATAGACTAGATTGCATTATAGTTAGTTCCATTCAGCTTTTTAAAACGCTAAACTAAATCAAAACACAATCTATCAAATGACAATAGAAACAATAGCAGCAACAACTGGCATGTGATGCCTGGAGTTAGTTTTGCAGCGAAGATGCCTGTTTTTATTCAGGTTATCATCTGTATGAGTCCCTGAGGACTTTGACACTCCAAGACACTTCTTGTACTGAGGGAGCTTTTGGGTTCTTGTCAGTGGCTCCTTTCTCTCTGCCCTCACCTCTGGGTTGTCAAGCAGCTTATCTCTCTCAGGAGTGGCAGCCCCAGTTGCAAGCTTCAGGTTACCCTTCTAATCACTACTCTACATGGCTTCTCCAAGCAAACAGTGAGCCCTACTTGACTCAGGCCAAGAGCTGTATTGATTACTAACTTCAGACAAACATCTGGTTTTCATTACCCATGGTAGCAGACCAGAGCGGGTTGCTGTACTGGCTGGTGTGGTCACTCAACAACCATCAGGATTAGCTATAAAGAAAATTTAACATATCCTGTAATTACAGTCTGCCCAGCATAGAGTGGCTGAGGAATCTGCAGATCCGATTTCAGGGTGGGGAAAAAATGTTTATTGTATCTGTCCTACACATTTATTTACTCAGAGGTCAGAGGCCTGCTGAAATATGGCCACCCTTAGCACTGATGCTCCTACAAGGGCAGAGCAGCTTCTTGTTTAGGTCAGGAAGCTCCAGCAAGGCTCCAGGCAGATGCTCCCTTAATGCTTTTACAGACTTCGGAATTTGGAAATGAAGGAGTGGATCTTGTCTGGAGTAAACAAATCCTTACCCTCCACAGCGCCACAGGCCCTTCCCTGGCCCCCTACTCACCCTTCTGATAGTGCCTCTGGGGACTGTTAACTGTTCCCTCCTGCTACAGGGTGACTGAGGCAGCAAATGGGCGCTAGGCACTTTAGTACATTTCTCCTGCACTCTTCCTAACTCCCTTGGGTGAGTGTGGCAGAGGAACTGGGCTTGAATTGTCAAGGCTGGGGGAGCGTTTGTGCCGCAGCATGCTAGGTGAGGAAGAGCATCTTCCTTTCTGTTTTTCCTATCAGGAAAATCATGATGTAGCCCCCAACCCCCAGTCTTTAGGATATGTCCCCCCCCATAATATTTTCAGCAGACCTCTGAATTGTAGTGACAGTTGCTACAAGGACCCCCAAATAGCATATTATTAACAACACTTCATGTTGCTTTGACACAATCAGCTTCAGGAAGGGTTTCTCTGGGTCCACAGTTTGATGGTGTAGTCTGTTGTGGCAGGGGAGGCATAGAAGCAGGAATGTGAGGCGGCTGCTCACATTGCATCTACAGTCAGGAAATGGGGACAGGTGAATGTGGGTGTTCAGCTGGCTCACTTTCCCCAGCCCATAGGATGGTGCCACACACTTGAGGTGGGCTTTACCCCTTCAGTTAGGACTTTCTGGACGCACTGTCATATGTGCTGCTGAGGTTGTGTGTTCCCTGGCAATCCTAAAGCTAGTCAAGGTGATAATAAAGATTATCCATCACCAATAGGAACCGTAAAAGGTTAAGAACACTTGCTGCTCCTGCAGAGGACCGAGTGTCAGTTCCCAGCACCCACACAGTAGCTCACAACCATTTGTAATTCTAGTTTCTGAGGATCCAACACCCTCTTCTGACCTCCATGGGCTCTAGGTACTCAAATAGTACACATGTAGGCAAAACACTTATACACGTAAAATAAAAATAAATAAATCTTAAAAAAAGACAGATAAACTGTACACTTGTCTTCAAATGCACTAGACTTTATGGCTGAGACACTTGTGGAGAAATAAAAGGAAACCAATCTAAGACATTATAAGGTAGACAGGAAACTGTGGGAATCAAGAAAGCTCAGTTTGGGAGATCATGCTCATACTGGTGGGGCTGATTTTATATACAATTACAAAGCAGAGATGGAGGACCTTTTGACCTCTCCTTTTTTTTTTTTTTTTTTTTTTTGGTTTTTCGAGACAGGGTTTCTTTGTGTAGCTTTGTGCCTTTCCTGGAACTCACTTGGTAGCCCAGGCTGGCCTCGAACTCATAGAGATCCTCCTGCCTCTGCCTCCCGAGTGCTGGAATTAAAGGCGTGCGCCACCACTGCCTGGCTGACCTCTCCTTTTTTAACCCCTAAGTTTCTTTAACTGTCTCTTAAAAATTAGAGTATAAATGAAAGTTTAATTTTTCACTTTTTTTTTTTTTGAGCTGAGGATAGAACCCAGGGCCTTGCACTTGCTAGGCAAGTGCTCTACCACTGAGCTAAATCCCCAACCCAAATTTAAATTTTTAAAGCTGTGCATATGCATGTGTGCCTGTGAGGAAACATGTACATAAGTGCAGATGCCAGCAGAGGACAGAGACATATAATTTCTCCCTCCCCTACTCCCAGACCTGGAGGTACAGGTGGGGTGAGCTGCCTGACATGGATACTGGGAACTAAGCTTGGGTCCTCTGCAAGAGCAGTATGTGCTTTTAATCACTGAACCATCTCTCTAGCCCCTAAAAGAGAAATTTAGATGCCATATTTCTGAAGAGGAAATTTCATGTATTGCTAAGCTGGTTAGGGAAGTTTGGGAGCAGACACTGTTCTCACATAGAGAGGTTAACCACCAAGGAGAGACAGCCATGGAGGAAGTAAGACCTGGAAGCTGGCCAATCAGTCATTGGCAAGCATGAGGGAGAGGCTGGACCCTAGTCTCTGAGGAAACATTTATTATTATTATTATTATTATTATTATTATTATTACATATGATATAGGTTTCCAGGGGGAGGAGGCTTGGACTTGGTTATCAGGTCTTATGTGAAAGACAGCCCAGTTGGGCACATTGGCACTCTACTGTATTCCAAGCTCTCAGGATGCTGAGGCACAAGGATCATGAGTTCAGGGCCAGCCTGAGCTACATAGACAGACCCCCATCTCAAGTTTGCCCTCACCACTCAAAAACACTCTAAACAAGCAAAAACCAACAATGCAATGTACTATTACCATCTGGATACAAGGATGGTGTTTGACAAAATTCTGGAAGACTGGACTGAGGCTGAGACCAACCAGAGGAAGGAGCCAAATAGTCACAGTTGGTGGAGGAGGAGGAAGGGGGAGGAGGAAGGGGAGGAGGAATGGGGAGAGGAAGAGGAGGAGGAAGGGGAGGAGGAAGAGGGATGAAGGGGGAGGAGGAAGGGGGAGGAGTGCTTGGAGATAGTCATGTCTGACACATGTAATCCTCTGATATTATCCCTGCAGGCTATTGCCTCTTTGTCTATGGACATTTGAAAGAGAAAGTTATAAGGAATGAGGTGGCCATAGAAATGTGGGTACATCCCATGGTATAGGCACATGAGAAAACAGATATTGGAGGAATTTTAGTTTGGGATATAAGAAGCCTTCTAACTTTGTCTCTTTCATAATTGTGAATATTCCAGAATCTTTGGACTTCCTCTATCATTAAACAAAGAAAGCATGTTTCCCTTGTAGATGCATTAAGGAAATATTGTTCATGAGTATGAATATGATCAGGGTATACTGAATTGTTTCCTTGCAAAAGATATCCATGTATTTATAATATTGTAAACACTGATTATTGATAAAGTGAGAAAATATGCTATAACTAGTGTATTAGTTTCCTAATGCTGTGTAACAAATGATACAAGATTTAGTAGTCTAAAAAAATGCCTTCCATTATCTTATTTTTCTGTCAGTCAGAATTCAGGGACAGAGTAACTCACTTCTCTCTTCATGGTCTCACAAGGTTTAAACCAGAGAATCATGTGGCCTGACTTCCTTTTCAAAAGCCCTGGGAGAAGGATCTAATTCCAAGCACATTGGGATTGTTGCTAAAATTGAGTTTATAGCAGTTGGGTCAGTGCGGGCCTGGTTTTCCTGCTGGCTTTTGACTGAGGGCTACTTTCTTCTCCCAGAGCCTGCCCATTCCATCAGTGGTTCACACATGGCTTGCTGGCCTTTTTTGTCAGGGTTGCTGGACTATATTTCAATGTCTTGGTTCTTCTGCTCCTAGCCAGAGAAAATGTCTCCTCTAAAAAGCTCCTATGATCAAGTCAGACTTCATTATGGTTTGTATTAATGTGTGATTTGTCCCTCCGAAAGGCTTATGGCTGGTGGCACTATGTTGGGAGATTCTGGAGACTTAGCTGGAAGAAGATGGTTGTCTCCTCGCTTTCTGCCTTCCTTTCCCCTATGAGGTAACTGACTCTGTCCCTTCCTGCCCTCCTCCACCATGATGACCTGTCTCACTCTAGCCCAGAAAAGATGTACCCACACCACCACAGCTGGAAACCTCTGCAATTGTCAGTCAAAACAAATTATTGTGGGGCTGTTTCTGTGACTGAACCTGACCATTTGTTTCTTTGGAACCAATTTGTTTTAAGAGAAAGTAGGAAAAACCTAGAGACCCTGGAGGGCTAGAGAGACCCTAAAATGCCATGAGCTCAGCTTAATGGACACCTCTAGTGGGTTCTCAGAAGCCTGGGATGTGGACAGGACTGTGGACATGTGGACAGGACTCTTCTCATGAGGTTTCTGTTTTGTTTTTGTTTTTGTTTTTTTCCAAACTGGATGCGAGGCCATTTATATTACATTGTAGCACAGAACTTATCTGCAATTTGTCTGTATCTTCAGATTTTGTGTGAAGCTGAGTTTAAAGGTGATAGACTAATTAATCTGGTGGACAAAATTTTAAGGCAGCTAGCATTCAGGCTATGGCAGGGTTATTATTTGTTCCTTTAATCCAGGTTTATGGTAAGATTTTGAGAGCAAAAAAAAACATCACAGAGAGGCCTGAAGAATTTGCAGCTTAGCCAGAAAATTATATGTAAAGTTAGGGTTAAGGAAGGCACAGTTTCTGAAAATATTAGTGTCATTAAAAGAGGGCATATAGAGGGCTTAAGAGATGGCTCAAGAAATTAAGAGCATTGGCTGTTCTTCCAAAGGACCCGGGTTCAATTCCCAGTACCCATATGGCAGTTCACAATTGTCTGTAACTCCAGTTGCAAGGGATATGAACCCCAATGAACATTAAATAAATAAATATTAAAAAGAGGGCATATATTGCTTTGGGACACCAGGAATGATGTCTTGAGGGCATCTCAGGGATTAGACAGACCTTATCTGTCATAGACTCAAGGGTATAAAAATAAACTCTTTGGAAAGACTTTACTTTGAGAAGAGCACATCACTAGGGACCCCTGTTATGGGGCGCCTATAAGAGATGATGACTCAGACACAGTTTATAGGCAACTGAGAGTCTTTATTTCAGCTGGCAGGGACTACACTCAGGTATTCGGGACCCAAGTATAGCGCCAAGTGTTTAGAGTAAGGGGCTTTTTGAAGGGAAAAAAAAAATACGTCCTGGTGTCCTGCTTGGTAGCTGCAAGGGGAGCTTTTGCACAAACAGGCAGTTTAACAGAAGCCAAGATAAGTTAGCTGCAACAATCAAGAAAATGCCCCACAGACATGCCCTCAGAATTTGATGGAGGCAATCCCTCAACTGAGGTTCCTATCCCCAGGAATGTCAGACTGACAACGGACACTAACTATGCCAAAGACATTCAGCTCCTGACCCTCCATGACTCAGATCTATCTCACAATGTGAGGTTCATTCAGTCTACCTCTAAGAGTCCCCACAGTCTTAACAACCAGCATGAGTTGAAAAGCCGACTTCAAAACCTCCTCTGAAACTCAAGGCAAACTCTTAGTTGTGAGCGCTTGAAAATAGAGAAACAAGCGACACACTCCCAAGATAAAATAGCTGCTCCACAGAGCAGTTATTCCAGTGCAAAGGGAAGAACAGGGCTACAGAAAGAAAGAGTGGGGTCAAAGCAAGAACAAAACCCGATAGAACAAACACCCAACCTGTGGCTCCAAGGACAGCGTCTGGGGATACAGGGTGGCACATTGCTGCCTGCTCCATAACACTTTCCTTAGCGCCTTAAGAGGACTCTGTGGGGAGAGAGGCACAAAAGAACCTGTGTTAGCCACACATTTGGATGGATCCCCATTCCTCCACCACGTTCACCTTAGGTGACAAAGACAGTGGACCTATTGGTCTGCTCTATTATTAACCTTGGCGATTCCCTGCAGATCTCAATTTTCTTGCTTTATTCCCCCCAAAATTTACTATGTCAAACACGTTCTTTTTTTTTTTTTTTTTTAAATTTATTTATTTATAATGTGTTCTGCCTGCATGTATCCCTGCATGCCTGGAGAGGGCACCAGATCTCATTACAGATGGTTGTGAGCCATCATATGGTTGCTGGGAATTGAACTCAGGACCTCTGAAAGAGCAGCCAGTGCTCTTAACCTCTGAGCCATCTCTCCAGCCCATCAATTACTCTCTTAATCTTAAAACCTAGTTTTACAATTCTACTCCTTTGGTTCGTTAAGTTTTCTTTTTGGGGCTGGTAGCTCAGAGGTTAAAGAGAACTTTTTGTTTTTATTAGAGGACTGGAGTTTGATTTCCAGGCCTCACATGGCCACTCAACAGCTGTTTGTAACTCAACAGGGATCTGACATCCTCCCCCGGCCTCACCGGGCACCAGGCATGTGCATGGTGCACATACATACATTCAGGCAGAATGCTCAAACATAGTAAACAGTTTTCTTTCGCATTCCTTGTCAGTGTCTGCAACCCAGAGTTTCTGTGTCAGGCTCCTTCTTTCTCACATTCTTTTGCTTCCTGCCCTATGATTCCAGTGATTCCTTTAGCATGGATGACTCCCGAGTCTGTCTTCAGCTTGGCATTCTCTCTTGTGTTTCAACTCACATATAGTTGACCTGATAGACACAAATCTACTCGTGAGTCCTCTGTACATTCCAAATGCTTTGTATTCTTTCCCACATTCACTTCCCTTCTGGGATCCATCACTTAGTGAGCAATGCTGCCTCTTCTCATCTGCTCACAATAGAAACTTGAGGTTTACCCAGGACTTCTCCTGTTCTTTGGCTTCATCTGGCCTCCAAGTCCAGGAACATCTGTCTCCTAAAATACATGTCTATCTATTACTAATTCTCTGCCTGTATAGAAATAGGAAGACTGCAAGGAAGCGGCCACCTTCCACTCCCATGACTTCTTTCATACTATCTTCCAAAGTCTGCATTTTCTTTATTTTTTCTTTTCTTTCCTTTCTTTTTCTTTCTTTCTTTCTTTCTTTCTTTCTTTCTTTCTTTCTTTCTTTCTTTCTTTCTTTCTTTCTTTCTTTCTCTCTCTTCCTTTCTCTCTCTTCCTCTTCCTTCTTTCCTTCCTTCCTTCCTTCCTTCCTTCCTTCCTTCCTCTCTCTCTTTCTCCCTTCTTTCCTTCCTTCCTTCCTTCCTTCCTTCCTTCCTTCCTTCCTTCCTTCCTTTCCTTTTTTTGATGCAGAGTTTCTCTGTGTAGCCCTGGCTGTCCTGGAACTCGCTCTGTAGACCAGGCCTCAAACTTACAGAGATCTGTCTGCCTCTGCCTCCCAAGTACTGGGATTAAAGGTGTGCACTACCACTGCCCAGCTAGAATTTTCTTTCTAACAAACAAATATTATGTTTCTTCTCAGTCCCCATTCTTGAATAAATCCAGTGCAATAAATAAAATATAACACTTTCTTCATGATCGAGCCTATTCCAATGTATTCTCTTGTCTCCCTTGAATTTTCTTTTAAGAATGTGCCTTGTGGGCTGTGGCCAAATCTCTGTAGGCGAAGTATTTGCCTTGAACACCTAAGGTCCTGAGTTTCATCCCTAGAAACCATGAAAAACAATCTAGACATGGTAATGCATAATCCCATAATCCCTGTCCTGGAGAGGCTGATCACTGAAGCTTTCTGGCGGCAGCTGAGTTATGTCATGAGCTCCAGGTCAGTGAGAGATCCTGTCTTTAAAACATCAGGCATGGATGGAAGAGGGACCCAGAGGCCTTGCTTGCCTCTGCTGAACCCTGTGATAGTCTCAAGGAGCAGGAAAATCATGACTTTCAGTTGTGTACCTATTGATGACCCATGAGGCTCTAATGGATACTTCCAATCCAATGGTCCCATGTATGGCCCTGATTAACCTAAAGGGGGTCACAGACTAAAACCAAAATTAATGAACTTGGAAAAGGAACTAGTAGGGATGAGGGGCATTGGTAGGGATGGGAGGGAGATGAGAGGGTATGTGGGGAGAGTAGTTAGAATATATATGTGCATATATTATATACATATTGCATATATATGTGTGTATATATTGTGTATATTTTTGTATATACACACACAAATGAGCCTTGTAGATGTTTTGTAAAAACAGAATAACTTAATAAAACAGCCAAGTACATAAACATACAGCACATTCTCATGTTTCTGCCCATGTGCTCTTTCCTTGATGCCAGGAAGAATTTTCTCCACTATGCTTTCAGGCATCTTCCCCGATGCCCATCTCTGCCCAGGCAGGTACTGGCATTCCTTCAATGCAGCACTTGGTGTCCACCTGCAGGAGTACTATGCTCACCACCATTATTGCTCGGCACCCTTTCCAGCACACTGAGAATATTTACAGGAGGAAGATGACTATCCTCCTCCTTTCCACTGTTGCAACCTATAGGCCTCCACCCACCAGATATTCATAACCTGCTTCTGAATCAAGGAAAGGTAAGTGCCATGATAAGCAGAAGGTAGAGACCGCTCATCCTTACTTGGTGGATTAAATCATGAACAAATTTCATGCCTAGTGACTTCTGGTGAGGAGTAGAGCTAGAGTGGAAGCCACTTCCCTCTTTTTTAGTTCTGGGATTGGAACAGGGGCAGGAACCACTTCCTCTCACCAATCCTGAAACTGTCCACCCAGTCCTGACCATCCTGTCCCTCCTCTGTGTCTTGGTTAAGTTTTTATTTTTGAGAGGATGACGGAAGTTGAGCAAGGGATGAAAAAGATGTGTGTGGGCATGCATGTGTGTACATGTGTGTATGTGTACATGTGTGTATGTGTACATGTACGTGTGCATGTGCGTGTGTGTGTGTGTGTGTGTGTGTGTATGTGTACATGTGTGTATGTGTACATGTACGTGTGCATGTGTGTGTGTGTGTGTGTGTGTGTGTGTGTGTGTGTGTGTGTGTGTGTGTACATGGTCAAGGAATGAAAGCTACAGCTTCCAAGGTGGCAAGATTATCCCTCTGACTCCTTGGCTTGAGTACTTATATGGCTGACATATGACAGGAAGGTCCTTCTCTGGACAAAGTGCTGCTCGAGACCAACTACAAAGGAATGCACCAACTTTGGACATTGTGTTGTATTTTCATCTACCAGTGTGTTGAGCTCTGTTCATAGCTGTTCTGGGATGGATGTGGCCTGCAGACTTGAGTGATTTGTAGATTCCACTGGATGGTAAAAATGGGGCGCACCCCTTGTTAAAAATGAAAGGGAGAACAAGGAATAACAGACCATGATAAATGAAGACCACATGAGAACAGGAATAGGCAGAGTGATCGAGAGGTCCCCAGAAATCCACAATGATATATCCTCTGTAGTCTGCTGGCAATGGTCAAGAGAAAGCCTGATCTGACCTAGTCTGGTGATCAGATGACTAAACACCTTAACAGTCGTCTTGGAACTCTCATCCAATAACTGATGGAAGTGGATGCAGAGATCCTCAGCCAGGCCCCAGGTGGAGCTCCAGGTGTCCAAATGTTGAGAAAGAGGAGGGTCTGCAAGAGCGTGAATTGTTGAATCCAAGATTGCAAAAAGCACAGGGACAAATAGCCAAACGAATGGAAGCACATGAATTATGACCCAAAGGCTGTGGAGCCCCCAGCTGGATCAGGCCCTCTGGATAAGTGAGACAATTGACTAGCTTGATCTGTTTGGGAGGCACCCAGTCTGTGGGACCAGGATCTGTCCTTAGTGCATGAGCTGGCTGTTTGGAACCTTGGGCTTACACAGGGACACTTTGCTCATTCTGGAAGGAGGTGACAGGACCTGCCTGTACTGAATCCACCAGGTTTAAATGAATCCCCAGGGGTGCCTTGATCCTGGAGGACATGGGAATGGCAGGGAGGGGCTGGGGGGAAGGTGGGTGTGGGGGCGGGAGGGGGGAGGATAGGGGAACCCATGGCTGATGTATAAAATTTAAAACACATAATAATAAAGAAAAAAATTTTAATTAAAAAAAATGTGTTAAGAGCCTTTTGTGGGGGCTTCTGAGTGTGAGGCTTGTTGTGAGGCATGGGGCTGGCTCTGCTGCTCCTGGCTGCAGAATGTAAGAGCCCAGCTTTGGGAATCATCTTTTTTTTTTTTTCAGTTTCTCTCTTATTTTTTCTTATTTGTTTATTTAGAATCTCTTGCAACTGCTTTTAGATAGTCACAAAAGGAGATGGCTCAGCAGGAAAAGGTGCTTGTGGCTAAGCCTAATGACCTGAGTTCAAACCCTGGAACCCACAGGTAGATGGGGTAGGCTTACTGACGCTGGTTGTCCTCCGACCTCCAAAATATGCCAGGACATACATGTCAACACACACACACACACACACACACACACACACACACACACACACCCCATGTAATAAAAATTTTAAAATGATGAAGAAAAATAAAAATATTGACATGCCCATTATTTCTGTATTTATTCCTTTGCCCCTAGAACTGACTTAGTATTATGGTAATCCCCAGAGCTTATCACTCCCCAGGTGTCTACTTTTACTATCTATTCATAGTCAACACAAGTAGCACTGGGTATTTTGCTCAGAGTGAGGGCTACAACCTGGCGAGATCCAGGCTGAAGCCGCTGCAATGGGCTGCTGAGGGAGTCCTGTTTTAGCCCTGTGTGTTTCGGTGCATTGTTTATACTTTCTTCAGCTCAAATTCTTCCCCTCCGCAGACTCTGTAAACAACATTTCTCCTCCCACAGTGTGTCTTCCTCCTTCTTATTTACTGCTTGCTTCTTCTATGATAAAAAATCCTGGATCTCTGCTGTTTCCTTTCTCACAGATAAGCTGCATTGCAGGGCTGGGGATTTCACGGGCCAATTGAGTTGTAACTTTTTAATGTTTCAGGTTCAGTAGGACCTGGAGAGCCTGGAAGGCAGGGCTCTAGGGAGAGAGAGAGTACTTGTCAGAATTACAATGATCTGTATTTAAAAACTCAGAGAATAATATACTGCAAACTTCACACTTGAGAGCTACAAAGGGAGACCATGGGGAGAGAGCTGTATTTGTCCTGAGTAGCTGTACAACTATGTGAGGAGCTAATAAAACAAGAGAATATAGTGAACATTTGCCAAAAACCAGGGTATGGTCCATAGATTGGGAATCTTGAATTGTCCTACATGATTATAATAATGAAAACATTAACAGTTTGCATGTTGTCCCTACTTTCATAAAATTAAAATCCGTCTAATGTTGCATCAGCTTCAGGTGACTATGAGATACGCCTGAGGGCTGGGGGTGAATGGCAGAGTGGTAGCTTAGTGATAATGAACATGCCTGGTACACAGAACGGTCTGGACTCTCTCCCCAGCACCACCAAAGTAAATACAAAATCAAAAATAAAAACCATGTCGAATTTGCAATAGTCAAGGAGGGCTGTGTGAATGGCTGGCCTCTCTGCAATAATGTGAACACATAACGGACATCCGTAGGAAGAGTGGCTTGGAGACAGTTTGGGGCAGGTCTTTGATCTGAATATTCATAAATAAAAGAAGCCTATACATCTGGAAATGCCCACACCAGACATTTGCAGCAGGAGTCTCTCAGCTCATGTAGACAACATGGCTGAAAAAGGCCAAGAAAAGCTGCTAGAGTCCACAGCACAGGAATCGCCCACTACAGACTTGACTCACGCAAGGTGCCCCAAATCACTCTGGCCTAATTATTGTTGATGATGATAAAAGCTATCTCAGCCCTAATGAGCCACTGTAGCAGGGCTCATGTTCTAGAAATACCCCTTGTGGAGTGAGAAAGGAGGATAGGCTCCAGGAGACACCAGTGGCTGCAGAGGACAGCCTAGACAGCGAGACAGGAACTTGGCACAGGATAACTTTAGTGGACATACTGGCTTTTCCTTTTCTCTGTCTATTCCAGTAATAAACACACACAGCCGCCATATCAAAGTATGAACTGCAGGCCTCATCTTCCCAAAGTAGAACACTCCTAATCACTGTTATTTAACTCCCTTCAGAAACATTCTTCTTAATTAGTCAGGTTAGTTGAGAACAGGGAGGAGGGAGATGTGGAGCAGGCAGTGGTAAGGCTGCCTCTGAGACCAGCCATATCATTTCCCCAGGTTAGTGTAGTGGCCTCCTTTATAGAATGAATTCAGGAATTATAGATATAAAGGGTCCTTGTGCCTATAGTTCTGTGGTCAAACAACTTATTCAACATGACTACATTAGGAGCTGGAGAGAGAGCTCAGCAGTTAAATGCGTAAGCTGCTCTTGCAGAAGAGCTGACTGACTTTGGTTCTCAGCGTCCATGTCAGGCAGCTCAACAACCACCTGCAATCCCAGCTCCAGGGCATCCGATGCATGTAGCCTCCTCAGGCCCTTTGTTCATGCACACATACATACATGCACACACTTAAAAATAAAATAGATCTTTACAGAATGTGACCGCTTTACTTACTTCCCTCATTGCTCTGACCAAATTCCTGAGAAGAAGCAATTTAAGGGAAGAGGGTTTATTTCTATCTTGGTAGGGAAGGCATGGCGGCAGGAATGTGAGACAACTGGCCACATTGTATCTGCAGTCAGGAAGTAGAGAGTAGACCGGAAATGGGGCCTGACTAATTTCTTCCAGGAATGCTCCACCTTCTAAAAGTTTCACAATGTCCCAGAAGGAATGTTCAACACATGCTCCTGTGGGGCATTCATGTTTAACAACATTAGCCAAGGCATGGTGTTGGAACAGGAAGTCCGGGTTAGAGTGTGTCCTCCAACACTCTGCTTTGTGACTCTGGGAAGCTGTTTAACCTTTCAAGGCCTCAGCTTTCTCCTTGATAACTCAGAGGTGAAGTTACTAACTCCATAGCAATGTCTTAGGTTGCTTGATGAACAGAGATGGCACTTAGTGAGAAATCTGTTCTACAGAAAAGAGCTGGAAGATGTCTGTTGGTCCCAGATGGTCTAGAGTTGGAGCCTGCGTGAAGGACTTCAAGTCTCCTGCTGATCATGACAGCTATGCCTGTTTGTTTCTGTCCATACAGATATGTTCTAGGAAGATGTTCTAGTTAGTTTATTGTCCACTTGACACAAGCTAGGGTCATCTGGGAGGAGGGAACATTAATTGAGAAAACGTTCCCATCAGATTGACTTCTAGGCAAGCTTATTAGGTACATTTTTATGATTAATAATTGATGTGAGAGGGCCCAGCCCACTGTGGGCAGGTGATCCTGGGTTGTATAATAATAGAATTTGACAAGCCAGGGGAAGAAAGTCAGTGAGTAGCATCCCATCATGGCCTCTGCTTCTGTTCCTGCCCCATGGACTTCCTTCATGATGAACTGTGTTTGTGAGATGAGACAACCCCACCCCATACCAAGTTGCTTCTGGTCACTGTCTTTATCATAGGTAGCATCAGAAAGCGAGCTAGGAGAGAAGAGGACACTGGGAGCAACAGCGAGCCTCATGCTAAGTCCGTTGCTGTTTCCCTTGAAAGACTAACTTGGCCTCTGTTGACCCCTCAACAGTCTCAGCTCCATTCAGCTTTCAGAATCGGAGGTTAGAAGCACACATTTCTCCCTTGTCTTCCTCGTCCTCCTCTGATCCTGCTGTCTGTCTTCCTTGTCCTCCTCCTCATGGTTCCCTTCTTCCTTTTTTTCATATTCCTGCTTCTCCTCTTTCTCTTCCTCCATCCCCTCTCTTCTTCCTCCTCCTCCTTCCCTCTCTTCCCTTTCTTTTCCTCCTCCTCCCTCTCTCCCTCCCCTTCCTTTTCTCCATCCTCATCCTGTCCCCTCCTTTTCCTTCATGGTGCTGGGGATTAAATCCTTGGCTTGGTGTATTTTAGGCTAACAATCTATCTTGAACTATACCCACCTTCCAATATATAAAATATCACCCCAAATACATACTTAAATAATACAGACACAAAATAAAAATATGACATAAGATTTAAAAAATAATACGAAAATTGATTTTATTATTGTTTATTTATAGAAACACCAATAATAACTGTCTAATAAGATGGGATCACTTCCATAATAGAGCACTATGCAGCCACTAATATACAACTATGGAAGAATGTTTAATATCATGAGAAACGTTAATGATATGTGACTGAGAAAAGTAGATTTTAAACTGAAACATCAAAGTACCAACTGACTTATATACTTAAGTAATAATTTATAGACGCTTTTTCCCTTCTCTTTAATTGTGGTATAAATACTTAACATGAAAGTTTCCACCTTAGCTATTTGTATTATGCAGTTTAGAAGGGGTGAGTCCACTGTTGGGTGCCACATCTTCAGAATGATTTCATCTTGCCAAATGGAAACCTTACACCCTACTAAAAGTACTTTTCAGGCATGCCTGGCGACATAGGCCTATAATTCCTGCTACTTAGGCAGGAGGATTGGAAGTTCAAGACTTAGCTGGAAGCTCTAAACATTAAGGCCAGCTTGGACAACCTAGTGAGGCCCTGTCTCAAAGTAAAATGTGACAAGAGGGCCAGGCATGTAACTCCATAGTAGAGAATTTACTTAGCCTACTTGAAGCTGTAGATTTACTCCTTAGTAACACACACACACACACACACACACACACACACACACACACACACTTCCTAGCTGGACTTAGGAATTGTGGAGCATACCTATAATCCCAACAACTGGGAGACTGGAGGCAAGAAAGTCATAAGTTCTAGGTCAGCTGGGGCTATACAGTGAGATCCTGTCCCTTGAACTTTGAAAATGTATTTTCTATTTCCCATCCTCCAGCACCCCTCCCCTCCCGCAGCTGCCCTTCCACTGCCTGCTCTAGGAATTTGACTATTACTGCCTCCCCAGTATGGTGGTTTGAAAGAAAATGGACCCAAAGGGAATGGCCCTAGTAGGAGGTGTGGCTTGTTGAAATAGGTGTGGCCTTGTTGGTGGAAGTGTGTCATTTTGGGGGTGGGCTTTGGTGTCTCTTTTGCTCAAGCTTCACTCAGTGTGGCAGACAGACCATTTCCTGTTGCCTGCAAGATGTAGGACTCTGAGCTACTTCTCCAGCGCCATGTCTGCATGCTGCCACGTCCCACCATGATGATAATGGACTGAATGAACCTCTGAGTTGTAAGTGAGCCACCCCAATTAAATAACCCAAATAAATGTCCTTTATAAGAGTTGCCATGGTCATGGTGTGTCTTCACAGTAATAGATAGACACCCAGGTAGGGGAACCCATGCAGCACTGGGTTTTTCACAACTGGTTAGTAACAGCAGCATATACTCAAGCTTCATCCTTGCTGGAGATGTCAGAATTGCCTTTTCAAGGCTCAATAATATTGCATTGTGTGTTCTGATGGCCAGTCTTGATTGTCAGCTTTATAGGCTCTAGAATCACATTTTGAGAGAGAAATGCTTTGAATGTACTGGTTGGTTTAATCTTGTCTATAAAACAGATTATTTTACTGATTGGGGGTAGGGAGAGGTTTTTGTTGGGACTGCTGGCCAGCTCACAGATAACCACACAGAAACTTTGTATTAATTATAAATGCTCAGCCGATATCTTAGCTCTGTTACTAACTAGCTCTTACAACTTAAATTAACCCATACTTCTTATCTAAGTTCTACCATGTAGCTCATGGCTTGTTACCTCATTTTATACACATTCTGCTTCCTCTGCATCTGGCTTATGACTCCTTCAAATCCACCCTTCTCCTTCCCAACATCCTCCTAGTCTGGCTCTTCTGCCCAACTTCTTCCTGCCCAACTATAGGACAGTCAGCTCTTTATTAACAATGAGAGTAATACATATTTACAGTGTACAAAGATTGTTCCTCAGGAGAGGGTTCAGAAATAACACTCTAACACTCAATTCAGCTATGTGCAGAAATGCTGAAGGTAGATTACACCCATGTTTTCCCAACCTGCCTCATGCAAAAGTCAATTAGAGGACATTTTTTTTTTTTTTTGGTTGTTATTGTTTTTTTTTTTTTTTTATTTTTTTTTTTTTAAGACACGGTCTCACTATGTAGCTCTGGCTGCTCTGGAACTCACCATGTAGACGAGGCTGGTCTTGAACTCACAGAAATCCACCTGCTTCTCCCTCTTAAGTGCTAGGCTTAAAAGTGTGCATGACTATGCCTGGAAACTAGAGGACTTTTTAACTTACAAAAGTATGTAAACACACAGACAGACAGACAGACAGACACACACACACACACACACACACACACACACTCAGAACCTTAATGATGGCTGTAATGGAGAAAGTATCCCTGGATTCTTCCATGCTTAGGCCCTTGCTTCTCAGTCTTCTGCACTGTGCATTTAAACTTGGATACCCAAAACTGCTTTTAAAAGTAGCAGTTGGGGAGCACTGACATCATATTCTTTTATACAGAGACTTTGCAGAGGCTAATTTGATATGCATACATTTGTTTCATATCATTTCATCAGCAACAAGTAAAATCTGAATACCAACCCACTACATGCCTGAAGCTGTTTCCAAATATTTTCAGGATTTCCCCCAATCCTACAGATTGAATCTAGACTTTATACATACTAGGTGAGTCCTCTGCCTTGGATCCTCATCTTCAGCCCAATTCTAGGCTATTTAAAGAGGAAGTTATGACCCATAAAAGTCTACATGTCTCCCTTCTGTTCTGTGAACGGAAGTGAATGTCCTTCAACTAGGAAATGAGGAGGCAGACATCATGATTTTTTTCCCTCTTCTCATCTTTTGTTCAGTGCTGGGGATTAAATCCAGGTTCTTTCACATGATAGGCAAATGTTTTCTCATGGAGTTCCATCTTCGGTATCTTTTGACGTCTTTTAATGACAACATTTTCATTTTGTACATCTGTCAAAGGACATTACCACTGTGGCTCCTAAAATGGGCAGAGTTCTGCCAATTATACCTATTCCTGGGGCTTAGGGGAGGGGACACACAAGCTCAGATGTATTTCCAATCATATTGAAATGACAGCAGATGCAGGAAGTTATTTTTACTGTTGGGAAGGAGTGTTTTTTACAACTGGATTGTTTAGGATTTTTTTCCAGAGGGAGAGCAAAGCAGCAGTGCTGGTTCCTTGTGATCCCCCTCTGCAGGCCACCACTGCTGCCTTGGTTCACTTTTGAGAAAACTCAGGCTTAGAGAAATTAAGGGACTCAGTCAAGGTCACCCTGCTGAGATGTGCCGGAGCCAGGGAACCTAAGACTGCTGAAACCTAGAACTTGTTTTTTGTTTGTTTGTTTTATTTTATTATTTTTATTTTTATTTTATTTTATTATTTTTTTGAGACAAGGTTTCTCTGTGTAGTTTTGGTGCCTGTCTTGGATCTTGCTCTGTAGACCAGGCTGGCCTCGAACTCACAGAGATCCGCCCAGCTTTGCCTCCCAAGCGCTAGGATTAAAGGTGTGTGCCACCACCGCCCAGCTAAAACTTGTTTTTAACCAGGACGTTTTTCTGTTTCAGAGGTCTTAGTCCAGTGAGAAGATGTATGTAGGTCCCAACATGGAGGCAGGGAAAGAGGACATGGCCTAGAGGGAAACCGCTTTGGGCTCTTCTGGGCATCAGCGGGCATTTGCTCAGGGGTGGTGACTTTGCAGCCACCCCTTGCACACAGTACCACAGATCTAGGGGTTCACAGAAGGAGTGAAGGGTGACTTAAGCCAGCAGATGACCAGCAAGGCAGCCTCAGGGCGAGAAAGCAGAGGCCAGGGAAGGCTAGGGAAGGTGGTAATCCTTTATGGCTTACTAATGAATTCCATTTTATAGCCCGGCTCCCTTCAGTTGTCTCTTCACGTGATTAATCCACATCCTCCAGTTCCCTTTAAGCAGACGTTGTTGATAGGGAGTGTGCAGTGTTGAATGAGTAAAACATACTAATGCATGTTCTCCTCAGCCAGAGATAACCCTGCTTTAAACATGATGAATACATCTTTTACAAGAAAAGATACCATCAGGAAGGGGTCTTGGGGTGTGCACATCAGACACCCAGGTAAACGTCCATGGCCTCTCTCTCTCTCTCCCTCTCTCTCTCCCTCTCCTGGTCATTTTGAACAGTTGAACCAGCCTGTCAGCGTTCTTACCAAAAAGTGACTCAGCTCAGCATTGTAAACAACTACAATGCCGGCTTCATTCTGGATTTAATCACCCCATTCCCCCCAAACTATTACACACCTATTTCTTCCCTAGTAACAGTGAGACAAAGAAGGGAGATTCCTATAAAACTACACAGCTCTGGTCATTAAATTATCCAGGATTAGAAGTGACTTCCTTGGAGGACTAAAGAGCTTTAGCTCTCCTTAGCTATGCTTGTGCGGAGACTCACTCAGACTTGGAAAGAGAACAGAGATGTTTTTCTGGTAAGGATTACATACTTAGTAATTCGGCTCAAGTTGCCTCCATCCCAGACTTCTTCATTTGGGCCCAGGCCACCACAATACACAAAACACCAGTCACCGGGAGTGTTATTTATAGGGATGTACTTGTTTAGCACGGAGAGAGCTCTAGAGCAGGAGGGGGGTATGTGTGCTGGCATCTTGGTTCAGGCTCACAAGAGATGCCCACCCCACCATGTACGTGCCCATTTGAAAATAGAAACAAAGAGAGAAGAGCTGACGCCGCCAATCTAGCTTCTTCCAGCTTTTAAAAAAGAGCTTTGCTATGCTGGTACGAGAAGAGTGTAATGAGGGGAAATGGAACAACCCCGCTCTCACAGAACTGATAACCAAATAAAATACTGTTATATTTTCTGTCTAATAAGCACAAGGAGTTCCATAACTCCCTTGATTAAGCATATTATCCTTCTTCAGGAAGTCAGTTTGATTTATGCGAAAAGTGATTTGGACATACTTTCTCCGGCCGTGGAGATTTCATAATTCCTGGTGTATGTCTGGAAAATCTCCCCTCGTCGTGAGTCCAAACCAAATTAATGTCTTCCAGAGTGACCCGAGGAATTAATGAGGTTCCCGCTGTCAGCTCTGCCCATCCAGGGTCAAGTAAATCATTCGCTGGCTCTCGGGCCCCTGGTGCGCCTCTGCCTCTCTGACTCCACGTTCAATGATAAGGGCTGTGCACAAGCCTTTGAAATACAGCATCACCGACACTCTCCGTTCATCTGCTGGGACATATTTTAGGTTCTGCTTCTCCGTCTGCTGTAAACTCAGCCTTTAATGGAGCCAGTAATTGCTGATAAATGGGGTATCAATGAAGCCAGCACACCAGAAATTTCCCCATTCTTTTCTGCTGATGCGTGCTGTTTAGATCTCCTCTGACATTACCTCAAATTATTGTGTGCCTAGCTCTTTCATTCCCCAACTTGTGTTTTTGGGTGAAGTCTTGACTTATTTTTTCCCTTTATTCCCTCCACCTTCCTCCTCCTCTCGCCCTCTTACCCCTCCCTCTGTCTTTCTCTCTTTCCTCCTCCTCCTTGATAAGCTGAAGCTGGGCACTAAGAGGCTTTTCTAGGGTGTCTTTTGTTCTTCCTACCAGAAGCTGTAGTTTTGTGTTCATAGAACTGATGGGAGTTTTCTATGTTTTATTTATTTATGTGTATAGTGTGTGTATATACATGTTCCTTTACATATGTATGTGTGAATACATGGGTCTTGTGTATGAGGAAGCCAGAGGTCAACATTGGATGTCTTACTCAATTATTTTCCACATTATTTATTGTTACTGTTATTATTATTATTGAGCCTGAGTCTCTCACTGAACCTGGAGCGCATCACATCAACAAGAGTGGCTGACCAGCAAACCCCAGCATCTTCCTGTCCTGGTGTCTTCAGAACTGGGATTACAGGTGCCTGCTGATGTACGCAGCTTTTTTTACACGGGTGCTGAGAACCCAAATTTAGAGGGGTAGCAAGCATCTCAGCAGCAAAGCAATCTCCCCAGGCATGTGCTTCTCTGTTCTTCTCCAACTATGATCCTGCCTGGCTCTCTTGGCAACTTCAACCATGTGATGACAGGAGGCTTCAAACATTCTGACAGTGACTCACGCAGTCTCTGGGATAACAGTGGAACTTCAGTGTTGCTGCTCACGTCCATCGTTCTGTTCCTTTCTTTCTTCAGGAGTTTATAATGGGAACCGAAGCACTGGCTATCTCCTTCTACTCTAGTGACTGTGTGAGTACATTGTAGCTGCTGACGAGACAGGTAACACCTTCACTTACATGATGCTCTATGTCCAGAGGACCTTGGGCCTGCTGCTCTCCCACTCTCCTTCCAAACCAGAAAAAGCTGCAAAAAGTGCTTCAACCAGTACTGAGTTTCTGCAACCAACCAGGCAGAGGGGCACAGACATATTCATAATGTATTCAGATGCCCCCTAGCTGTCTTCAGTAGACCAGATGCTTAGAGGATGTGGTCTCCTGGATCTTCTCGTGGTGACTGGGTTCAGGTCCTGAGCCTAGAAGTCACTGGAAAGAAAGGAAAGGTCCTTCCTTTAAATGGGAAGAAGGAGACCATGTACTGTGAGTGAGTGTTTTATATTTCAAGAGGTCAGGTCCCAGATGTTTACCTGTGGGTCCTGTCAGTTGTCTGAGAAGCCCTTGCCTGCTGTGTAATAGTCAGTCCTACTATAAGAAGCAATGATGTGCCTCACCGAGATGCTGACATGTGGCTGCATTGTTATAGTCTGAAGGGAAAACCCACATTCATGAATGTGAGCACAGGGAGGTCACTTTCTCCTGTGAGGTTCAGCTTTGAGTTCAGTGGTGTCTCATCAGTGTATGGATGAGCTAGGGAACACCAGTGCCTGGATGAATGAGTGAATGAATGGGCAGATATGTCAGGAATCTAGCGAGAAGTGTGCTTCTAGATTTGTGAGTGGCGTCTCTGGAAGGGTCATCACGGCAGGAAGAGGAGCTTGACCAGTTTGACTCTTGCTGAGAAGGTGGTAATGTTCTGACTAAGATGATGCTGTATGAGGAGAATAGATGCCATGTGTGTTCCACACAGGGGTCAGAGGTCAGGGTCAGTCAAGGCAGAAGGTCTGCATAGGTATTGCATTAAGTATTGTTGCCTCCACATAGCAAGAAGACAGCGAACACCCTTTCAGTCAAAACGTGATGTTACCACAGGCTCGAACTCACTTTCTCTCTTCTCCCCTCTTTCCATTTTTTTGTCATGGACTGAATTGGATACCAACACATTCATGTGTTGAAGTTTCAAATTTCAGTGCAACTGTATATGGAGATTTGGTTTTTAGAACATAATTAAGATAAAATTATTTTCAGTACAGGCAATAATTTTATCTTATTATGTTCTAAAAACCAAATCTCCTGCCTGTACTGAATCCACCAGGTTGAATTGAATCCCCAGGGGAGTCTTGGCCCTGGAGGAGATGGGAATGGAGGGGAGTGGTGGGGGGAAGGTGGGGCCGGGAGCAGAAGTGGGGAGGACAGGGGAACCCATGGCTGATGTGTAAAATTAAAACACAAATATAATAAAGAAAAAAAGATAAAATTATTTTGTAAAAAATGTATCCTAATGGGATAGGATTGGTAGCTTAAGATAAGAAATCTCTGCTGGCTTGGAAGTGGTGGTGCATGCCTTGAATCCCAGCACTTGGGAGGCAGAGGCAGGCAGATCTCTGTGAGTTCAAGGCCAGCCTGGTTTACAAAGCAAGTTCCAGGACAGCCAGGGCTGTTTCACAGAGAAACCCCCGTCTCAAAAACAAAACAAAACAAAACAAAACAAAACAAAACAAAACAAAATAAAACAAAACAACAACAACAAAAATCTCTGTCTGTCTGTTTGAATGTATTCACTGAGACAAGGATACATGAGGACATATCAAGCTGTCTCCCTTATCCCAAGGAAACAGCTTGGTGTCATACCTGCTGACACCTTGATTTTGGATTTTCCAACCTCCAAAACATTTTTGTGATGGCCTGTGCTGTCAGATTTGACTGCCAACTTGACACAAGCTGGAATCACCTGGAAAGAGAGTCCTAATGAGGACTTATCTAGATTGAGCTGGCTCATGGGAATGTCCGTGAAGGATTGTCATGACTGTTAACTGATATAGGAAGATCCAGCTCATAATGGGCGGAACCATTCTCTAGGCAGGGCCATGAACTGTTTAAAACAAGAGAAAGCTAGGAAGGAAACAAGCAGGCAGCATGGTTGCATTTGTTTCTGCTCTTCACTGTGGATGTGATGTGATTCGCTGCTTGAGTTCCCGCCTTCCCTGTTATCATGGACTGTATCTGGAACTGTCATCCAAATAAATCCTTCTTTACTTAACTTACTTTTGGTCAGAGTATTTTATCACAGCAACAGAAATGAAGCTAGCACACAACCCAAGGTGGCTATGACATAGAAACGAAGTGGTAGTGGCCTTCTTTGTTTGGATAAGGTGGGAGAGGGTCCTATTTTAGGCATGGGCAGAGAGAGAGACAAGCTCCCCACTGAGAGTCCAGGTGGCTCCAACTTGGAAGCCTGGCTCAGCAATGTGATTTTGGGGGCTCATACCTTCAAGAGTGGATGGAAAGGAGGCTCAACCATTTGGAAAGGACACTCTCCAACCTGTTGAGCTACCTTCAGGCTAGGTAGTATGCTTTGGGTTCCTAGATTTTGAGCTGTCACCTATGCTGGGGTGGGCTTTGGTGAGGCAGCTGTCTTTGAATCATTTCTCCTCCTGTAACTAATGCCTCACCCACATTTCTGTAAGTAACTCCAATAGCACTCGTGGGCTGACCGAGTTGGACTTGGGTGGTATCTGTCCTTTGTCTGTCATGGTCTACCTATCTGGGATGAGCAGACCTGTGTGTTGAATCTCCCACAGAAAAATCTTGTCACACAACAGTCAATGCTAGCAGGCAGTTCCCAGGAGTGATTCTTAACACAGGACAGATGTAGTTGTAGTCAGATGGGTGGCAAGCAAGGTTGTGATTATCCAGTATGGGTTCTGGTACGGAGACTGGTTGGGTCTTGCTCTGGGTAGGGGTGACCAAATCACAATGTAATAGGATTTTATTTTCTTTGCACCTGACCAAAATTCTAGTCATCAGTGAAATGGCAAACACAGAGGAGGTTTGCAAGCTGTGGACAGAATGTTGGGCAATGCTCTATTGTGACAATGCTTCTGTGTATTCATTTTTCCACACACTGTGTAATCTGTTGCTACACCAACCCACCTGATCCAGGACTTGGCAGTCAGGGACTAGATATTCCTGTGAGGGAAAGAATTGGTTACCCAGAGGCCTCAGTTCGTGGCAAATTCAAGAAATGAAAAGCATAATGATTCATGGATTGGTGTTTGAAGTACTCCTCCCCAGCCCTGTGCTCACTCAGCACCTTCCTCTCTTTGTCTCCAAAAAATGACATAATTTCCTTACTGGTTGTACTTCTACATGATCCTCATGTGACTGGGAAAGTAGGAAATGTCTACCTCATCATAATGTCCAATCATACCTAATCTTGTCCAGGAAAGTTTCAACATAAGACAACTGGATGAAAAAAAAAAAGGCAAAATCAATTACCACATTTTTTATGGCTTTGAATGTGCCTGTCACCATGCCATGTCCTGTTACACATTTCTCTCATTTTTCCTAATCATCACTGTGTTATTACTCCATTTATTGAATCATTTTGAGGAACAAATGGCCTCTTTATGAAACAGGATTGTGTCATCCAGGAGAGGCCAGGGTGTAGGGTGACCTTTGTTCAGTGGGCCATGAAGGAGAAAGTTTGAGAGACTAGGTCCAGTAGACAGATCAAGTGATAAATGGACAGGTACCAACCAACAAGAGGATATATCAGCTAGATGTGGGGTTTAGTCAAGAGTGACAAAAGTATCTAGTGTCTATTGATGTTCCCTGTATCTTAAGCTCTGTTTTGTGTTTCCTTTGTGTATATCATACTCTGACACAAAGCTGATGCTAATGAATTGAGCACCTATAATCTAACACTCACAACAACTACTCAGGGTCAAGGTTGTTAATATAATTTCACACATGAAGAAACTAAAGTTTTGAGAGTTGAAGTTTTAGATTCCATGGTTAGTAAGTGGCAGGGCTGTAAATTAAATACACTACTGACTCTAAAGTCTGAACTCTTTTTCACCTATTACCCACTCAAACCCCAATGCACATACACAGTGGTTAAGAGCGCTTGTTGATCTTGCAGAGGACCCAGGTTCAATTCCCAGCACCCACATGGTGGTTTACAACTGACTCTTACTCCCGTTTCTGGGGCATATGATGCCCTCTTCTGGCCTCCAGTGGCACTGCATGCACATGGTGCACATACATAGAACCAGACAACACTCATACACATCAAATAAAAATTAAACAAGCAAGCAAACAAAAACCCCAAACTCAGTGTACCTAGAGAGACTGGCCAGAGAGAAAAAAAATATCCTCATGTAAAGAGCATACCAGCTTCATTGATAATATTCCTCCCTCTCTGGAGACTTGCCAAATGAAAATCAGGCTTTGAGATTGTTGAAGCTGAGGCCGCTATGTGGTGTGCTCATCAAATATCTGATTGGTTGGATACCTTACACAATAAGGAATGTGCATTGTGGTCAAGAAGAGAGAGGGACTAGTGTGGATTTCAGGTTTGGAAGGATAATGATTTAGTGAAATAGAGGAGAAAAAAGAAATAAGGGAGAAAGAGAAGAGTGGACTAGGGCCTGCAAAGTCATGAGGCTGATGAGCAGGAGGAGGGAAATAAGGGTCAGTTAAATCAGCCTGTGATCCCAGGTTGGACCAAAGATCCTTACACTTTTCTCCCCAAATAAAACCCTAGGGCCATGGAACTTCAAGGCTCTTGCTTGAAATGGGTTTTCTATGGAATTCTGCCTGAAAGGGGTACAGTGGTGTTGTGGGCGGGTGCTTAACCAAAAAGAAGAACTGATTCTTGTTCTGTTGCTGGGAAGTTCAGTATTAGTTGTTTCTATTTGTGTGCTCATTACCTAAATGGTGTTTCCATCCTGACTTTTATTGTTTTAAAGAGCTGCCAGTGTCTCAGGCCACAACTTTCTTGAAGACTGCCTTCTGTGTCCTGGAACCTCTCCTGGAGTCTGTGACATCTGCAGCTTCAGCCTCTCTTCCATAATCAGACTTCCTTTCACTGTGTCCCTTAACATGTGACATGAAAATGGGAAAGGAAACACTGGAAGTGGAAGGGGACAAGCTGGAAGAGGGGAGAGAAATATAGGGGTTCCAACGCAAAGGATATGTGGAACTGTGTTACTTTGTATACTAATTGAAAAAAGGAAATAAAACCATAAATCACACAAACCATCAATTAGTGGCATTTATGTAGCAAGAATATAATCATTGGCTATTTTAAGAAGACTTATTTGTATTTTAATTTATGTGTATATGTCTGTGTGAGTGTGAGCCACATCTATGCAGGTACTAGAGGAGGGTAGAATAGGCCTTGGATTCTCTGGAGCTGGAGTTACAGGCAGTTGTGAGCTACCTCTTCCAGAAGAACTCTTAGCTTCTAAATGGTCTCTCCAGCCCCACAAGCATTGATATTGATTTAACCAAGCATGATTCATTATAAATAGGTTAGAAATAGAGTCGGGGAAGTGTTTATAGGATAGAGGTGAATCACAATATTGCTAGCTTTTTGTCTTCCATTGTAGTAAATGATTCTTAAGTTGCAATATGAAAATGGAGCACAAAACAGACAAAAGAACCAAGACCTCCCAGTTTTAGTGGGTAGGTATTGCTGAGTAACAAAGGAGCCTGAATCTCAGTATTTCAAATAACCTCTAGATGCAGTACCTTTAAATAACAGCTATCTCTTTCACATAAGAGTCTGTGGTCAGCTGAGTAATTCTGCTGATATAAGTCAGGCTTAGCTGTTCTTATCTAGGCTCACTTCTGCCTCATTTGTCCCTAGAATCTGGCTGGTCCAGGATGACTTGCTAATTTAGCTCCGTGTGCTCTGTCCCCTGCAGAGTTGAGCCTGGGCTGGTTATGTGGTAGCAACATTCCAAGAGAGAGCAGAGGAACTCAGAAGGCTTTCTGGAGTTGAGCCTGGGCCTTGCATGGTATCAGTTCTGTTAAGTTTTATCAAGTAAAGCCATCTACAAGGAACTCCATGTTTAAAGAATGGGGAAATGGAGTTCCTCTTTCTCACTTTCTCACATTGCAATGGATAGATAGATACAGGCATGGGAAGCACTGGAGAACTGTGGTCATTTCCTAAACATTTCTGCTCCGTTAAGATCTGCCTCCATTGTCAAATGGTCTCTTCAGATGGATCTATGGTGTTTCTTTCACTCTGGCTCCCAAGGCATCATACGTCATCTTCCATAAGACTGAATTTTCTTTTGTGAGATTGAAGACTGTCTGTACTTTTGACATCACTCAAAATAGGAAGAAAATTTACCAGGGGTTCATGATACAGTTTGATGAATGAGTTCTCTATTGGGTTTCATTTTGAGACAATGACTCATGAAGTGGCCCAGGCTGGTCTCAAACTCATGAAATGCTTGCCTCAGCTTTGGGAATAGCTGCAATCACAGGTGGATGCCACCACATCTGGCTGTGACTTTCTGTTTCCTTCCTTCCTTCTGCATTCATGAGTTAGACCTCATCTGTCAGGAAGATTTAGTCACCTCTCCATTCATTAATTTCTTAATCACATATTTTATGCCATTATGGACTTACAGTTATTCATTTCATTTTTGAGGTTACAACCCAACACTACTGACTTTTTAAATGGCTCATATTAAGCAATTACAATCATTGAGAGATTTGTTTTTTCAGTAGGAGAGTTTGCACCTGCCAGGGATGTGCTACATAAAGTTCTCCCCTACCCTGTTGGAAGCTCTGTGGGATGGATGGCAGGATCCTTTTGATATGTTCCTGTCTTTTAATTTTATCTTTTATCTATTTATATTTTTTAGCACACTTTTAGTTTTTGATGCTCTAAACTGCTCCAGGCTTGTTTTACATTTTCTCTGCTATGGCCCTAGAATCAGCCATTTCTCTGAGAGTTCCTGATTACTTTCATTGGAGGGTAACATTTAAAAATCTAGCTATGGGCATGAGCTGTGCCACTGATCCTGGACCGTCACCAGTTCTATGTGATATTGATCCTGGACTCTCACCAACTCTAACACCTCAGAACAGGCAGAGTTAAAAATGCATATTATCTCACTTGTTTTTATTCTGCTGTGATAGAAATTCCCAACAAGTAATCTGGCTTTCAGGAGCCTATTCCCCATGCTGGGTTGCCTCACCCAGGATTGATGCAGGGGGAGGGTCTTGGTCCTGCCACAGCTTGGTGTGCCATGCTTTGTTGATGTCCATGGGAGGCTGCCCCTTTATGAGTGGAGACAGAGGAAGGTTGGGGGAGAATGGTAGAGGGGAGGTGGGGGTGGGGGTGATGGGGACGGAGGAGAGGAGGGAGTGGAAACTGTGATCGGGATGTAAAATAAATGAAAATTTCTAATTAATAGAAAAAAATTCTACAAAAAAGAAAAAGCTGTTTAAGGAAGGAAGGAAGGGCTTGTTTTGGACCATAGTTCCAGGAACAGTCCTTCATGGTAGAGAATTCATGACAACAGGAGCTTGCAACAGCTGGTCACACTGTGTCCACACAGGAACAGGGAGATGAATGCCTGTTCTCTGAGGGTCACACTGTGTCCACACAGGAACAGGGAGATGAATGCCTGTTCTCTGAGGGTCACACTGTGTCTGCACAGGAAGCTCAGGTGGATTTCCCTTTCAGGCAGGTTAGGAAAAAGCCGTAGAATGGGGCCACTCATCTTTGGAATGGATTGTCCCATATCAGTTTACCTAAACAACATAATCCCACACAGAAATGCCAGAGACTAACCTATCTAGATAATTCCTCTCAGGCATGTCAGGAGGCTCCTCTCCTAGGTAATTCTAGGTCCTGTCAAGCTGACAATCAGTATACAGCATCATGATGTGGATGTATCCTAGCCAGTGTCAGTAGATACACAACTCTGTATTATTTCTATACTGATCTACAAATATAATAATGTCAATATTAGGTCATGCTGCTATCTCAGATTCTAATATTAGCAGAAAGTCTGGTCTCAGCATTCTTCTCTTGATTATCTGTAGCTTTTCTCTTCAATATTAAGAAGCCTGACCTCATTATCTATGTATACTTTTCTCTGATTTTTTTTTTTTCAGTTTTACTGTATATGTAAAGCAGGTCTAGAATACCTGAACACTTGCAAGAAACAACTAGAATAGTCCAGCTATTCAGCTTGCCCCAGAGATACCCGTCTCTACCTCCTGAGTTCTGGGATTCCAGGCTGGCCAACCATGCCCACTTGGCTTTTCTATGGTTGCTGGGGATTTGAATTCTGGTCCTCATTCTTGCATCACAAATGCTTTATGCATTGAGTTGCCTCCCCAGCACCAAGGTTCAGCCTTTTATATGAACATAAACTTCCAGTTCCTTTGAGTAAGCCCCTAAGTCAAGGTTAATGGGATGTATGGTTAAATGTGTGTTTGGTTGTATAAGAAACTACAAAAGTTCCAGATATTCTGCCTAGGCATCCAGTCAGTGGAGAGCAGCAGTGCCTCTGTTTCTCAGGCTCTGAGTGTCTGTCTGTCTGTGCAGTGAGATCTTATTTGACTTGAGTTTGTTTTCTCTAATCACAGTGTGGTCATTTATTTTCAGGAGTCCACAATCCCCCCCCCCCCCCCCCCCCCCCCCCAAAAAAAGATATGTTTAAACTGTGAACCATTCATCAGATACATGATCTGCATGTTTTTCTCCAATCTGTGATTTTTCTTTGTTTTAAAACTCTGTGTGTGTGTGTGTATGTGTGTGTGTGTGTGTGTGTGTGTGTGTGTGTGTGTGTGTTCAGGTACTTGTATGTGAAGGGTGCAGGTATACATGTGCACAGAGTGTGTATGGAGGTCAAAGGACAGCTCCGGGTGTCAGTCCTCAGGTGCTTATACCTTTTGTCTGGGACAGGCTTACTCCTTGGCCTGAAACTTGGTTTGCCATGTAGGCCAGAGCAGCTGGCCTGTAGCATGAATCTTAAAGGTACTTATTAATAAAATCAAACTTGAGGCCAGTTATTGGGATGAATGCTGGAAGATCAGAGAAGCCACAGCTTCCTCACCTTGCCAATTCCTCAGCTGATCCTGTTTCCTCAGACTGGAAGCCTCTGTCTCCTCATCCGAATGGGTATCAGCTGAACTGTACTGCTCAAAAGCCTAAAAGCTTAATCAGCTCTAGTTTCTGGTCCTCACGCCTTAAATACCTTTCTGCTTTTCTGACATCGCTTCCTGGGATTAAAGGCTCATGTTGCCATGCCTGGCTGTTTCCAGTGTGGCCTTGAACTCACAGAGATCCAGACAGATCTCTGCCTCTGGAATGCTAGGATTAAAGGCTCGAACATTTTCTGGCCTCTGTATCTAATGGCTCTTCTGTTCTCTGACCCCAGATAAGTTTATTAGGGTGCACAATATTTTGGGGAACACAACACCATCACACTGGCCCACAAGCTTCCAGGGATCCACTTTGTCTCTGCTTCCCTTATAGCCATGCACAGCCACGTCTAGCCTGTGTCTCCTTCATCTTCTGCGGTATGGGTATGTGTGGTATGCTGGGCACACGTGGAGGCTGGAGGTTGAAATTTGGGTGTCTTCAGCCATTTTCCACCTTAATCCCTGTAACAGTCTCTCACTGAACCTTCCGTTTGTCCTTCTGTTTGACTAGACTGAATGACTAACAGCTCTGGGGATTCACCCATCCTTGCTGTCCCCCTTGGTGAAGGGATACAGTCGCATGCTGCTATGCCCAGCTTTTTAGTTTGGGTGCTGTGGATCCCACTTCAGTTTCTCATACTTGGGAAACAGGCACTTTGTTCACAGAACAATCTCCTTTTCAGTCTCCTTCCCCACTCTGTACCCAGATTTCACCTGGAATCTAGAATCCAAACTCAGGTCCCCACTCTTGCAAGGCAAGTGCTTTATTGTCTGAGCCATCTATACAGATTGGCCTTTTCATTTCTTCACAGTGCCTTTATAAAACAAAGTGTCTGATGTTTGACAAAGTGTAATGTGTACTCCCCCCCCCCCCACCTTAGGAATTGTGCTTTTAGTATGCTATGTTGAATGTAATGTACCACAAATACCTTTTAAATAAAGTGAGTGTCTTCATAATTTCTCATCATCTTTAAATTAGCTGGACTTGCTTCTTCCTTCATTTTTCTTTAGCAAGTTTCCAATCAATTCAGCTGTGGCTTCAAGGGTAGCAGTTTGAGTGGGCAGAAGAATAATAGGGTCAGATGGGCATTGGATCCTCCTTGGCTTACATTGAGCATGGAGGCAGCCAGATCCCCCTCTGGAGGTCTTAACATGCTCGTTTGTGATGTTCATCCCTCCCAGCATTGTTATGAAGACCAAACCAAACCAGAGATGATAATGTAATATTAGCCATGTTCCTGTTTTTCTGTTTATTTCTGTGCTCAGATTCTTGGATAATATCTGAGGGAGTAGAGAACATGGAGGGAACAGAGACAGACAGAAACTTCTGGTGCATGTGGAAACTAAGAGCACCCCAGATGAAAAGGAGCCTGTGTCTATGGCATCCTGCTATTTGTGACTCCAGTGACCTCTGTCCTTCTGGGGAAAGATTTCTGGTCCTCTCTGGTTATGGACTGGGATCGGATGTCAGGTAACTCTTCCATCACCAATAGCATGTCTGCTCACACAAAAGCAATGTGTTGATACCCTTAAGTACACATCATTTATTGGATTGGTCAACATTTTCCTTAGAATTATAAAAATCATGGAATGTTATTTCTGGAAGGGACTTTAGATTTTCACGATAATATTTTTTTAATTCCTCATTTAGAACATGGAATAGTCACATGACCTCCCTGAGGAGTATGCATGTTTCCTACAAAGTAGCTGGAGACATTTACCACTTGTCTTAGTTAGGGTTTTCATTGCTGGGAAGAGACATCATGACCATGGCATTTCTTACAAAGAAAACATTTCACTGGTGCTGGCTTACGGTTTCAGAGGTTTACTCCATTATCATGGGGATGAGGAGCATGGCAGCATGCAGGCAGATGTGGTGCTGGAGCTGAGAGCGCTGCATCTTGCAGGCAACAGGAAGTCAACTGTCACACAAAGGGAAGCTTGAGCAAAAGAGACCTCAAAGCCCACCCCACAGTGACACACTTCCTCCAACAAGGCCACACCTCCTAATAGCACCATCCTTTTGGGGGCCATTTTCTTCCAAACCATCACACCACTTGATCTCATGTCCCCCCCCCCCCCCAATGCTTCTTGGTGCCCAGCTCTGACTCCTCCAGGGGCTCCATCTGGGATGCCCTTCTTTCATACCGTACCCCCCCCCCCCATCCCTGTTGAACTTGTCACCTATGCTTCCTTGCCAGGTCTGATGCTATATGACAGGTGAATTCCCATGCACACCTTGTTTCTCAGTGTGCCATTGCCTAGTGGACAAGCCCACGGTTTGCAAGAACATTTGCTGTTTTGGATTTGGCCTCAGTCCTTTACTTTAGAGGCAAATTGGCCTGAGTGACAGATATTACCTCTTCTTGAGAAATTCCTTTTCCTAAAGAATGAGTAATCTATGTTCAGCAAACTTGGGGGTTGACATTCTGGCCTAAGTTATTTCTGAAAATTCTTTTTATCACAGAGAACTCAGGGTCCCTCTCAAATTAAACTGTGTGAAGACCTAAGTGAATAAGCTTAGGGATAATCATTTTGGAGTATTCAAGAATGTATTTACAGTTTGGCTCCCAGTAAACCAAGCTAATTGACAAAGCAAAAGGAGGCTTCTGTGCACATCATCTGGAGTTTCCCTATGGTGGTGAGGGGGTGGGTGGGGGGGCACAATTTGGTTTGCAAAACATCTGATCTCTGGAAACAAATTCGGACACTGTGATGTGCAAGCCATTTTGATCAGTGATCCCACAACCAGACATACATATTTGCTCATTCATTACGCCTAGAAATCCAAAATTTATAGAGCTCTCCCTTTTGCAAAAACTCTGAAACTAGGTTTATTTCCATGGACTTGACCTTTGGTGTTTAGACTTTGTGCCCCTGGCAAACTCAGGGTCCATTTGTTCCTACGCACGGCCATTTTGGCAGTCTCCCTAACAGCCTGAGGAGAGAACCAGGAGTCTACATATGGAGACCTCATCCCCAGTTGCCTAATGGATTCAAAAGACATCCTGAATATTCATCATTTCTCCTTTTATGAGCACCTTGGCAATTCTCTCCAAAGGCAAAGGCTGCAGTAAATTCAGAAGTGCCATTTAGTGAATACCAATTTATCCTCAATTCAGTCTAGGTTTTTCCTGTTCCTCAGCATAATATTGGAGCTCCTGAGAGCCTTGTGAATGCAGGGTATTGTCTCAGCTTGGGGGAGGCGTGACTGCTTGTGAAAATCCCCAGCCTGCACCCCCAATCTCTGTGCTTTGGCCTGTGTAGGCCACAGTTCCCTTCCTAGAAGTTGGAAACTACCTTTGGGGAAATGTGAAAATCAAATGGAAGCATTTAAGTTAGGGACACAGCTTTTAACTAGCAGTTGTAAATTAGTAAACAGTAATTTTCAGCTCTGTGAGTGTATATGCCCTTTGGTATACCAGATGCATCATTCCCAAATATATATTGTCCAGGAAGCTGTCTGGATGCTTCTCAATGGAGACACATAGAGAGAGGAACTCAGGCCTTCTTTGTTATTCATTTGATCAGTGCAGGCTAGTTGGTTCTCTCTCTCTCTCTCTCTCTCTCTCTCTCTCTCTCTCTCTCTCTCTCTCTCTCTCTCTGTACACACACACCCTGGGTCCATTTTGACTCCCCCAGGCTCATGAATGGTAACAGAGCTTTTTCTCTCACTCCATTTCAGAATCAGACAAATGACTGTATAGCATTTATTGATTTCCTGTATTTTCCCTCTTTCCTGGAAAAGTGGCACCTCAGCTCTGCATCCTCTCTGTATTTATGCCTTCACACACTGGAACAGATCCGCATGTGTTTGTTATTGATCTGCTTGTCCTGGTAGGCATTAAATTGGATCTCCAGTTGCATTTCCTAACTTGCTTTAAGGAGACTACATCTTGGAAAAAGTCAAACAATGGTTAAACCAGTAGGTTTGGACCAATCCAGGCTGGCTGTTTGCCTAAAGCCATTTCCCTGGTGACCAACTGACCTTCCATGTAGGTTGTTAAATTTCCATCTGAGGATGGGAGGCTATGCTGTTCCTCTTTCCTTCTTTATGTACCCCAACTGTCTTAGTGAATTTAAATAGCTCTTGAGGTGATCACAGAGTTTGTGAACTGTGGCTCAGAGGCCATATCTGGCCCGTGGACATGTTTTCTTTGGCTTTCATGGTGTTTTGGAATGTTTTTAATTAGTTACCAACATTTACAAATTGGGAAATTTCACATTAAAATATCCAGATTTGGGGAGACCCATGAAAAATCTAAATACCTAGAAAGCTCAGACCTATTTTTTGAACAGTTGCCTGGGGACGAAAAGATAGGTGTATTGTAGGACTTAAGCCCACACTAGTTGGCCAGCATCCCCAGCACTGTTATTGTTTTCTACCTGACTTGTTCACTCACTCACTGACCTGCCTGGCCTCTGTGGGCATTTGGGGTTGTGAGGTCTGGTCTAATCAAAGACAGAAAGTCTGTAGAGGAAGATTATGTTTCCTGATTAGTTTTCAGCCTCTGCCAATTATTCTTATAAGAAGGAAAGGAGCCAATGAAAACAAGGAAAGTTTGTGACTTTCACCGATTTGGGAGCCTTTTGGATTTTCATCAATGTAGGAGGGAGAGATGGAAGAATTACTCGGCTGATTTTGATGATGATGATGATGATGATGATGATGGTGATGTATATGTGTGTAGAGTCAATTCTTAGATTTGGTTTTAGATTTTAGGACCTACAATTCTCCAGGAGAAATATAAGCAGATTGTAGAGGTCAGGAGTAGACTCTCAGCACAGCACTGTAAGTGAGATGCTAGACCTCAGAGAGCAGCAGATGGTATGGCCTTGTGTGGAGCTGGGTGTGAATAGATTCTGAACCCTATATCCTATCATTAGGAGCAAGCTGAGAGCTGAGAGTGGCCAGTTATCTCAGCAAATAGGGTCAAGACATTAAACTGCTTTCTAAACTCAGGGTGCTTTCCAGAATTAAAGGGCTAGTAATCTCACTCTTTGTGTTGATTAAGAAGCAAGAGTTAAACAGCCTTTGCCTTTTGGTGAGCAGTGAGTGGTAGACTCAGATTGTCATCTACATCCTTCAAGAGATGAGCCAGCAGCCAGGTGGTGGTGGCACACTCCTTTAATCCCAGCACTTGGGAGTCAGAGGCAGGAGGCAGATCTCTGTGAGTTAGAGGCCAGCCTGGCCTACAGAGTGTGTTTCTGGACAGCGAGGGCTACACAGAGAAACCCTGTCTTGAAAAACCAAGAGCTGAGCTAGTCCAGTGATATGACATGGCTTTGAGAATGGCATATAAGATGGAGGACTAGGTGAATGCTTTTGGGCAGCCCTACTCAAAAGTTCAACTTCGCCTTAGCTACACCTTTGTCATAGAGCTTAGTGGGGGCAGAGGGCAAACTGGGTCCTCTTAATATGCACCAACAGGGAAATGCAGAGCCAATGTTTGCTGATGGTGAAAATCCAGCATCTGCAGTGAGGAAATTATACTATCTATAATATATCTATTATGATCTGGACTCCATATGATCTTCATCTCTCTAGGTGATATTTGACACAGTAATAGAGAAATTCCAATAGCCTCTTTTTAGCAATTTCCTCCTGTATATCATGGAATTATCAGGTGTCCAAGCCATGCTTTGAACACAGGCCATTCCTACTCTTTGTATGTGAGAGCATGCTGATCACTGGGCCACATTTTACCTAGGGCACTCAGACTTTGGAGTTGCTCATTCCCATTTTTGGAAGTGGTTCTTGGCTTCTGCTTCTCCTTCTCTTCTGGCGTCATGATCTGCTCCCTCTTGGCTTTTGATTTTAAGTGCCCTACTTGTAATCCATTCAGGCTGAGGGAGAGCAGAGAAATCGGAAGTATTTTATGTTCCAGGCTGTAGGCCTTATGAGGTGATGACAGTGTTCTGTAGGGATATCCGCTCTGTTTTTCCTATTGAAATTGGTGGCATATCTGGAGCAGAGAGCTTAATGGGGGCAGAGAGTGAATGAAACTGCCTTGGAGATAAAGCCGGGAATGTGATGATGGTGGTGGGTGTCAACACAGCTCAAGGAGGTGAGAGCCGAAGAGCAGATGGAACAGGGGAGAGAGAGAGAGAGAGAGAGAGAGAGAGAGAGAGAGAGAGAGAGAGAGAGAGAGAGAGAACAGGCTTCTATTCATATCCATGTAAAGGGGAAAGCTGGAGGTACCATGACATTAAAAAAGAATTCATATATATAATATATATATTATATATATGATTATTTTGAATAACCTTAGTATCATGCTAACAAGGTACCTTGTTGAACAGGAGTGAGGAATGACTATTTTGGAGTGAGTTAATCTATGAGGCCTAGGTAGTAAGCTATGGTCTAGGTCTGTATTATAGCATATCTTTTTATGAGCAGCCTTCTTTAAACTTAATTTTATTTGTTCCTTCTTTGAAGAGAAGTTTCTAGTTCATGCAATAAATCTCATTAATGCCTTTGGTTCCTTTGTTTTTCTATTTTGTGATTATTTTGTTTAAGTACTCAGAGTCAGCTGGATCACATGGTAGTCTCCCTGACTCTCTCATCTTGTTGTTGGTGGGAGCTTTTACCATGCCCTTGGTTCATCCACTGTCTTTCCTGTCTAAAACTGTAGTGCTGACAACTGCACTCTGACAATCACTACATGCACTGTAGCTTGTCCGAAGTCTACATACCCTCATGATCCCTAGGGTGATCATTGTTCTTGGCTCAGACTACAGTTAAAACTGTTTCAAAGTTTCTGTGAATGAGTCTTAAACTCTTTGAGGGGTATGGTTTTAATACTTAGCACATCTCAATAAATATTTATCTGTCAGAGTGATTGTTCACAGAGGAATAAATCTGCTTTCTCTTAGGAAGGTGGTTGGGCCATGGAGACACAGCAGAGACTCCCCTGACCTTCAGAAGTTAAGGCTTAGTCATGAGATCATACCATGCCTTCATTTGGGATTGGCAATAATTAAGCCTTACATGTCAAGAATTAGCATAGCATGGAGACCCAAGAGATGCTTCTGGACACGTGTGGACAGATGGATTGAATGCCACCCCAACCTCAGATCTAGAAAAGCTGAGTCGGTTTATGTGTGGTGTTCACCGTTATGGGTAAGAATCACATTATGGCATCTCTGGGTCACGGCCCTCTCTATTGACTTGACAGTCTCGGGGTGGAGAAGAGTCTAAATTTGTACTTCAAGTCTTTTCTCCTTGGAGACTCATAGCAACAAGGTTATCTAACCATTCCCATATGTTTTGCAGAGGGTGCAGTTCAGACAAATGCATATTTCACAGAAAACCTGTTCTAGGCTAGTGTTTTGAGACATTCTGGGTGAAACTACATGACCTGGATTTCCCTTTTACATGTATTTACATATTTGTTTGTATGTGATTTGGGGGAGTCAGTTCTCTCTGCCTACCAAGTCAGTTCTGAGGATCAAACTCAGGTGGTCAGGCTTAATGGCAGGCACCTTTACCTGCTGAGCCCTCTTGCCTGCCCTGCTCTAGAGTACTTTAGGATGACACTCACAATGTGCTAATGCACATTGTAACTCTTTTAGAAGAGGTTAGAACATGCAACATTTCCCAAATGCTCTTGCCACACAATGCTTATGAAAAGGCTTCTTGAAGTAGTTGGAATGGGGTTGGGTTGGGGGTCTT
Source organism: Onychomys torridus (assembly GCF_903995425.1). Lineage (NCBI taxonomy): Eukaryota > Metazoa > Chordata > Mammalia > Rodentia > Cricetidae > Onychomys > Onychomys torridus. The sequence continues at coordinate 11,058,767 of NC_050453.1, forward strand.
ACAAAATGCATGTTGGAAAGCATCACAGTGGGACCATGCTCCCATGGTATGGACCAGGAAATCTACAGTGGGCCTAAGGATAGCTTAGAGATGTGGGGGCCAGAATTTCCCTTTTCGATGTACCAGGCTGATGTTCTTTCTGTCATCCCTGACATTCATTTCTTTTCCTTTCCTTCATCTTTGTGTGCATAAGTGTGTATGTGCATGCATTATATATGGGTGTTCCACACACATATGTATATATATGCAGGTGGCATGCAGAGGCCAGAAGAGGACATCAGGTGTCTGCTCGGTCACTCTCTACCTTAGTCCCTTCAGACAGGTTCTCTCACTGAACCTGGAGTTAGATCAGCAGCTAGTCCCAGCAACCCTCCTGTCTCCAGCCCCTAATAGTGCTGAGATTGCAGAGGAGCACAGTCTTGCCCATATTTATTTTAAAGACGTGGATGTTGGAGATTTGAACTCAGGCTCTCATGCTTTTACATTAAGACACCCTTACTCACTGAAGCCATTTTCCCAGGCCTTGTTCTTCTCCATCCTGAGTTCCTTTCCCCACCTCAAGAGCTTAGACTTACCGGGCGCTCTTCCAGTTTTCCATGGTGTGCAGGTCCTTTTGGAATAGTAAGGTGTGGTCCTCCAAATTCCTGGTGTTCTGATTGGAGCTCTCTTCCCAATGCTCATAAGTTGTGCTTAAAGCTAATTTTAGACAATGCCTGTCTTGGAAGAGGCTTCGGCATCTTTTCACTGTGGGATCATTATGAGCAAGGGCTCCTCGGGACTTTGAGTTTCATGCTGTTCCTGCCATTACATCCAGTCCACGGGTCCAGTCTTCATCACTTTGAACTCCACGTTATGCATTTGGTTCGCGCTTTAGGGTGATCTATGTTAACGTTTATTCTGAATTATGTTTTTCTATTAATATTTTCAGTTTTCTCCAAGCAGGGGCTTCCTCTCTCCTCACCCCAATGGGATGATTTCTGCCCTAATTCCAGTGGGCCATCTTTAATGTTTTGAATTCTTCTGGATTTCATATCAGGTTATTAACTTATATCCATTGTAATAAATCCTAACCTGTGACCAGGTGATAAGAGTAAAAACAGAAAGTTGGTATAAAAAAATTTGTGACTAATAAAGTAAGTTTTTGATCATGTATTTTACTCAGTGTTTGGGTAATTGAAAATGTTAAAAGAACTCAATTGAGACACTAGACAACTGATTAGACAATATGCTGTAGCAATTTCATTTTATTTTGGTTATATATCTAGCTCAATAAATTTTTGGTGACATGTCATAATTAAAAAATATCTTGAATGAACTTGTATTAATTTACATTTGCCAGGCTCCCATCTCTCTCCTCTATAGTTCCACCTTCTTCCATTGCAAGTTTTAATAAGGTCAGGATAAAAAGGCTATCATACAAATAAGGCTGGGGAGATGTGCTGTGGGATGGTCTGTATGTCAAATGTGTTGCTCTGATTGGTTAAAATAAATAAAGTGCTGATTGGCCAGTAGCCAGGCAGGAAGGATAGGGTAGGTGGGACAAGGAAGAGGAGAAGGCTGGGAACAGGAAGGCTGGGAGGAGACACCGCCAGCCGCCGCCATGAGAAGCAACAGTGCATGCATGTAAAGACACCAGTAAGCCACAAGCCATGTGGCAAAGTATAGATTTATAGAAATGGGTTAATTTAAGATAGGAGAAGTAGATAACAAGAAGCCTGCCATGGCCATAAATTTTGTAAGCAATATAAGTTTCTGAGTGCTTTCTTGGTTGGGTCTGAGCGACTGTGGGACTGGCGGGTAAGAGAGATTTGTCCTGACTGTGGGCCAGGCAGAAAACTCTAAGTACAGAGCTGGCTCAGAGAGTAAAGTATTTGCTGCATAAGCCTGAAGCCCTGGATCTGGTTCTCCAGCACCATGTCAACATCCTGGCATACCTGTAACCCCAGAGGCTGGGGGGGCAGAGACATATGGATTCCAGAGGCTTACCAGCCAACTAGCCCAGCCTCAACAGCATACTCCACATTCAGTGAGAGACCCTGCCTCAAAAATTACTGTGGAGAGTGGTAGAGGGAGACACCTGATGTCAACTTTTGTCTTCTATATGTGCATGTACAGGCAAGCACATCCACCCATATATGTATATACACACATGCATGCACAGGCGTACACACACACACACACACACACACACACACACACTACAGTACACTATATCCTCATAAAGATTATCATATAAACAGAACTATAGATTAGTACAATCAAGCCAGTAACTTAAAAAATACAACTTAAATTGGCCTTCGGGCTGGGGTGGAATTTCTTCTTCATGCATTTGCTGGAGACAAATATTTTTCTGATGAAAGAAAACAATCCTGTCTTCATCAAGTGTTGCCTTTGCCCCTCAAGGCAAGGGTGAAAATGAGGCCTTTACTCCATGCAAATGGAGAAATGAAAAAAGATGGAAATGGATTTCCACCTTGCCTGGCTTTTCATGTAATCCTTTACTTCCCTTTGGAGGAAGGTTCTTCTCAATGGCCAGTCCCATCCAGAGACATATTTAATTGCTAATTCTTTGTCTTTGCATTTTTCCATGTTATATTTATGATTGTGAAAGTTTGTTTAAAGCATTACAGTTAGGAAAAAAAAGTGCAGTCGAATGCATGGAAGCCCTCAAGGAACTAATAGCCTATCAAAAACCAGGGAAGATTTATTTAATGTCCCCTTCCAGGAGGATGTATTGTTGGTTCAGCTGCAACTCCTTAACTTCATCATATTTTATATACTTTGGCCATCACGGAGTGCCACAAGGGCTGTTGCATGGGTGTGATTTAAAACGTGTTCTGATTAAGTATACAGGAGTGCTCCTGTTCTCCAACACAGGAAGGAGAGGGACATCATAAATATACATTGTTCAAGTGTAAATTCTACTTCACACTCACAAGCTATATTGTACTTGTATGTTTTATGCTCTGTTGGTACTTAAAAAAATCATTTAATTTAGGGGGCATTTCCAGAATCTAACCAAGAACCAGGCCGTAAGGACCCACTTAGAATTCCTTCCATAGGATTTGTAGAGGGCGGAATGAGAGGAGGAAAGGAAGTCAGTGCGGGTAAGAACATCCCTGCTGGGTTATACACCAGTGTGTACGCTCTCAGTCCACTCACTTGGAGGAGCAAGAATGGTCACTTTTAAAATTTCTTTAATTGTGTCTCCCAATTTACCCAATGGGTAGGCATTCTTCCTTCTTCCCTTGCTGGACTGCTTCTTTTCTCAAAGAATTTGGGAGTTTCCATGAAGCTAAGAAAGGGTAAAGGTAGTTTATATCTAGGCTCCTATCGACATTCTTGAGGTTGCATCATCCTGACACCTGTTGCTTTCTGAAGTTTTCTAGGTATGGGGCTTGGGATTTCTGTGAGTTTAAGGGTCTTTCTCTTAGGATTCCCATTATCCAAGCCCTAGAGAAGTGTGGCCATGCCCTCAAGTGTTGCTTCGCAGCATAGATGAGCCCATGTGAATCTGACTCTCTAGACTGCTTTCCTTCCTTACCAGGCCTGAGAGGTTGACTTTGCCCATATTTACCTGTAATGAATACCAATATGTGACCAGATAATAAGATCTGAAGTACAAAGGCTGGTTCAGTACTTCTCAATCTTCCTAATGCTGTGACCCTTTAATATAGTTCCTCACATTGTGGTGATCCCCAACCATAAAATTGTTTTGTTAGTACTTCATAACTGTAATTTTGCTACTGTTATGAATTGTGATGTAAATATCTGATATGGAGGATATCTGATATGTGACTTCCCAAATAGCTCGTGACCCACATGTTGAAAACCACTGGGTTAGTGGGCTGATACAGCAGGTGGAGCCTGAGTTTGATCTGTAGGACCTGCGTGGTAGAGGGAGGAAACTGACTGTCATGGGTTGTCTTCTGATCTACACACACACACACACACACACACACACACTCTACAATAAATAAGCAAAAATAGAATAAAAATTAGTTATTTTGTGAATAACAAAAAACAGGTGGACCACTTATTTTTACCACATGTTGGTCTAATTAAAAACATTATGGCATGCTGACCAAGACACAAAACAACCAATTAGACAATATGGTTTAGTGATTTCATTTTATTTTGGTTGCCTGTTTAGCAGATGGCTCAAAGGCTTTCCATACCTTGAACTTCTCTGGGCATTCAGATTACCTCCCTTTTCAGCCTCCTTCTGCCCTCAGTTCTGATGTCTATCCTGCTAAATTGCCAAGTCAGGAGGCCTGAGGTGTTGTACCCACCTGCTTGTAATTGGCAGAGGGAGGTAGTAGAGTTAAGAGCAAATACATGGGAAAATGGCAGCTCATTCATAGTTCAGGACATTTCTTTCATAAGTTTTGTAATGGCAGAAAGATGCTAAGGCCATGAGAAAATAGCAACAAAGTTGGTCCGAATTGATGTAAGTCTTACCTCATTCTCTGGACTAGACAGTGCAATGTTACCAGCAAGACAGTTGCTGTGACATAAGCAATATGAAACATGTTGGCCCAATGAGAAACAGAAAACATGTCCATGTCTCTCCAGCATAAAAGGCAATGTAATGAAGACCCATTTGTTTTGTGTGAGCCATGGTTGCTTAATATGTGCCAGTGTCTGATTGGTTTCCATTGCTGGAGACTCTAAAGTTTCACTGGCCACTTGGTGATCAAGCTCCATCCACAGCTCCAAGCCTAAAACACTAGGGATTAAGATTTTGTTGGGCTTTCCAGTGATTGAAAAGATAATACAAACCAGGGGTTGAAGTCAGATCTCCTGGAGCTGGAGTTACTAGTGGTTGTGAGCCCCTGGAGGTGGGTGGTGGGAACCAAACATTGGCTTTCTGGAATATCAGTAAATACTTTTAATCATGGAGTCATTTCTCTAGCCTCTGTATTGTATTTCTTAGGCAAAACAACAAGGGATTTTACTAAACACTAAATAGTGTGGTCACTCTTTCATATTAGCCTTTGGTAGCCTATAAACTGAACCCAGTCCACATTTCACTGTATTTGGGAAAACGTTCAGTGATCAGGGATTTTTCATTTTGCAATTACAGATAGAAAGCTATGGACCAACCTCCTTCTCTCTTTTATTTAGCATTATTTGAGACAGAGTTTCATGTATCACAGGCTGGCCTCTAACTTGATATGTGGCTGACCACAACCTTGATATCCTCATCTTCTTGCTTCTAGCTCTCAGGTACTGGGACCACAGGTGTGCTCTGCCATGCCTACTTTATGTAGCGCTGGAGACAGAACACAGGGCTTTGTGTCTTCTAGGCTAGCACTGTACTAATGAAGTCACATCCTCTGCCAAGGTTACAGATCTTAAGTAAAAGTCAGAAAAAGAGAAAGCATTGGCTATTCTCTGTGCATAACCTGCCCACACATCTTTGGTTATATGGTAGTATGACTTTTTTTGTTATGGTTTGAACATGAAATGTCCCTTGTGAACTCATGTGTTTGAATACTTGGTCCCTCCCTAGATAGTTGACACTGTTCTGGGAAGTGGCAGAAACTTGAGACTTGGTATATATTTGGTGCATGTGGAGGATGTGGAGGTAGGCTTTGAGAGCTAGAGGTTGGTCTTGCTTTGAGTCTGACTACTCTGCTTCTTAGACCATTAAGATATCACCAGGCATCTCTGGGTCTCTGCACTTTTCCTTGCTCACTCCCTCCAGCCTGCCATCCCTGGCTGAGGCACCTGTTTCTGGTGGCACAGCTCTTGGTGGCATAGAGCCCATTGGCCCAGACATCTAGGAAAGCAGAAGCAGGGTGGGTCTGAGGAGCTGAGTTTCAAAGCATACCTGGTGATGAGCATCGCTGGGAGGAGGGGAAGGCAAGGGCAGGCCCCGGAGTAATGGTGCCAAAGAGCAACAAGTCATAAGGGAATCTCACTGTGGAGAATGACGAAAGAGAAAATGAAGGAGGGAAGACCTTTAAGCAAAGTGAAGAAGAATCCTTCCCACCACTTGGAAGAGGTTGAAAGCAAGAAGCCTGGGGAAAATGGCAGAAAGGGATGAATCAGTTTTCGATGAGCCATACCTAATAGACACGTTAACAGCAATGAAGGGGAAGAGGGCGTTGGGAGATTTGTAGGGCAGGTGACGGAAATCAAGAGAATGACTAGGTAAGAAGGCATTACAGGCATTTCTGAATGATGAAATGGACAGCCATGAAGACTTTTGCCTCATACATTGAAATCTATGGTTTTCTGTGAGCTCATAAAGTGGCTACTGTTTTACAACCTTGTATTTACTAAGGTATTTTTTTTCTGTAAACTTTTGGTGTTTCCACTTAACAGTTTCTACATAAACATTGTTTTACTGTTGAATTTAATTCTAAACATTACCATCAGCATAGCAATTTAACCCATTTTAGAAAAAAATCTCTTTTCATACTTTGAAATTAATAAAGGCAAGAGGAGAGAGAGAGAGAGAGAGAGAGAGAGAGAGAGAGAGAGAGAGAGAGAGAACGAGAACAACAGACTACCTTTCAGGCCTGGACCGAGCCTGATCTAAGCCACTATGTCTACCCTGTTGTTAGGAACTGTATTCCTCTAAACTGTAAGCTCAAGTAAGTTTTTCTTCTATTAAATTACTCCTTGTCAGGCATTTGGTCAGAGAGGGGAAACATTTAATTCTATGCAGTGTCAGTTGTAACAGAAAACAAGCATTTTTGACACTAATTAAATGATATTAAGAAGCAAATTAGAAGCTTCATTGAGTGTCTGTGCACATCAAACACTGACCTGAAGTGGGACACAAGGTGAAGGAAGGTGGTCAGTCCCTTCACGGTGTCCCTCCTGTAGTGGGGCGGGGGTGGTGGGAAGCAGAGACAGTGACAGACAGTGTGGAGAGTCTGCAGTGGAAAAGCCATAAGGAACTTTGGGAACACCAAAAGAACGCTTAACCTAGGGAGAGAAGGAGGGCTGCTTTGTGTGAATGAAGGAGGCGATGGCCCCTAGCTTGTCTTGAGTGATACCAAGCATGATATGTGAATGGAGGGAAAAGGCTGGGGGCAGAAGCTGGGAGGACGTCCCTGACAGATGGATCCATGTGTACCATATGTGCAAAGATACCACTAGAGACCACAGACTTGGGAGAGATAGCATGGGGAATGTCAGCTTCCAGCGATGACGGAAGACAGGGGCTGGATGCCAGATTGTGAAGGATGGCTTGTCTGATGACGGGAACTATCTGCATCAACGGGTCATAAGTGGAACACGTTCTGCAGCCCTAACAGGCCGATGGAGCATCTGTTCATGAGCTACTGCTGGGTGCTCATCTGGTTTGATTAAAGAGCCATTATTCATGCCAGAAACAAGAGATTAGGCACCGCTCTCTTGTAAGCATGGCGGATCCCGAACCTGGAACACACATGGGAAGATGTTGGAGGACCACACTTGGAGAATTAGCTGTTGGCAGCAGCCCAGCTACTACCGCAATGCCTTCTCCAGGAGAAGGGAAGACATTCGAACACAGCTTCAGACACAGATCTTGCTGGCCCACAGGGTTCCGAGGTTGGGGTCAGGAAAGCAGATGTGCTGCAAAGGGGTTGGCTGCTGGTTTCAGGGCGCGGATGTGTGGAAGGCACCTAGGCAGGCGAGGGCAGCTGCAGGCAGAGCCCGTTCTGAGCCATTTCAGACTTCAGAGTCCCTTTCCCTGCCTTGTCTGTACCCTGCTCCCACTTCCTTAGGTTGTGTTACTTCCCGCGGATGAATTATGGCTGCTGGCTGTTTCCAGGCGTGAGGCATTCTTCTTTAATTAGGAGGTTTTTAACACTGGAGTGCAGACCTGCTCACAGAACATTTGGCACCATGGCACGTATAAATCCCTCAGCAAACTCCCCACTCTCCATTCCTAGGATGTAACACATATTTTGCCACCAGTCCCAGACACTGTCCTCTGGCTATAAGTACTCCCCCATCTCTTCTCCCTGCACATACCCCGAGAACACAAACTTCTGTGATGCACTTTTCTTTTCTTTTTTCTTTTCTTTTCCTGACAGCTTCAGTGACAGTTTTATGGTCTAAAAGAAAGTGAAAATTTCTGTTGTCTTCATCTTACTCTAGGGTGTTAGGTTGTTGAGAAAATCTATCTCATGTTATTCTGTGCATTCCTATAGGTATTGAGAGGTCTCTGGTGACAATTAAGGATCTTAATGATGCTTCAGGCTGCCATGGAATGGGTAAATGTGACAAAACCATTTTTTCCTAAATAAACAAACAAAAACCAAACCAAAACAAAACAAAATCAAGCTTAAGCTTGGAGAAGTGGAGGCCATGGTGAAACCAGTATTTCCTGTAAATACCCAGCAATCCCTGTGTGGTCCTACAATAACAGTATCGACTGAAATGATTTCTGTCCACCTTCTCTCATGGATCCCCTTAACCATTTGAAAGGCTCTCCTTTCATTTCAGGTTGTACTGTGGAAACACTTTCCAGAGCTGTTCATGATCTGTGGGCACATCCTTAACTCTTTCTCCTCATTCAGGGGTACAGTAAAAAGGAATACTATAAATGATCTGTGAAAGGTAGTATTGATGCTTTAATTGAGATAGGTACATATTAAAAAGGGTTTCAGGGCCCAGGGTAGGCGAGCAAGAGAAATAACCAGAAACTGACACCTGTAGATTCTCATTCAGAAGGAAGCTCACTGCCATCTTCCTGCCTCCTGCCTTTCATGAGCTGGCTGCTCCTGTCCAAGTTGATGTGGCTGGATGCATCCTGGATCTCAATCAGTTATGCTCAGTAAGGGTGAATAAGGGTGCTTTTTTTAAAAAATAAAATCACAATTCTTTCTCCTTTTTATTACATTATTTCCTTATATTTCTTATATGATAACTTTTTATCAGATCAACATGTTTTTATTTCATTTATTAAAATACCAACTTGACATGCCTATGACTTTCCAAGTAGCCTGCCATTTCTTTACCATCCCAAGACCTTTTATCTCCTTTCTCCTTTCCAGGATGTTCTTAATCCCTCTGGTGAGGCCTTCCTCCCACACCATTCCAAGCCTGCGCTTGTTGACAACACACATGATGTCCATGTTGCATATTGCAGTGACCAGACAGCTCTGCTTGACTCTAGCCCTCTCTTGGTGTTATTCTAATCTCAGTGGCAGTTTACTATCAAGCACATTTGTATGTTTGTTAGTTTTCTCTTGGTCTCTGAACACTAGTGAGCCCAAGGCCCAGTTTTTGACCCCCTTTCCTTCCTCATCTACAACCTAGCTGCACACATTCAGTCTTCTGGCTTTAAATAATAGGGATTCTTATAATTAGTAGATTTTTGCACCCCACTGAATCCTTTGTCTGGAGCCTCCAGACTCCTGTGTTCAAACTGACTATTTCTGTCTCCTCACAAATGTTATTTATCCATTTATAGACTTCCACACCCAAAGCTTGTAATCCTCTGTATCTCACCTGTAATCCTCCCTAACTCACCCAATGGCATATCCATCCTTGTAGTTGTTCAGAGAAACAAAACAAAACAAAACAAACAAACTGAAACCCCCACCAAATGTGTGTCTTTCTCTTTATATATACAGTGTTCATTCAACAGAATATCCAAGATCCACGCAGTGTTAGTGTACTGTTGTACTGGTCTTTTGGTCCAGGCTCTGGTACCTGTCCTCCTATCTCTCCTCCTGATGATTCCTCTAGATTCCCAGCTGGTCTCTATGCTTCCTTCCATCTTTGTTCCCTCATAGTTTTAACTCAACATGCCAGGCAGAGCGATCATCTCAAAATACAAAGTTAGCTTACATCAGTGTTCTCTGCAAATACCTTTGATATTTTCCCATCTGTCTTGTTCTCCTGGGACCATGAGAACAAAATACTCTAGACTGGTTGGCTTTGAAACAGAAGGCTTTCTTTCTCTGAGTTTTCTTGGCAGGGAAGTCAGAGATGAAGATGCTGGTGGATTCAATGTCTGGGGAGGGTCTGTCCCACATAGGTGGCATCTTCTCCTTGTGTCTTCACATGGTAAAGGGACAAATGAGTACCTTGTACTGCTTTTATAGAGTACATATCCTCTGTCCTCATGATCCTGTCACTTCTCATGGGTCCCATCTCTTAATGCCAGAAAGTTGAGGGTTAGGATTTTCACACATGAATTCTGGGGGTACACAATTGTTCATACCATAGCACCATCTGACTCACAGTTTAAGACAAGGTCCTTCCTTAAGGGATCATAGTCTGTGCCCTCTCCTTGTGCTTCATGGCTTCCTTTCAAACTCTACTGAGTGCCATCGGGCCCTTCCTGACTCTAAACATGTCAGAGAGGTCCTGCCATTTCCCCTGACTCTCATCTGTCCTGAAATCACCCTTGAGTTGTCTGTTGGATTCATATCCTCATCTTTCCTATATCTTGCTTAAATGTCACCTTTGGGTGACTTCTTTGATCATCCTATTTCACATTACAACCCACCAAGGGCACCCCTAATCATTTTAACTTCATTGTGTTGATTTTCAACAGCACAAATACCTTGAACCCTACCATTTAATTGGCATAATCACCATGTTTAAGGAAGTCATCTATCCAATCCTTTCCCCAAGAATATGAGCCTCTCTGGGAAGCTAAATATTTATTTTATTTTTTTTTAACATTGGTTTAATATGATTTTGCTTGGTTTTGTGTATTTTACTGTATACTTCAAGCACCTACATCAACACTGGGAACTGATCAGTGAGCTCTAAATAAACATCAGTGGAATGAATGAATGAAAAAAAAATAGCACACCAAGTCTAATACTATACAAAGTGTGATCCTGTGACCCCACTAATCCTTACAATAGCACATGAAGTTGGTGTTATTATTATTGTTTCTTTGAGAGGTTAAATGAGTCTTTCAAGATTGAGTGAGCAGCAGGTGGCTGACATGCTCCTGTGTGGAATGGGCTTCATAAGAATAAACACGAGCGGGGCATAGCTTGGTGGTAGGCACCTGTAACAGTAGGATTGTAAGTTTTGGGCCAGCCTGGGCTACACACTGAGTCTCTATCTCAAATAAACTCAAGAAAACAAACAACCCCCCCCCCCCCAGACCAACCTGTCCCAGCTGCTTGGCAGATGTTCTCTAGACAACTCTTCTATAAAGCCAGTGTTCTTCCCTCTACATAGTCTTAGGCATGTCTGCAATTACCCCAACCTATGCCCTTGGAAACTTGTACTGTGGTGAGAGGCTTTAAAGCCTAGAGGCTCATTAAAGGTTGACCTAGATGGTCAAGCATGCAATTGGGAAATGACCCATGGTTCCATTCATTTCTTGTGGAAAATATTTCTTGAAATCGTTAGCAAACTTTCCCGTGATGAAATTCCCAAGAAAGCTCGTATAGACTTTTCATTTCCTCCAGGCTACACATGCTTCCTTGAGAAGACAAGAGTGGGGGAGGCCGAGCTCCCTGGGGGACCCTGCAAGATGACTTCCTCTAGCATTGCTTCTCATTGCTCTGTAGATGAGTCTCGTGGGCATGCCTAGGCTTCCCGTGGAAGCAGGAAATGCTCATTTCTTGGAGTTATAAATCTGTGTATGATATTAAAATGAGCTCCTTTGAGACTAGCTGGGGGTGCTGAGTCAAAGTACCTTGTAGCTGAATCTTGGGTTGTTTGAAGCCATCTCTGGGATGAGGTTGTTGCAATAAGGTCAAAGGCTCTTTGCTGATGGAGCAATGATGTCTTAGGGGAGCTCACTAAGGTGTGAACCACTATTTGAGACCAGATTAAGGTAAAGCATGCTACCTCTTCCTCCTGATCCTTGGTTTCAGGCATTTTTAGCATTGGATGGTACCAAAAACTACCTTCTAAAGTCATTGAGCTTGCCTGGGTGTTATACGTAGAGAACTTGGTAGGTAGATACTTCAACACCTACTTTGAAGAGAAAAATCGTTTTCCTTTAAAATATATCAGATCAGAGAAAGTTTTTGAGGCTAGAAGGGAAAAAAATCAAGAAGAGATAAACTCACAATTGATGAATAAAACTTTCTTAAGCCCAGCTTTGGAAACTGCCAGTGTTGTACCCTTCTCAGAGAAGCAGGAATGCATGAAGAAGGCAGCCACTTAGTGGATGCTTGTAGGTGTACAAGGTCATCTGCAGCAATGGTTGTCTCTTGATTCAGGGGAAAACTTAGAGAAATCAAGGCTGCCTAGAAAAAAACTCACTGTCTTAACAACAACAACAACAACAACAACAACAACAACAAAAACAACAAAGCCCAGGGCACGCTTGTGCACATTCTGTACATCTTTCCTACAGACTTGCATGTGGGGTTGCTTATTTCAATGATCGTTGAGTCATTTCAGAGATGAAATTGTCCTCGAGACCATCTCATCTGCTCCTCTACTTTGCAAAGGGAGGCCCAGAGACCACTTCTGATGTTCTCACCCTGTGTCCATCACAGCGGTGTCAGCTGCAACACCAGCAGCAATGACAACACCACCCTACCATGACCTACTACTGAGTACGCTGGAGATCTATGAAAGACCCTTCGCATGTCATGTTCCATTCCTTCTGCAAATCAAGCTCTGAAGGAGTGTGATTCCACATTAAAGGGGTAGAACAGAGAAACCAGGTTACAGCTTTCCTGAGTAGAACCTTCTAGATATTCTTGATTGGCATTGCAATGAGACTTCCTGCCTTGGTTCAACATACTTCATGGGCCCTTCCAGAGTGTCCTTGTCTATGGAGCTCCTTTTGCTGGAAGCTCATTTCCTTCCTTAGCTGTTCTTCATGGACCCACGTGCTTTCCCATAAGCCTAACAAGGCACACCCTCCAGCAGCCTTCACTTCTTTTCAGTTCCTTGACAGTTATCTTCCCTGGATCCCCTTCCTCGACGTGAGCTAGGCTTTGACTCCCACACGGGACTTAGCACTGGTTTGAAGTTTTCTTCTTTGTCTGGAGGTTTGCTTGCTTTCTACATCTGCCTACCAGGATGTGGTGCGGAGGCTCCTGGCGTCTGCAGTGCCTGACAAAGAGCTGTTGTCATCTGTCGGGCGAATGAATGCATGGTTGAGGGGCAGAGCCATGGGCTTCGGTTTCATTCCCCCATTTAATTACTTGGAAATTGACCCACCCACTCTTGGATTCTATCAAGTTAGCTTCACTTGGATACTGTGGGTGATTTACCTAGCCCCCCAAGCATGGCTTTCTCACTTGTAAAATAAGAGCACAAAGAGTCCTATTCTATACATTTTCTGTAAAAAATGGAAATACGTCAGCTGGTTTATATAAAGGGTTGTTTTTTAGAATCTAAAAATGTGGTGTTTGAAATTTCACACACACACACACACACACATACACACACACACACACACACACACACACACACACACACACGTAAGTATATTGATAGTTGTTGTGAGTGACTGTTCTCTAAGCCCAGGGACTGTCACCTGTATCTATCCCCTCATCTCAAGTCTGTAAAGAGATTCAATAAATTCCCCCAGAGTGAACTTTGGTGTAATTGTGCCCTGACTTGTCATTGGGACCTTGGAAGGAAGTACAGACATTAAGGAATTTTAGCAACAATCTTGTACAATTCAAATCTTCCTTTTCTCTCCCCCAGGCTCCCACAATATTCTCCTTGCTGACATCCATGTTCTCCTTCTCTTTTAAAGAACCCACTGAATTCAGTCAGTGCTACATCCATAGGTGCAGGGCCATCTACTACAGCACAAGCAGTCTATCAGCTGCCATATCCTTAAAGAAACAGGAGTCCTCCTGAAACCGTCTCTCAACTGCTAAAACTGCCTCAGCTAGGGTGGGGCTTGTAAAGCCCCTCCCATCCCCATGCTGGAATGTCAACTGGCTTGAGCTTGTGCTGGTCTTGTGCAGGTGACCAAAGCTGCTGTGAGTTGATGTGTGTGGCAGCCATGTCTGGTCCGCAATACAGCATTTCTCTGCACTCGCCCTCATCCTCCCGTTCTTACATCCTCCCTACTTCATCTTCCATGACGTTCTCTGAACTTTGGTGCAGGGGAGCATGCTATAGCTGTCTAATAAGGGGGGATCACTCAACTGCCACCTAGTTTCAGCACTTTGGCCATTTATGAGTCTCTGTACTGCTTGCTGCTCACTGCAAAGAGAAGCTTCTCTGATCAAGGTTGAGAGTAACACTGATTTATGGGCACACATGTAAATATGTAGAAGGCAATTTGATAATGTATCCATTTAGTAAAACAATGGTAGTAGGCTCTCCCCTATGGCCCATAATGCCCCCAGTCATGGGATTTTGATTGGGTTTATAGAATCAGGTATGAATTTCCTCATGTGGAATAGGCTTCAAATCCAATCAAGAGAATAGTTAATTATTTCATAACAGTCATGCCACTGTTTATCATTAGGCACAGCTTACCTGACAGCTTGGTAGTTTAGCATGCAAGATCCACCACTGTGTAAGTCCGTTGATGACTTTTTCCCCCAGTGAACTACACAGCACTTTTCATCACTGTGAAAGCTAGCCAGTGGGGAGAAAGTTTCCAGGTCACTGATGACTTGATTTTTCTAGACCCTACAATAAATGTATGTCCTGTCTTCAGCAATAGGGTCTTTTATATAAAGTTTTGAAGAAAGGATGGGGCATAGACCTGCTGGACTGTACGTAGTTGGCTTATCCCTGAACACCCATTTCTAGAATGAATATGTAAATGGTAGTTTTCATATTCTTCTTAGCCATTAGTTAATGAAGATTCACTCATTAGCTTAATCTTATCACCCTGCTTTAAGTGAAGACACAAAATTTCCTAAGGAAGAGGGAAGCATGACAAAGGAGAAAAAGAGAAGTAACCCCAGTTGATGGACAGGGATGAGCAATGGGAAACACTTTCTATGATTGTCTTCCACAACACAATCATGCATATCTTCTCTTTGATTTCTCCTTTTACCAAGTTATTATGTTTACCAATGGTCACTTTAAGTGGGAGGGCAAGCCCACATTTGCTTTAAGAATACATGCGTTTATCTCAGACTCTTCCATATCCCAGTATCTTTCGCTGGATACCGGAGAAGAAAAATCTTGGCTTCAAAAGTGTTTCTTAGGAGAGAGATGCCAAAGCTCCATTCTCATTTGCACATGGGAGTGGATCCCTGGCACTTCCCACTGTGATGAGATGAGTTCTGTCACAATTGGATCCTGGTCTCGTTGCCTGGAGGAGAGGTAGAATGTCTCTTAAGAGAATGGACTCTGTTGCTAGACTGGCTGGTTTTAAGAATGGCGGTACTGTGTATTAGTCTCCTGGCTTTGGACAGTATACTAGACATCTTTGTGGTTCTCTGGACTCATCTCTAAAATGGAGAGAATTATAACAATAGCAAAACTTTCAACCTCCATAAGATTATGACTCAAATTATGGAAACGTTTGCAGGTAGGTGTGTACATGTTTGTCTGTAGATACCACATAGATGAGGCTTAGGGTGGTGCTAGTACCCAGTGGAGTGTCTATTAGATAGACGTCTTTAGCTAGCGTTCTAGCAGTGCTCTTTTTCTGGATCTTCTGTTTCTTGATTTCTTAAATAGTGCTGCTAATAGTGTATTATGAGATTGTTGTAAAGGGTGAGGACATAACTAAAGATTATTTTAGAAGGGATAGCTACACAGAAAGCATCCTTATATCCATTCATTTTTTTGTTTCTCATTCTGCCTTTAATTTATTTCTCCTTGTTAAAACAACAACAACAACAACAACAACAACAACAACAACAACAACAACAACAAAACATTTCAAGTCCTGTTGCCAGGGTATTAATGCTTAGGGATGGAAGCTACTGTCCTGTCCTAAACTAAGGATTAACTGAGCCAAATTACTAATATTTACAAGGTGAAACTTGTTTTTTGTTTGTTTGTTTGTTTTTAAACTAAATTTTTAACTCAGTCATCATGAAAGTCAGTCTCTTATCTAAACTGTAAGTGGCCCACTCACCCATTAGGGAGCTGAGTGTCCTGGCTCTGAGTCTTCCACCAAGATCTTTGGATAACTGTGTTTTCATCTACGGTGCTGCATATCTCATACAGTGGCCAGTTAGATGAGGTTTTCAGGGCTGGGGAGATGGCTCAGCAGTTAATTGCTTGCTGCAAAAGTGCAAGGACTGGCATTCACATCTCAGTTGTAATTCCAGCCTTGAAACCCATAGACCGAGGAATCCCTGAGCAAGCCAGCTAGTGAGACTGGCCATGTAAGTGAGCACAGGGTTTTAGAGACCCTGCCTCATTGAATAGGTAGATTGATTGAGGATGATCTCTGAAATCGACTTTGGGCCCCCACACGAATGCATGCCTGTGTGTGTACGTGTCCCCATACATGCAAAAACATGCATACACACATGTCTACTCCCCTAATCTTTAAAAAGATGAGGTTTTAGATATAATGTGCCTGAACTAGCTTCATGGGACCTCTTGAATCCAGTAGTGATGTGTGTATTTTAGTAAGATGGGGTCCTATAGCCAGAGGTCCAGAAATGGTGGTATGTGACGTTCTTTCCCTTCTACTAGAAATGAATTTTTACTTATGATTGCCCCTGTGACACACTCATACAGTCCTTATTTCTCCTTTTACCAGATGTTGATGGCTATTTGCAAAGGCAACAAAATTATCTGTATTTGTCTGAAGAAGAATGTATTACCTTCTCAGTCCTGGAACTAATCATGTCAATTTGTGGCTCAAACTACCATGGTTTGTGTATAGTACCAGCCTCCTTCTTGGCCCTGAGATACAAGTCCATATGTGAACTCGGTGGATATTTTGGGGGTATAAATCCTATTGTATTAGCTTGGTATTAAACATTCTTAAAGTCAATTTCTGGTTGTGTGGAGAAACTGTATTTCTGGGTTTGTTGCTCCCCCCACATTTTGAAATTTATTTATTTTTAAATAATAGATAAAATAATGTATTTATAGGGTACTATGTGTTGTTCTAATATGCATGCAGCCACAGAGTTTCCGTTATTATGATCTAACACTGAACAAAGGCAACACATAATTCCGGGTAATGACATCACTGAGAGGAATTCAGGGCAGAAGCAAACAGGGCAGGAATCTGGAGTAGGATCCAAAGCATAACCTACCGAGGAATACTGCTGCTCCAGCCTGTTTTCCTATACCATCCAGGGCCATATGCCCAGAGGTGGCACCACCCAAGTGAGCTGGGCCCTCTCATATCAATCACCAATCAAGAAAACGCCCTACATACCTGCCTATAGACCAACCTTACGGCGGCTTTTTCTCAGTTAATATCCTTTTTCACAGATATGTCTATATTTGTGTCAGGTTTATGAAAATCAGTCAGCACTAGTGTAAACTGTGCAAATGTTTAAATCAAAGTGAATAAACATGAATACTTTAAAAATCTGTGTGTGTATGTGTGGTGTATGTGTGTACATGTGTGTGTATGTGGTGTGTGTGTATGTGTGTGTATGTGGTATGTGTGTGTGGTATATGTATTCATGTGTGTGTATGTGTGGTATGTATATATATGTGTATATGCACATTTGTGTATGTGGGGTGTGTGTGTGTATGCACATTTGTGTATGTGGGGTGTGTGTGTATGTGTGTGTGTATGCACATGTGTGTATGTGTGTGTGTGTGTGTATGCACATTTGTGTATGTGATGTGTGTGTATGTGTGTGCACATATTAAGGCTAGAAGTCGATATCAGGTTCCTCCTTCCCCAATCAGTCTCTACCTTAGTTTTGAGACAAGGTCTCTTACTGAAACAGGACCCTCCTAATCTGGCCCCATGGGCTGGCCAGCAATAGGAGTCCTTCCCAACTCTGGTTGCAGGTCCTGCTGTCAGGCCTTTGAATGTTGGGGAGTGGAGCTCAGGTCCTCACACTCACAAAGCAAGCACCTTACTGTTTGACCCACCTCCCCTGCTCCTGTCTTCATCCTTTCCTCATGATGCAAACATTCAAAGCCTTCCTTTCAGCTTTCTGAAGCACACAGGCCAGTCTTGATATTGGGGGCCACTTTCTTGATTGGGGCTGAAGGAAGGGAAGGTGTATGAACCTTGACCTGCTTCTTGTGTTCCTTTCAAAATTTCAGAAACAGCTTGATGATGTCAAAGGATGGAAAAACCCAGTTATCATCTGAGCAGCTGATTCCATCCCAAACATGGAGACCTGAGGAGGTTGTTTCATTTCTGCTGAAGTGAGATATAGAAAGAAAGATGATCACTGTGTAGGAGCATCTAATTTATCTTGAGCAGACTCTTAGCCTTGGATGCCCACTATCCCCTATCCCTGAACAGGAAGCCATCTGAAGCTCCTCAACCCAGTCAGTCTGCCATGGAGGGGCTTTGGCTGCGTGCATGGGTGCAGGCACTTGCGGGCGTCTCAAATTCCTCTTTGTTTTACATACTGTGCATGTGTTTGTTGGCCTGACACCAACTTTACCACTTAACCTTTCCTTGCCCCACAGCTGAGGCCATTTTTGCAAGGAACATGCATCTCTGTGTCTGTAGAATCTTGGATCCTTTTGGGAAAGCCATGCTCTGGGCCAGCGGAGAAGGAGAGGGAGCTATGTACACACAGCTGAAGATGACTTTAGCACAGAGTTTATTTAATATATCCTCCAAATTGTATTTTGAAGCATCTGTTAATAAGAAAGAAAGCACTCTCTTTTTGAGCAGGGCGAGTGTTTTATAAATGGAATTTGCAGACCAGCAACACTCCCATTAATTTTCCCTGTCTACAATTACTATCATTACATTCTTAAAGCACTTTTAAAATAAACTACCCCATGATGTCATGTGCACATTCTGAACTCCAGAGAGAGGGACAGCAGGGTAGCGGCATCTGGACCTTGGACTGCTATCTTTTAGGGAACATCTTGATGGCTGTAATTACTGTCATGTTATGGGAACTTTAGAAAAAAAGGCGCCAGAGTTCCAAATAAAACATAAAATGGCTTTGATATAATAAATGTTACTTTCATTGTTTAAAAATGTTGTGACCTGTCTGCTGTAGTTTCTGAGAACGATATTTTCCAGTGCTTGAGATTTCCAGTCCCCCACTTCTTTCATAGTCTATGACTGCAGATAAGGATGAGGAAAATCCTCAGGACAGACTTGTTTTAAATCAATAAAACACAGTGCCAGCATTGTCTTTCTTCAAGATGAACCTTCAAATTAAATTTGGTATGAGTTTTACCAGATCTCTAAATGGATTTGTTCCAGAGACACTGAACGCACCCTATTAGGGAGAATTAATAATTCAAATGCTATAGTTGTGGATAACTGCATTCATTAGGATAAGATGGGAGCTGAGGCAATTCCCTGTAGGGTGCAATTGTATGC
The DNA here is from genome assembly GCF_903995425.1 of Onychomys torridus. NCBI lineage: Eukaryota > Metazoa > Chordata > Mammalia > Rodentia > Cricetidae > Onychomys > Onychomys torridus. The sequence goes on from NC_050453.1 coordinate 11,078,088, forward strand.
ATCCCGTTCCCTCCTCCATCAAGGCAGTTAGAAGAGTTTGGACCACTCCAGAGGAAAAGGAGCTACCACAAATGAACATGTGGTCTAGATGTTGCCTTCTCATGGGATTCAGTTTTGGAGGAGCCTGTGATAAATTTGGCTCAAGGCATTGGACTAATCTCTGCATAAAGTGATGAAGAAGAATCACACATATATGATAGAAGTCATTCATTGTGGGTGCTGACCCATGGTGGGATTCACTTGGCCTCCCAAAGAAGTTTTCTCATGCAAAATTCATTTGACCTCATGAAATCTAAGTTCCCATTTCGCAATGGGTGTTAGCAACTTTAAGGAAGGTAATGCATCTTGCTCAGGCAGCTGGTTGACTTTGACAATATCATGTACACAGAACCCAAATGGAGTAATCTATTTTGTGGCTTTTTTTTTGTCTTTGCTGGTTTGCTGATAACATTGTTCAGTTTGAAGATGGACCTTCTGATGCAAGAGTTGGGACTTAACCAAGAAAAATTGATTTGACCTGGTCTGGATTTTATCATGTTCAGTAAGTTTATAATCTTTTCACATGTCACACCAACTGACAGTTTTTCCATGTTCTACATGTCAACTGCTTATTTCACTTGGTATCATGTTTCCTTTTTTATCTATGTTTTATCCACATGTCTTTCCTGTGGATAATTAGCAGACCAGAGGGTTGGGGGAACAATGGTTCAGTCATGAACAAGTTCCCTAAGCTTCACTCTCTGTAGTCAGCACTGGCCAGCTCCCTGGACTATGAAAGCAAGGTATCCCCAAACTCAATCAAACTCTGCTACTGATGGACAGACACGTTGGACCTCTCTAAGCACCAAGCAGAGTTTATGGCTAAGGGTTGTCTAGAATATTGCCTTCTTCCTTACATGCTGGACTTAGTTAATGTCCTTCAAAATGTCAGAGTGGAAAAAAACGTGTGTTTCTTTCAAGGGATGTGTGATCAATTAGTGGATGACAATTTTCACACTACTCAAAAGCCATTGTCTGAGTTTTGATTTTGTTTTGGTGGTTACAAATTAGAAGATGCCACAATTATTCTGTCTCATAACTATGGCCTATGTGACTCCTTCCATCCTTTATAGTTTCAGTGTGGCTCCTGAGGACTGGTTATTTAATAAGGCCTAGTGGATGGGAGGAATATCCCCAAGAACCTCTTTGGAAAACAAATTGAATCTTCCTGTGGAAACAATACTATTCCTTTTCAGCATTAAGTAGTGCTTCATGAAAGGATGTCAGAAACACCAACTGAGTGTCCAGTCCATTCTCTGTTTGTTGAAGCATTTATAGCTCTTACTTAAGACAAGAGAAATAACACGGGAAGAAATTACTACAAATACAGAACATTTTATTATACAAATAAAAAAAGGAGAGCAGATCTGTTAGTTCCTGCCAACTTTTGAAATATGAATTCCATTTGTCTTTATTACAGTCTATTCCCATAGTGCCTTTTCCATATTTATTAATTTTTGAATGTTACTATTAAACAGAGATTTGTGCCTACTGGTAATAGTTAAAGCTATGTTCAAGAAACTTAAGAAATGAGAAAAACACATCAACTCATCTTTTCATTTGCACATCAATAAATTAGGAGACATGCAATTACCTAAAGTTGCTATCTTTAAAAAATTTTCATATGTATTATTATAAGAAAATGATCTGTCAGATCTACACAAATCATGATGACTCATAGGTACGTGATTCTTCTTACTAAGGAAAAAAATGAGACAGGAAATCCAATATAAATGAGCTGTTTTCCTCAGTAGTGTAATAAAACTTGGATACTGGTATATGAGTTTTTGATTATATCATTCACTGATAATCTCTAGGCTCATTTCCTTCCAGTGAAGAAGCTGTCTCCTTCCTCCTGGCACCCCCCCCCCCACTTGGCCACAACCTTTTAGCAATTCTACTCCCTCGCCTGGGGAAGAGGCGCCCAGTCAAGCCACCACAGTGTAGTATATTTTAAGGGCTGTAAATTTTTACTGTCAGATTTGAGCCAGGGGTGTTAAGCTCCAAAGATACACATCTGCTTCCTACTCAAATGGTCTTTTGTTGTGCTTCTTGGTAGAGGGAGAGGCCATCAGAATAAATCCCAGTGTGGGTAGGGGTGAGTTATGGTACTTCAAGAAGGAAGGCTCATGGCTACAAATAGAACTTATCTTGATTCTATTCTTAAATTCTGCCTTTTTTCTTTTCATTGTTCCATGATAATATTTTATTATTATCTAATGAACAAAATGAGTCACTATTGAATTTAAAGTGAAAAATTATTTTGTAGCCTGACTCAGAACCTCTAATGTATCTGGTTTCTAAGTCTGGATTTCCTAATGCCAGGTTTTCCTAAATATCACCATACGAATTCAGAGCCAGAAAACAAATGAAATGTTTAAGAAATCACTTGGGAAGAGTGTGCCTATAGCCCATGGAGATATATCCATCCACTCTGAGTGTTTATTAAACACTGGCTAGATTAATCAAAGAACACTTAGTATTAGATGCATATTTATTCCAACGCTCATTAACCCAGAGAAGAAATATGATAGACCAATTTCATAGCCAAGGACAAAGCAAAGAGATAATATACCCAACCATCAATTTACAAACTAAAAGTCTATTTGTAAGCCTTTTATTTTTTTGGAGCTATCAATGCATTTTTTTCCCCCATGGAAACAAAGTGATAAATAGTGGTTAGGTTTCCTAGCAAGTACAGAATACACTTTACTTGTATTTTGGTGAAAAATAGCATTGAAGAATTTGATTGAAAAGTGTGTGTGTGTGTGTGTGTGTGTGTGTGTGTGTGTGTGTGTGTGTAAAAATGTTTGTTTTTTTTTCACCCAAATATATACTTGGTTGGGATATAAAAATGTCGTGTGGCTCAGGTGGTAAGGGTATCAGAGCTACATCAGTCAGTATCATTCCTCAGCCTTTGTTGCTGCATGGAAGATAGCACAGGTACAATGTGTGGAGGGTGTCAACATGACTCTCAGAGGGTGGCCGAGCTGTTTGTATTTCCTGGCTGACAAGAATGGAGTCAAGGGAAGATGTGTAAGAGGAGGATTGTGTTGGGAATGAGGAGGGATGTCAACTCAATGTCTTAAAGATTTTAGTCATTTAAACATGAATGAAGAGAGTAGTTATCATCTGGTCTAGACCAGAAGACCTTAACAAATATGGGTTTATATTTCTCATTGGATAGGTGCAATCATGTTTTCACTTTGCCCTTCCTGGTCACTATGTTAATGGTGGATGGGAGAGGCCACCAGCACAGGACAGAGAGGAAGCCTGGAGCCTGATGGAGTCATCTGAGGGAATACTGAAGAGGCTCTGGGGCATCCTGGTTGAAAGAACAGGAAATGGGCTAGGGATGTGAGTGGGTCTGAAAACAGACTGGAAAGAAAGTCAGTAATAAAGAAGAGATGGCAATATCATCAAGAAAAATGAGGATGTAGAAGACATAGACTTGGGGTGGAGGGTCTCAGTTACAAATGTGTGCTTGGGCCATTACTGAGAAGGTTGCTGATGTGGGTTGATATACAAGAGTGGTCTGTGTGGGAGACTCAGTTGAGAACTGGACCTTAGCCATAACAAAACTCATAATAGAGAAAGATGAGAGAGTGAGTGGTTCAGATATCAATACAAGGAGGTGAACATTGGATTTCACATTTAAGAAGATATTGGTTGCCCAGAATTCAGTCTGGGAGACCAAGAACATGTCTTTGTCTGGCATTGGTCACTTTCCTATAGAACAAATAAGCTGTACTCCAGTGACATGTGATAAGGGTGAGGCTATGTCAGGACAGTAGTGACCATTTAATTGGAACAGTGATGTTGGACAGCTGTAGCTCTGAGTGGAAGGGAGATTGAAGGTGTGTGTGTGTGTGTGTGTGTGTGTGTGTGTGTGTGTGTGTGTGTGAGCGTTCCAGTGATGGAGAAACTCAGCATGCGTGTTATTATGTTGACCAGCTGTGTGTGATGGTAAGGGCTACAGACATAGTTTATAAACAAGTCGAGTCTTACCACGAACAATGTAATTATTGCCCAGAGATCACATACTAAGGAAGTGTAAGGATGCTGTCCAAACAGCATAGTAGAGCTTACAGATGGCTCTCATTGGCCCCCTTATTTTCTACTCCTTTTTACATTCCTCATATCAGAATGTTGGCTTTTCCATGTTCTTCTCTTCCCCATGCTTCCCACATGCAATAGTCTCTTCTCCATTATAGGTTCCCAAATCTCCCAGCTGACTGCTACCTCCTCAGGAAAGTCTGTGGTAAGATCTTCTAAGAGAATACTTTCTCCAAGGTTAGCTCTAGCTGCACTCTACTGAGACCCTTATAAATGAACCATGCAATCTGAGTTGGCATCTTTCCCTTTCCTGAACTGTGATATCCAAGGACATGGAGGTGCTTTATTAATTTGGGCAGATTTTTTTTTTTTTTTTACCCAGCAGAGGGCTCACCCATGTTTTTTCTTTCCACACAAGAGATTTATTGGGAGGGGAAAAACCAGGAGGGTGGCTACCTCTGTTCAGGCAAGAAATAGCCCAGAACTGAGCAGAAGGCAAGGTTTATATAGTTTCTTGGGGGTGGGTGATGACCTTTTCAGGGTGAAATTTCCCAGGGTGAGGATTGGTGGGATTCAAGTCCATAGATTGGGCTTTTTCCCTTTTTTAAAAATTAATTTATTTTTTTATTATCAGCTTGGTACAGTATAAATTCTTATCCTAATAATGAAATGTTTGATTGAGGCTTGCCCAGTAATTGAGTAAAACCAAAACTTATTATAAGCCACAGTCATCCTAGGGTCCCCCCTGCTATATAGCCTCCCTGGTTCTGTGGGTTGCAGTCTGATTGTTCTTTGCTTTATATCTAGATTCCACTTATGAGTGAGGTACATACCATGTTTGTCCTTCTGGGTTCAGGATGATATTTTCTAGTTCCATCCATTTGCCTGCAAATTTCATGCTGTCATTGTTTTTCTCTGCTGAGTAGTCCTCCATTGTGTATATGTACCACATTTTCTTAATCCATTCTTCAGTTGACGGGCATCTAGGTTGTTTCTAGGTTCTGGCTATTATGAATAGTACTGCTATGAACATAGTTGAGCATGTATCTTTGTGGTATGATTGAGCATTCCTTGGGTATATGCCCAAGAGTGGTGTGGCTGGGTCTTGAGGTAGATTGATTGCCAGTTTTCTGAGAAACCGCCATACTGATTTCCACAGTGGTTGTACAAGTTTGCATTCCCACCAACAGTGGAGGAATGTTCCCTTTACTCCACATCCTCTCCAACATTGACTGTCATTAGTGTTTTTGATCATTGCCATTCTGACAGGTGTAAGGTGGTATCTCAGAGTTGTTTTGATTTGCATTTCTCTGATGATTAGGGATGTTGAGCATATCTTTAAATGTCTTTCAGCTATTTGTGATTCTTCTTTTGAGAATTCTCTGTTTAGCTCTTTAGCCCATTTTTAATTGGATTGTTCAGTATTTTGATGTCTAGTTTCTTAAGTTCTTTATATACTTTGGAGATCAGCCCTCTGTCAGATGTGGGGTTGGTGAAGATCTTTTCCCATTCTGTAGGCTGTCTTTTTGTCTTATTGACCATGTCTTTTGCCCTACAAAAGCTTCTCAGTTTCAAGAGGTCCCATTTATTAATTGTTGTGCTCAGTGTCTGTGCTGTTGGTGTTATATTTAGGAAATGATCTCCTGTGCCAAAGCATTCAAGTGTGCTTCCTACTTTCTCTTCTATTAACTTTAGTGTAAATGGATTTATGTTGAGGTCTTTGATCCACTTGGACTTGAGTTTTGTGCATGGTGACAGATATGGATCTATTTGTAATCTTTTACAAATTGACATCCAGTTATGCTAGTACCATTTGTTGAAGATACTTTCTTTTTTCCATTGTATATTTTTGTCTTCTTTGTCAAAAATCAAGTGTTCATATGTGCGTGGATTAATGTCAGGATCTTCAATTCGATTCCATTGATTTGTATGTTGGTTTTTACGCCAGTACCAAGCTGTTTTTATTACTACAGCTTTATAGTAGAGCTTGAGGTCAGGGATGGTGATGCCTCCAGAGGTTGCTTTATTATACAGGATTCTTTTAGCTATCCTGGGTCTTTTGTTTTTCCACATGAAGTTGAGTATTTTTCTTTCCAAGTCTGTGAAGAATTGTGTTGGGATTTTGATGGGGATTGCATTGAATCTGTATATTGCTTTTGGTAAGATTGCTATTTTTACTATGTTAATCCTACCTAGCCATGAGCATGGGAGATCCTTCCATTTTCTGATATCTTCTTCAATTTCTTTCTTTAGAGATTTAAAGTTCTTATCAAAAAAGTCCTTCACTTGTTTAGTTAGTGTTATCCCAAGGTATTTTATATTATTTGTGGCTATTGTAAAGGGTGATGTTTCTCTGACTTCTTTCTCAGCCCTTTTATCATTTGTGTATAGGAGGGCTACTTATTTTTTTGAGGAGTTCCCTGGTAGAATTTTTGGGGTCACTTATGTATACTATCATATCATATGCAAATAGTGAAAGTTTGACTTCTTCTTTGCCAATTTGTATCCCTTTGATCTCCTTTTGTTGTCTTATTGCTCTAGCTAGAACTTCAAGTACTATATTGAATAAATATGGGGAGAATGGGCAGCCTTGTTTTGTTCCTGATTTTAGTGGAATTGCTTTGAGTTTCTCTCCATTTAATTTGATGATGGCTGTTGGCTTGCTGTAAATTGCCTTTATTATGTTTAGGAATGTTGCTTGTATTCCTGATCTCTCTAAGACCTTTATCATGAAGGGGTGTTGGATTTTGTCAAAGGCTTTTTCAGCATCTATAGAGATTATCATGTGTTTTTTTTTCTTTCAGTTTGTTTATATGGTGTATTACATTGATAGATTTTCATGTGTTGAACCATCCTTGCATCCCTGGGATGAAAACTACTTGGTCATAATGGATAATTTTTTTGATGTATTCTTGGATTCGGTTTGCCAATATTTTGTTGAGTATTTTTGCATCAATGTTCATGAGGGGGATTGGTCTGTAATTCTCTTTCTTTGTTGCATCTTTGTGGTTTGGGTATCAGGGTAATTATAGCGTCATAAAAAGAGTTTGGTAATGTTCCTTCTGTTTCTATTGTGTGTAACAATTTGAAGAGTATTGAAATTAGTTGTTCTTTGAAAGTCTGGTAGAATTCTGTACTGAAACCATCTGGTCCTGGGATTTTTTTGGTTGGGAGACTTTTGATGACTGTTTCTATTTCTTTAGGGGTTATTGGTCTATTTAAATGGTTTATCTGGTCTTGATTTAACTTGGGTATGTGGTATCTATCCAGAAAATTGTCCATTTCTTCCAGATTTTCCAATTTTGTGGAGTACAGGTTTTTGAAGTATGACTTGATGATTCTCTGGATTTCCTCATTGTCTATTGTTATGTTCCCCCTTTTCATTTCTGATTTTGTTAATTTGGATGCTTTCTCTCTGCCTTTTGGTTAATTTGGCTAGGGGTTTGTCTATTTTGTTGATTTTTTTCAAAGAACCAACTCTTTGTTTCATTGATTTTTTGTATTGTTCTCTTGGTTTCTATTTTGTTGATTTCAGCCCTCAATTTGATTATTTCCTGGCATCTATTTCTCCTGGGTGAGTTTGTTTCTTTTTGTTTTAGAGCTTTCAGTTGTGCTGTTAATTCATTGGTTTGAGATTTCTCCATCTTCTTTATGTGTGCATTTAGAGCTATGAATTTTCCTCTGAGCACTGTTTTCATAGTGTCCCATAAGTTTGGGTATGTTGTACTTTCATTTTCATTGAATTCTAGGAAATCTTTAATTTCTTTCTTTATTTCTTCCTTGACCCATTGATGTTTCAGGTGGGGATTATTCAGTTTCCATGAGATTGTAGGCTTTCTATAATTTTTGTTGTTGTTGAAGTCTAACTTTAAGGCATGGTGAGGTCTGATAAGATACAGGAGGTTATTCCAATGTTTTTGTATCTGTTGAGATTTGTTTTGTGACCAAGCATGTGGTCAATTTTTGAGAAGGTTCCATGGGGTGCTGAGAAGAAGGTATATTCTTTTGTGTTAGAATGGAATGTTCTGTAGATATCTATTAAGTCCATTTGAGTCATAACATTTGTTAGGTCCTTTATTTCTTTGTTAAGTCTCAGTCTGGTAGGTCTGTCTTTTGGTGAGAGTTGGTGTGTTGAAATCTCCCACTACTAATGTGTGGGGTTTGATGTGCGTTTTAAGCTTCAGTAATGTTTCTTTTATGAATGTGTGTGCCTTTGTATTTGGGGCATAAATGTTCAGAATTGAGACTTCATCTTGGTGGATTTTTCCTGTGATAAATATGTAATGTCCATCCTGATCTCTTTCGATTGATTTTACTTTGAAGTCCATTTTATTAGATATTAGGATAACTACACCAGCTTGCTTCTTAGGTCCATTTGCTTGGAGAGCCTTTTCCCAGTCCTTTACTCTGAAGTAGTGTCTGTCTTTGAAGTTAAGATGGAGCCTGTTTTTCTTATCCATTCTGTTAGTCTGTGTCTTTTTATAGGTGAGTTGAGACTACTGATACTGATGGATATTAATGACCAGTGATTGTTAATTCCTATTATTTTTCTGTGGTCATGTTGTTTTAGGTGTTTGTTGGTGTGGGATTATCTATTGCCTGAGGTTTCATGGGTGTATTTAACTTCTTTAGGTTGGAGTTTTCCCACTAGTGCTCTCACCCATGTTATCTACCCAAGGCTTAAGGATGAACCCTTATCAAACTTGAAGGGCAGGTATACAGTTGGATGGGTAGGGCACATCTAAGTCATGTAGAATCTGCTGTGAAGGTGACAAGGACCAGTATGAGGTGGTATTGTGTTCCCCAAAATATTGTGCACCCTAATAAACTTATCTGGGGTCAAAGAACAGAAAAGCCACTAGATACAGAGGCTACAAAATGAGTTCAAAGCCACACTGGAAACAGCCAGGCATGGTTACTCATGCCTTTAATCCCATGAAGTGAGCCTTTAATCCCAGGGAGTGATGGCAGAAAGCAGAGAGATATATAATGCATGAAGACCAGAAACTAGAAGCTTTTAGCTGGTTAAGCTTTTAGGCTTTGAGCAGCACAGTTTAGCTGAGATTCATTTGGATGAGGACCCAGAGGCTTCCAGTCTGAGGAAACAGGATCAGCTGAGGAATTGGTGAGGTGAGGTAGCTGTGGCTTGTTCTGCTTCTCTGATCTTCCAGCGTTCACCCCAATACCTGGCTCTCAGGTTTGTTTTTATTAATAAGAATGTTTAAGATTCCTGCTACACCAGTATGTCCACCTCTCTTGGCAGGTCTGTGGAGGGCCTTGACTAGGTGCTATAGAAACTCATTCTAGACTTGGGGGGGGTACTATAAAAGGTGGATACACATGATTAAAACATCTTGTATAAATGTATAAAAATTTCAAAGAATAAATTAAAAACCCTCTCCCCACTGATAGCTTACATAGTTCAGGAAGGGGCTACATGTGCAGCTGGATGAGAAGGAATATCAGTGGCTTTGCCAGGTACTTGATTCTGAACACCACAATACTGACCTGCCAGGAAAGTTGTGTCCACTGCCACAATGGTGGCATGAATGTTATGGGGGTAACCAACCACCCTCTTGATTAGATTTGAATCCTGCTCCTCAGGAGCAAATTCATGTCTGACACTATAAACCGGCTTAAAAACTAATAGCTATAAGGAGGTCATAGGCCCTAGGTGGACCTTTCTATAGATGTTTTGTTAAATGGTCATGTCCAACTGCCTTCTAAATATTTATACTTCTATGTTGTAGAATATTTTTAAAATTTATTTATTTATTATGTATGCAGCATGTATGACTGCAGGCCAGAAGAGGACACCAGATCTCATTACAGATGGTTGTGAGCCACCATGTGGTTGCTGGGATTTCAACTCAGGACCTCTGGAAGAGCAGTCAGTACTCTAAACCTCTGAGCCATCTCTCCAGCCCCATAGAATATTATTTTAAGATGTGTTACATTTGTTTGTGCTGTGGAACATTTGTTTAATGATGCAAACATGTGCTGTATTCTTTTATGTTGCATTTGTTTAACTCTGTGAAGCTGTGTTACTCTGTCTGTCTAAAACACTTGATGGTCTAATGAAGAGCTGGGTGGCCAATAGAAAGGAAGGAGAAAGGATAGGTGGGGTTGGCAGTCAGAGAGAATAAATAGAAGGTGAAATCTGGGAGAAAAGAAAGAAAGAGCAAGAGAACAAGGAGAGGAGGACCCCAGGGGCCAGCCACACAGCCACACAGTCAGCTATGGAGTAAGAGTGAAAGTAAGATTTGCAGAAATAGAGAAAGGTAAAAGCCCAGAGACAAAAAATAGATGGGATAATTTAAGAAAAGCTGGCTAGAAACAAGCCAAGCTAAGGCTGGACATTTATAATTAAGAATAAGCTTCTGTGTGTGGTTTATTTGGGAGTCAGGTGGTGGGCTCTCACAAAGAATCAAAGAAAATAAAAAAAATACCAATAACACTTTGACATTCTAATGTGGGCCCGTAGAAAGCACAACAACACTTATACCTGTAGATTAGTATTGCTGTCAACTTTGATTAGAGAAGCTTCTGTTTTTTAGTATACTGTGGTTGAGATAGAGATTTATAACTAGTCAAAGTACTGAGAATAAGTCATTGTTGAGTGCTCAGCTCTAGCTGAGACTTCTGAATGACCTTCCCTTTCCCCAAGGTTCAAAGAGCATTATGGGATATGGATAGAAAGAATGTCAGAGCAAGAGGATGAGGCACTGGGCAGTGAAAAGCTGATTCTGGACATGACATGGCTGCCACACATATCAGCTCACAGCAGCTGTGGTCACATGCATGAACATGAGCCAGTAACATCCTGGCATGGAGGGATGAGACCCCACTCCTTAGCTGAGGCTTTACTGGCAGCTGTTGATTGCTGGAGGAGGAAGAGTCATTTCTCCACACCCTGGTAGATGGCCCCACATCCATATGCATGCTGACAACACTAATGGGACTTAGCAAATTATATTGAAACAGTGAAAGGAAATGAAAATGGGAAGAAGCTGTGTTGAGGGGATATGGAACAGGGAGTAAGGAGAGACTATGATTGAAGTATAGTGTATACATATGTGAAAATTTCGGAGAGTAAATAAAAAGAAAAAATCTCTGTACAATGTAGCATCATTTCCGTGTGCTGTATCTTCAGTGGTAGTAGGTGGCAAGGTGACTCATAACTCTTACTCTAAGCATCTAGAAGAGTCATATTTGTCTTGGGAGAAACTCTATGTCACCTTTTGTGAAAAAGAAGCGCCTACAAGACCTCGCCAAGAGGATCTGTTTTGTAAATCTCAGAAACTAATAAAGCTCACCATACTATCTCTTGATGAGTTTGCAGAATATGTCCTACATGGCAGAGCCAGCCCCCGAGAAAAGCTTCAAGAATTTCTTTTGTGAGCTCAAGTGCAGTTACAGTTAGTGAAACTAATCTATGGAGATGACTCACTCAGTGGCAGGAAGTGACAGGGACAGGTGTGGGTCCCAAACACCTAAGAAAGAAGGGGCTGAAATCTGATGTGGTTTTCTCAGTGTCTTTACCAAGATGATCATCCTTAGTCTGTGTGAGTCCACTCAAGACATTGCCAACAAAATGAGAAATCTGTGCTACAGATCATTTGGGGTTCTGGCACTAGAGATGCCTACTTTGCCTTTAAAGTGTGGGTTAAGGAGGCATCGCATCTGATGTTATGTTACCTATGATGTTAGAAGACTGACTCCCAGTTCCAGATTTTTTTTTCTTATATCTGTATGACTATCAGTAAATGCCACTTAACATTGTTAAACTTAATGACCTCATTATGAAACTGGATGGCATCACCTAATAACACCACCACTCTAACATTCATTGAGAGCTTCTGTGTGCTGAGAATTCTTTTATGTGACTTAGTTCTCCTTGGTCGCTTGAGTATGGGTATCACTATATAGATGTGAAACTTGAGGTTTACAGAGATTATATGTCACAGCCACAGAGGGAGTGATGAGTTGGGGGTTTCAGTCTGAGGCACTCTGAGGCTTCCTGAATCTGCTCCTGAGCTCTTAAGTACTACATCAAGTATCATACTTCAGAAACCAAAATCTTCTTTATTTTGAAGATTAATCTTCATTTTATTTGTGTGTGTATGCCACATGTGTGCAGGTGCCTGTGGAGGCCAGAAGAGGATGTTGGATCACCTGGAGTTAGAATTACAGGTAGTTCTGAGCTGTCAGATGTGGGTGGTGGGAACTGAACCTGAGTCCTCTGGAAGAGCAGCCAGTGCTCTTAACCACCGAGCCATCTCTCCAGCCCCCGTAACTAGAATCTTGATGCGAACGTCCAGTATTACCAAGTGTGAACTCTCTCACGACTGAGTCTTTTCTGAAATTTGCTTCTCTGCAGTCTCGATTTGCCACTTAGTATGAGACCAAACTCCCATTCAAACCGTGTGACAACCCGATGGCCGCGGCTTTGCTAAACATCAAGGGCTGCTGAGAATGATACAAATCATGACACTTTTGTGGGAACCCAGAGGAAGAGGTCTTTGACACATCCACACAAAAATACCACTACAAAATGGCTTAAATAGGTACATATGCCTGCAGCTATCTAAGTACTGCCAGTGAAACATTTATCCACATCTATCAGAGATGGAACATTAAGGAAACAGAACAAGTAAGCAAACACACAACCCTCAGGCCCCCAAACAAAACCCACTCATATTATTGTCCTTAGAAACAACCACTCAACACTTTGTGAAATATCAGTATTTCATAAACAAGAATGGGACTGTGCCTACCATTTGATCTGACATGATTCACATATCCACAGCAAGTACTTTTCACACCAGCCCTTTTAAACTTGTTTTAATGGAAGGAATCTGTTTCCATATTAAAATTTCAAATGACTTAGAGAAGTACAGAGTAAAGACCTTAATTTTTGAATTGGTTAGGTTAACATCTCAGAATCACTCACCTGTCAACAGCCAATAGTTTCTTACTTACCAGTCTGGAATTTTCTATGTATCTAAGGCTCCCTCCTCCTTGCCCCTCCCTCTCCTGCCCCCCCCCCCCAACATTTGCTGAGTGCATACTATTCTAGGAACTGGAGCACTCATGGGAGTGGATCTTCCATAAGTCTGGTTAGTCTCAGATGCTGAACATTCTGGTTCTCACGAGATCCAAGCTGTGGCTATTTTTCCTGCTTATTTCTCATGTTCATGAATATAGATATTTAAGAGGTAACTATTTTCATCTGAAAGCAAACAGATTTAAAAAAAAATTCTTCTTTTCCCTCAGGTACAGCCATTTTAGAAATGTCATATTGAAAACACAGATGCTCCCTTGGAGACAAAGGGGGTTGGTTTGCTAAGTGGGCACCTTTTTGTTGTGGCTCAGAGATCTAAGCTTGATTTCTGGGAAACCAGGCGATGTGGAAACGAAAGAGATTCCCTGTCTCTCACGCTGAGCCTCCACCGGGCTGTCAAATAAGAGTTTTGCCAGCTTGAAGGGGAATTCTGAGACTGAAGTCAGCGGGCAGTTATCTGTGGGTTCTTGCTGTTACTCAGTTTCTGGTTAGCTTCAGTGAGTTGCCAAGAGAATAGCTGTTTATGAGCAAAGCACCCACCCAATGGCTTATGGAAGGTACGACACCAAACATTGTCCTGTAGGTCTCCTTTCCTTGCTTTGAGAGGTCTGAGGATGCACATGGCTCAGTGCATCTGCCTGGTACTCAAAAGACCCTGAATCCCATCCTCAGCATCACAAACTCTTTGAAGGAGTGTCAGTATTTATGTTTTTGGCAGGAAGTACCCACAGGGCTTGTCTATATAGCAAACTGGTACACATGGGGGTGGGGTGGAGCTGCTGGGGAGATGGCTATGATCCAAGAAGGTCATGGCTAGATGCTGAAAAATCAATGAAGCATTGCTCCGATGAACCTAGATGGGCCCGTGTATGCTTGGGTAGTCAAAGTTCCAATGAACTTCCTTTATTGCTGAGATCAGGTGAGCAAAATTATCAACTGCTTGGGGCTCTTGGAAAGATGCTCCGCCTCTCATCAACAGCCCCCACCCCCAGCAAAAATGTTTAGATCATAAAAAATCCTGATTCGGAAGAATATGCTATCTAGTCATCTTGGTGGACAATGCCTTCTAGGTCGTCCTTGGTTTCTCCTCCCTCTGTGGGTGTTGGCACAGGTGAAGCCAGTTAGGAGATTAGTGATGTGTCCACTACCTGCAGGACTCTTCCACAGGAGAGCTGGGCTAAGCTTATAGAGAGAATTGTTTTGGGGCCAAGCTATGGAGCAGTGGAGACAACAAGGCTTGAGAAAAGTAGATGACATTTTTTCCTGTTTGAAAGGAAAATTGGACAATTTTATGAAATGAAGTCAAGATGCTGCATGTGTGTATGTGTGTGTGTTTGTGTGTGGTATGTATGTGTATGCATGTGCATCTCTCTCCCTCTCCCTCTCCCTCCCCCCCCCCCTCTCTCTCTCTCTGTGTGTGTGTGTGTGTGTGTGTAGGCTAGAGGTTAGATATTTTCCTCTCTTGCTCTCTCCATTATTTTTATCAGATCTCTCATTGAATTTGGAGCTCACCAGTTTGGCAAAACTGGCTGGCCACTGAGTGCCCAGGATCTGCTATCTCTGGCCCTAGCTCTGGGGTTGCAGATACCCATCAATCATCACATGCAGATTCTATGTGAGTGCTAGGGATTTGAACTCAGGTCAACATGCTTGCATGGCAAGCTCTTCACTGACTAAGCCCTGTCCCCAACTTTAGGCACTTTGAAAGGAAACTGAGTGGCAGTGTGTATAGTACATGCTGTAGGCGATGCACCTGCAAAAGTGTTATGGGAGTGTAATATATATAATTTATATTGCAAACATAGCACATGTTTTTATATTGTTTTAAAATATAGAGATACACAATTAAAGAAATTCCATTTACACATTCAGCTATGATCATCAGTATGTCTGTCCATCCATTCATCTATTTACTTATGTTTGGTTATTTTTTGTGGGTTTTCTTGTGTAATTATTACACGACAAAATCATAATGTACACTTTAGTTCATGATTTCTTTGTGCACACATGTGTATGTTATGAACATGTCCAAGTATTATTGACTGTGGTTAGCAGAACTTTTGAAAGATCCCACTGTATGTTTTGGTAACAGTCCTGGCTGGTTGTTTGTCAACTTGACACAAGTTGTAGTCATTTGAGAGGAGGAGCCTCAGTTGAGAACGCACCTCCATCAGATCCAGCTGTAGGGCACTTTCCTGATTAGTGATTGATGGGGAGGGCCCAGCCCATGGTGGGTCATGCTATTCCTGGGCTGGTGGTCCTGGGTTCTATAAAAAAGCAGGCTGAGCAAGCCATGAGAGTAGCCAGTAAGCAATACCCCTCCATAGTCTTTGCATTAGCTCCTGCTTCCAGGATGCTGCCTGTTTGTGTCCCTGTCCTGACTGCCTTCAATGATGAACTTTATTTGGAAGTACAAGCCAGATAAATCCTTTCTTCCCTAAGTTTCTTTGGTCTTGGTGTTTCATCACAGCAATAAGAACCCTAACTAAGACAGTAACTTTCAGACATAGTTTAGGACAGTCAGAATCATGGGGACTTACAACTGTGGAAAATAATATCATCCAGTATTAATTAATTAATTAGATTATGAATTAATTATTACATAATATGTACTTCATCGTGGGGGGGGAGATGTTGTAGATATACATAGCCTATATTCTTCCTGTTCAATGCAATTAAAAACTATGTTGGCTAGTTTTTGTTTGTTTGTTTTTTCATCAACTTGACACAAGGTAGAGTCATTTGGAAGAGGGAACCTTGATTAAGGAAATCCTCTCATCAGATTGGCCTGTGAGCAAACCTGTGGTGAATTTCTTAAATTAGTGATTGATATAGGAGGGCCCAGTCCATTTTGCATGGAGCCAACCCTGAACTGGTGATCCTGTGTTCTATAAGAAAGCAGGCTGAGAAAGACTTGAGGAGCAAGTCAGTAAGCAGCATGCCCACCCCGCTCCATGGCCTCTGAATCAGCTTCTGCCTCCTGCTTGTGTTGCTGCTCTGACTTCACTCAGTGATGGGCTATGTCTGGAAGTGTAAGATAAAAGAAACCCTTTCTCCTCCAAGTTGACTTTGGTCATGGTGTTTATCACAGCAACAGAAAACCAACAGACAGAAACTCTGAACAAAATCATGACACAAATGAGGGCTTTGAAGTACAGAGAAGAATCTCAGACCAAAGGAACATGATGTTGGTAAGACTTAGAACTACCAGTGCTGGCCACATGGACATGCCAGTGGAAGTAGACAGTGGTGCTTCCTCAAAGCTTAAGACCCAGGAAAGTTAAAGACTAGCAAGGTAGAAAGGCTTGATTAATTATTTTACCCCAGCAACACCAAGAAAAATGCTTGACTCCAACTCCCCCCATACCAGCAAAGGCCAAATGGGGATCTGGATTTCTGCCCATCAGAAGCTGGGATGAGGTGTGTTACTCAGCCCCCACGCCCTGAGTTGATATGTGTAACATCTATTAGGAGATGGGACTTCCATTCCTCACTGAGTAATGGTGAGGACTCTTCCCTTCCTCAACTCACTCTTTGGTCTCAGTAGAGACTATGTGGGGAGCCTGTATTCACAACCATACCCACAGGTGGGTAGTATTAGAGGAGGCCTAGTGAAGAGTGGGGACCATTGCTGCCTCATGTGGGTACCCATCCTCTTACCTTGGTATCAGTGGTGGTCATTTGGAGAGAAGTAACTCCCACTCTGCCCAGAAGTAATAGGGAGCTCTCTACACTTCCTCAATGTGTCAGTGGTGCCCAAGTGGGAACCTGCACTTCTCTCTTTACCTGGGAGGAGTAAGAGACACTGTTCCATCTGCTGTTAGACCTGTGTTAGAAGAAACCAGTTAAAACAGGTTTGGGTAAGATCCAGAGTTACATGGTATTGTACCCAAGCTCTTATTTTATTTTTCAGTGAATCCCCCGCCCCCCATTATGCCAAGAAACAGGAAGATCTCAAACTGAAAACAGAAAGACAATTGATACCAACATGGCTAGGTTTGGTAGAACTTGCAACTTATGCAGGACTTCAGTGAGTTCAAGGCCAGCCTGGGATATGTAGCCCAAGACTTTAGCTTAAGAAATAAAAACTAGGCACTAATGCTAGGCTGATGAGTTAGCAAAGATTTTAAATCAGTTGCCATAAAATACTTTATTAAAATTATAAGCTTTACTAAAACCACAAATTATAAAAATAACCTTAACCAGGAAATACAAAGTCTCAGAATAAAAAGAAAAATAGAAATGGAAAATTTCAAACTGAAAATATTATTAACTAAAATAAGATGCTTAATGGATAGGGTAAAAGAAGAATGGGATGGGAGAGGGACAGAGGTAAGAACAAGGTAAATAGAAGACAGAAAAATAGAAATTACATAATATGGTGATATTTTATTTGTGCTGAAATGTGATTTTACTTGTATGTTAATAAATAAAGTTGCCTGGGGGTCAGAGCCAATAGCAAGCCATAGCAGAAGCTGGGCGTTGGTGGCACACACCTTTAATTTGATCACATGGCAGGAAGAGTTTGTGTGTTCAAGGACATAGCCCAGCTTGGAGACACATGCCTTTAATCTCAATACCAACCATAGATACCTGGAGGTCTGTATAGACAGGCAGTGATGAGGAGGTCATGTGGTTGGGTTTACAACCAATGAGAAGGCAGATCAGAAAGTCAATAAAAAGACAGCTACACACGAAGTAGGTCTCTTTCTCAGGGGAAGGATGACAGCAACAGTGAGGGGTAAGAAGGTGGTCTTGGTCTCAGCTCTTAGCTACTGCTCTGACCTCTTGGGCTTTTAACTCTGCATTTGGCTCTGTGTTTCTTCTTATTTAACAAGACTGTGACATCTACAACATAATGTAAACAACACAGAGAAAAGAGTACCTGAAAATCAGTGATCAGTGCCTCATGTCCCTTGGAGGATATAGCAAGAGTGTTGATGAGTGTGTCATCAGAAATGCAGAGCAAGAGAAGAAAGACATTGAGGCCAGAAAAGAACTCCAATAAATAACCACCAACAATGTCTCCAAATAAGCAAAAGAAAGTCTTGGTAAAAAGCCCACTAATTTAAGAAGTGGGTGAAATCCAGAGTAGATAAACCCAGGGACACCCAGTCAAACAAATCACAATCCTAGTTGAAAACTGAAGATAGTAAGATAATGCTGAGTGGGAGGGGCATCTTACCCATAAGGGATAAGCAATTAGAATAACTGCAGATTTCTCATCAGAATAGTATAGGAACCAGGGGAGACTGGCATGGCATGTTTTTTTTTTTTTTAAATTCCCTTCAATAATCAATGGGAATGGGGCTGGGAAATGGCTCACTTGGTGAGGTGCTTGCTGTACAAGTTGGAGGACTTGAGTTCAGTCTCTAAAACTCACATGTTCAAGCCTGGTGCACTCTTGGAATTCCAGCCTTGAGCCTCAAATCTATGACAGCCTTCCTCTCAAAAATCAAGATGGAGACCTCCCAAGGAAGACATTTAGAGGATAGTTCTCAGACCTCCATATGCACATATACTCGGGCCTACACAAGCCTACACACACACACACACACACACACACACACACACACACACACACACACACACACAGACAGTGTTAATGGGAAATTAGAGTCATCTCTCCAACCCTATAATATATTTTGGTCAAATCTAACTCCACTTCCTCTCCTTCAGCTCCACAACCACTTTTCCCTCTCAACTTTACATACACCTGTTTTACACCCACTGAGTCCATTAGTGCTGCAAGTATGTCCATGGATGTAGGGTCACTCATCAGAACGTGGACAGCCAATCAGGGCCCACATCATGGATGTAGGGTCACTCATCAGAACGTGGACAGCCAATCAGGGCCCACATCATGGATGTAGGGTCACTCATCAGAACGTGGACAGCCAATCAGGGCCCGCATCATGGATGTAAGGTCACTCATCAGAACGTGGACAGCCAATCAGGGCCCGCATCATGAATGTAAGGTCACTCATCAGAACGTGGACAGCCAATCAGGGCCCGCATCAGAAGAAAACCAACTCTTTCTCCCCCAGCAGCATGATGCCATTCATTTCTCACCTATGGGTGGGACTTTGTGATCCCTCCCTCGAAGTTTAATCTTAAAAAATACACTGAAACAGTATGTAGAAGCAAGTGTCACGTATGGGTAAACATGGAAAGCCTGTCTCCTTTTAAAAATCCACATTTAATACAAATTGTATTTATCATATCACCCAAACTGGGAATTTGGCTGTCAGAATCCTGAAATTTGAGGAGAATTGTATCCCGAAAGGAATTGTCACAAACCATTCTGAAATTTTGTCTGGTTTCTTCCTTTCCAGTCTCTCTTCTAAGTCCTTTTCTGTTCACATTTTGGCATTTCCCACTTCTGTTTGCCAAGGCCAGTGACCAGTTTCTGCACAGGGTGGCGTTTTGTGTTGAAAAGGCTTCACAGAAATCCCAGGATTTTTGAAAGCACTTTATTGTGCATAAAATAACAACTTTGATGAATGAGGTGGTTTTATTTTATGAAAGAATTTTAAAGAGCTTAAGGAATAGTTTTAAGGACTTCATATTTAAAAAAATAATTTTAGGGAAAGTAGATGTATTTTACCCTTATTTTTGCTGACTGTGTTTTATTTTTTTCTTTCCAATGTCTCGGTGATTCTTGTTTTATTGTATTTCTTTTTTGCCTTCCACTGATTTTTATTTTTGAGTGTGTGTGAGTGTGCATGCATGTGCACTAAATTCTTCTACAGGATTACTTCATTGGTTTTTTTTTTTTTTTTTTTTAAAGAACAAGGTTTATCTTCTAAAAGACCACAATATCTTCAGGAAGATGAACACTGAGACAATACAGTATCTAATATAGTATCCAGATCCAAGATGATTTTCTAAATACTAATTATTTATTTTTATTTTATCTGTATAAGAGTTTGGTTGCATGCGTGTATGTATACCACATATGTGCCTGATGTCCTCAGAGACAGGCTCCTCAGGAGAGGAGAGAGGAGGAGGAGGAGGAGGAGGAGGAGGAGAGAGAGAGAGAGAGAGAGAGAGAGAGAGAGAGAGAGAGAGAGGAAAGTAATACTCATTATTTATTTGTTTCAATGCTTGATCTAATGGAGTTCCTTTATGATCACTACCAATGGCAGAGGAGGGATTGGATCCCCTAGAACTGGAGGTACAGACTACTGTGAGTGATCACATGGTGCTAGAAGTTGGTCTCCAGACCTATGCAAGGGGAGTCCGTACTTGTAATTGTGGAGTTGTCTCTGCAGCCCCGAATTTATTTTAAAAGATCAAACAAATGATCCTCTGTCCTCTCCTTTATTTCCTTTTATTCTTACCTTGACTTCCTTCCTATTCTCTTCCCTCTTCCTTCCCCCTCATGTTCTTCCTCCTCACTCCTCTTCTTCTATTCCCTTCTTTTTCCCTTTCCCCATCCTCCTTCCTCTCCCATCCTCCATTTTCTCCTCTTCCTTTTTCCCCTTCCCACCTCCTCATTCTAAAAGAATAGGCCAATAGGAAGGGAAGTCCTGTAGAGTTTTGAACACCCCTTTCTTCTCAAAGACTGGCACTCACATCATTATTATTGGTGCTCTTTCCCATCATTGCACCATGGAGAACTTGCAGCTATGGTTCCACAGGATCATTCCCTTCACACTAACATGGCCTCAGCTGTCAGCCCAGACCTGGGATCTGCACAGTTTTTTACACAGGCACTCAGTGCTAAGAACTTTCCTCTTAGCACTGCTTTCATAGTGTCCCATAAGTTTGGGTATGTTGTGCTTTCATTTTCATTGAATTCTAGGAAGTCTTTAATTTCTTTATTTCTCTCTTCACCTATTGATAATTTAGTTGTGAGTTGTTCAGTTTCCATGAGATTGTAGGCTTTCTGTAGCTTGTGTTATTGTTGAACTCCAACTTTATCCCATGGTGGTCTAATAAGTTACAGGGATTTATTACAATTTTCTTGTATCTGTTGAGATTTGCTTTGTGACTAAGTATGTGGTCAATTTTAGAGAAAGTTCCATGAGGTGCTGAGAAGATTCTTTTGTGTTTGGGTGAAATGTTCTGTAGATGTCTGTTAGGTCCATTTGAGTCATAACATCTGTTAGATCCATTATTTCTCTGTTTAGTTTCTGGCTGGAAGGCCTGTCCATTGGGGAGAGTTGGGTGTTGAAGTATCCCACTATTAATGTGTAAGGTTTGATGTGTGATTTAAGCTTTACTAATGTTTCTTTTACGAATGTGGGTGCCCTCATTTTGGAGGTATAGATATTCAAAATTGAGACTTCATCTTGATGGATTTTTCCTTTGATGAACATGAAATGTCCTTCTCCATCTCTTTTGATTAATTTTAATTTGAAGTCTATTATGTTAGATATTAGGATATCTACACCAGCTTGCTTTTTAGGTCCATTTGATTGAAAAATATTTTCCCAACTCTTTACTCTGAGGTAATGTCTGTCTTTGAAGTTGAGGTGTGTTTCTTGTATGCAGGAGAAGGATGGATCATCTTTTTATATCCATTCTGTTAGCCTGTGTTTTTTACTGACAAGTTGAGCTCATTGATATTAAGAGATATAGATATTAATGACCAGTGATTATTAATTTTTGTTGTTGTTGTTGGTAGTGTGTGTGTGTGTGTGTGTCTGTCTGTCTGTCTGTCTGTCTATCTGTGTATCCATATGTGTGTGTTTCCCTTCTTTGGGTTTTGTTGGTTTGAGATTATCTATTGATTATTTTTGTGGATGCAGCTAACTTCCTTGGGTTTGAGTTTTTTTTTTTTCTAGTATCTTCTGTGGGGCTGGATTTGTGGATAGGTATTGTTTAAATTTGGTTTTGTCATGAAATATCTTGTTTTCTCTGTCTATGGTAATTGGAAATTTTGCTGGGTATAGTAGTCTAAGCTGGCAACTGTGGTCTCTTAGTATTTGCATAACTTCTGACCAGTTCCATCTGGCTTTTAGAGTCTCCATTGAAAAGTCAGGTGTAATTCTGATAGTTCTGTCTTTATATGTTACTTGTCTTTGTCCTTTATAGCTCTTAATGTTCTTTCTTTACTGTGTATCTTTAATGTTTGATTACTATATGATGAGGGGAGTTTTGATTTGTTTTCGGTCCAGTCTCTTTGGTGTTTTGTAAGCTTCTTGTAAGTTTGTAGGCATTTCTTTTATATGTTGGGAAAGTTTTCTTCTGTGATTTTGTTGAATATGTTTTCTGTGCCTCTGAGCTAGGATCCTTCGAGAGAACCAACTTAGTTACTTATAGCAAATGATGTGTTTAAGATGGCCCAAAACTATGTCGTTAAAAAAATACTTTGGTGGCCATTGGTGAACAACTTAAAAATGTCCTCTTTCCGGTCACATTTCTCAATTGCTTGTCAGAGCCTGCCTTGATATGGCCAACGTTTGTAGGGAAAGTTAAAGCATGCTCTCTGCTGCCTTGGAGGGACGTTTGGAGGAGGATGGGTACTTTCTCTGCTTTTCATTCATCTGGTGGTCACACAGATCCAGCTATCAACATGTGTCTCTTTTTCATTAAGTTTTTTGAGTATTATTTTATCTTTCAATGCCCCTTTTCTGGAAAACAATTTTGCAAGGTGCAAGCTGTTCAGATGAAGTGCTGAAATCCCTGTTGTAGGAAAAGCTCCACGTGATGGACCAACACTTACTTCAACCCCAGCAGCAACACTTGGAGGTTTACCCTTTGCCATTGAGCACGTCCCTTGGCCATGTGAGTACGCATGCTGTGTCCTGGCAACTTCCTGAGTTTCTCCACTTTATCCTTTCAGGGCAATATTAGTTTGACCAGTATTAAGCTCCAAAGAGCAACGTTAGAAAAATCCAGTTTTCTAACAAGATTACAGTGGGCTTTCTGTAGCTCATTGCTTTACTTCCTATCTCAGGGCATCCATAAAGACTCCGTTCTTAGCCTCAGGCTTCCCAGACATCTACCTATCCTCCCCTTACCTACCCTCCTCAGTCTTTGCATTGTCCGACTTGCATGCGATAATACAATGATATTTGCTTTTTTTTCCCTTATTTTTAAAACTTCATTTATTTTAGAATTTTCATACAAGTACATATTATATGTTGAGCATAACTCCCCATACCTCTTCTCTTTCTTTTTTAAATTTTTTTATTATTATGTGTTTTAATTTTATACATCAGCCATGGGTTCCCCTGTCTTCCCCCCTCCCGCCCCCACCCCACCTTCCCCCAACCCTTCCCCACCTTCCCCCCATCCCCTCCCCTCCATTCCCATTTCCTCCAGGACCAAGACTCCCCTGGGGATTCATTTAAACCTGGTGGATTCAGTACAGGCAGGTCTAGTCCCTTCCTTCCAGGCTGAGCATGTGTCCCTGTGTAAGCCCCAGGTTCCAAACAGCCAGCTCATACTCTAAGGACAGGTCCGGGTCCCACTGCCTGGGTGCCTCCTAAACAGATATTTGCTAATGCAGATTGATCCTGCCTTGTTTTCTGAGGATTAGAGTTGTGTGCATAGAACAAAGAATCTCTCTCTCTTTCTCTGTCTCTGTCTTTCTCCACCCTTTCACACATGTACATGTGAGTTAGAGCATATCCCATGTGTTATTTGGACCATACTTATATTAAAACTGTTGTTTATCTGACCTTCAAATTTACTTGGGCATTGAATATTTTATTTTTGAAGTTTAACAACCTTAGGGTAGATACTTCCTGTATCCCAAGTCCCCCAAATCTTCCATTTTCCAAATCCTGCATATCAATAGGACTTTTAGCAGCAAGTTAACCTCTGGACAGCTTACCAGTTTAGCCTTGATCATTTGTTCACTTTCTAGCAAGGAGTCATAGAGGGCTTTTGTAAGTTTCTGCTGTGCTGACTTCGAGACAAAGCTGTGTGAGGTGTGAGGTCGGGACCTTACTCCTCATTGCTTTGGCTATAGAGTACCAGGATTTGAAGTGGCCAAATGGCAGGACCCCTGTGCTGAAGCAGAGGACTTGCTTTCATACTCCACAGAAGGGCTTGAGTGGCCCCCGAGTTACCTAGTCATCTGCTCTTTTCCTCCCTCTTTTCTCATGAAAGAAATCACCTGATCTCTTTGAAGCTCACCTGTGACTAACATTTGTGCCCCTGGAATCTATGTTCAGAAATGGTTATCTGACTTGTCAATGGAAAACATTCCTAGGGTACATTTTTGGTTATTTGGTGTGTGTGTGTGTGTGTGTGTGTGTGTGTGTGTGTGTGTGTGTGTGTAGATGTTTGTGTTTGTGTATGTGTATTTGTGGAGGCCAGAGGTCAATATTGGGTGTCTTCCTCAGCATTCTCCACTTTGTTTTTATTTTTGAGACAGGATTGATGACTGATCCTGGAGCTCACTGATTGGGCTAGAATGACTGGATGGCAAGCCCCTGGGGATTCCCCATCTTCCCTTTTTCGCATGGTTCCTGGGGACTGAATTGGTCTTCATGGGAGTGCTTTTCCAGTGAGCTGTCTCTCCAGCTCACATGTGTATGTTACAAACCCAGCTCATCACTGCTGGCAAAGACCTTCTGAGTAGCTCACAAAATAATGACAGGATGGAGGATATGGATTAATTAAGGTTTATAAATGCATCTTGAAATTAACTAGAAAATAACCTTTCTACAAAATTGCTCACATTCTAAAACTAACATGTATTTACTGTAGATGAAAATATAACACATCTAAAAGCAGGAAGCACACAAACCACACACTAATCTTGCACCCAGAGAGAACCACTGCTAACATTTTTGGTGCATAGTCCTTTAGCTACTCTATAAATAAATGTATTATTTGAATAAAAGCAGCATGAGACACACAGTACTCTATAACTTGTTTTTTTTTTATTATTACTTAACAGTGGAATATATAAATTTTCCCAGTGTGATATTGCTTACCAATATACTTATGTATAATTATTTTTAGTGTTTGGGGGAAGTTGCTGGTGTCACTTAGAAAAGTAATGTTAGATATGTAGCCTTCCAGGAAAACTTTTTATATAGTCTCACAAGGAATTTGAGTAGTAGTTTCAGAACTCTGTAAGACAAGTGCAGTCTCTACAGATAAATAGGCCTCACCCTCCCTACAGACAACTAAGCCTCACCCTAAAACATCATAATTGATTTTACCTAAAAAAATGTTTTTATGTCTAGTGTATGTGTTTATATGTGTGCATGTACATGCACAGACATGCCACAGTATGTTAGTGGATGTCAGAGCACAAGTGATTCTCTCCTTCCACCATGTGGGTTCTAGGAATTGAACTCAGGTCATTAGACTTGGAAGCAAGTTCCTTTACCCACTGAGCCATCTCACTGCTTGATCCCACAATCTATTTTAATTGCTATATGTACATAGGACACATGAGGTCTTCCATTCTAAATTTATTGTATTCGGGCTCCTGAGCAGCTAGACACCTGCTGCCTTGCAACCTCAGGTGCCAAGACTTTTGTCTTCTTTCTTTTCTGAGAATCTGGCTTTGAGCTAGTGAAGAGGAGGCACTGGTGGCCTGGCAGGTTGTCTAGCTGCTTTCACAGCAGCTCTGGAGACTCCTGAGTTGCTGGGGCTTCCCTTGGTTACAAGCCAGCTGCAGTCACGAGTGAGAAAGCTAGTGTGGATTTCACAAGACCTCTGTCACAAGTGTCATGCTTCCTGCAGGAAAGCTGAATGTGCCAGCACACTCCCTATGAGTAACTCTACTCCCAGCACAAGGCTTGCAAATGAAGAGAAAAGTGAATTCTCAGGGGGAAACAAAGTTAGCCCATTAATTCCTGAATGCTAAAGACAATAGCTCCTTTTCTTCCATATTTTGGGTATAGCCCCCCCCCCCCCCCCCAATGTAGCTTTCTATTTATTTGCACCATCAGAGCAAGAAAATGAGGCAGCTTGGGAAAGCACAGGGAACAGAGGAGCTCTTCAGGGAGAGCTGGGTTTTGGGGATCCCTGTACAGATGTGGCCTGGGACAGAGCTGAGTGGCCTCTTCAGTCCATGGCATCAGCAATAGGGCTGTATTATTTATTAAGTCTAGTAACTCTAGGTACTATTTATTGGATGGTTTTGTTTGGACTGTCCTAAGTTGGATGCTTTACCAAAACTGCTTTACATTCTCATCACTCTGAAAAGTAGATGGCATTTCTTTTAGTTGCACCGAGAGGTGAAGAGAACGGAATCCATCACCCCGCAATCAGGATTCATCCTTGCTGGCTTTGAGATCCTGGGTAAGTTGCTTGCTTGTCCTTCACTTTATTTCTCCCCTCTGTAGAATAGGGGTGTGATACGGGGTTGGATCCGATCTAGCCAGACTTCCAAGACAGCTTGCCGTACACGTTGGCGGGGGGGGGGGGGGGGGGGCGCATCTCACCCTGGCTTTTCTCTGCAGCGCTCCTGTCGGAACGCATCCTTTCCTACGCCTTGCACTGCCAGCATCCAGCTTCAGAGTGGTCTTTCAAGAGAAATTCTGCAGAAGAGAATCACATGGTGGGATGGGAGCAAGGAGAGAGTTTGGGCCACAGGCTCTGGGAGCACAAGGGTGTTTTCTAATGGGCAGATAGCTGGAGCTGTACCAAGTGGGAGGACGCAGTTGCTGGCAAGTTCTGTTGAGTGTTTCCCAGAACATACTTAAGGAAATGGCTACCTACTTTCCCCAAATCATTTGGGCTTTGCTGTGGGTCTGGAAGAAAATCACATACTACAGCTTCCCTTCCGGTTCAGGGTCTCAATAATCTTGGCCATCCCCAGGCTGACTTGTTATTTTTGGGCCCATGCAAAAGGCAATTCACGTCTCATCTTTCCCTATATAAGCCTACAGTCACCTATGCCTATGGGTAACTGCCTATTTTCTTTTCTGGAATGAAGGACTTGGGGAGGAGAGGGCTGGAGAGTCATTTTAAATACCTGCAAGTTTTGTTTTAGGGTCTGGGCATGAGAAGGGTTTGGGATGCCTTCCATCAGCCTCAGCTGGTATCTGTCCAGCTATATTTGCCCTGACATTTGTTCCAAGCCCTCTAGCTTCTGATAATGCCTCTAGTGCCATCCCATAGTCTCAGGGCTTGGTTAGGAGTTCAGCAAGATTGCTGTCGCCAGCAGAAAGGCAGCCAGCATCTCTGAAGAGCCAGGGACAAACTGGCAAGATAGGGAAGAGAACTTGAGCTTTATTCATTTGTTTAGTGTTGGAGCCCACCTAGGTTTCCCAGTGGCTTTACCCAGCAGGACTGTGTAAGAGGATGAATGGGCCATGAGCCTGGGTACTAGAAAGGTCTGCACTTGGCTGTATCTAGCAAGGGGGAGGTCTTTGCCCTACCCCTTTAGCATTGTGATTAAAAAGCCCTTTGGAATAAAGTTCTGGGCCGATGGATAAAGACACAGGCCCTCTCGAGGCTATCCTGTGTTTCTTTCCTCTGGTTGTCTAGGTATCTCTTTCTTGCTAGTATTTCTCACTTCTCCCTGCTCACGAGTACCCAGGGTTATAAAAGTGGGGTTGGTCCACCACAATTTTGGTGTTTGTTGTATGAGCATGTATGTGTTTGTATATGTGCATGTGTAAAGGCGTGTATGTGTACACATGTATGTGTGTGCTAGAGGCTGATGTTGGGTGACTACCTCAATTGCCCTTCCTCACATTTTTTGAGTTCTTGCTCATTGGCAAGACTGATGGACCAGTTAGCCCCAGGGATCCCTCTGTCTTTGCCTCCTAAGTGCTGGGATTACAGGTGTATGTCACCACATCTGGCTTTTTACATGGCTGGAAGGGAATCTAAATTAGCTCATGAGGTGAATACTGATTAAATCATCTCTACAGCAGCTCCAGGCCATTATTTTAACATGTATTTTGGCTTTAATTTATTGGGGAATTCTATGACCAATGTACCAGAAGGGATCTTCCTGCCACCAAGAGACTCTGTCTGCTATAACCTGTCCAGGAACTTCCGTCCAGAGATTGCAGTCTAGACCTGAAACAAAGGACATTGTCTTGCCATTGTTTGAATGGGCCTCTATCTGTGTAACTCAGACTCAAATGATGTTGGAATGTAAGTGGAGGATGAGTGGAGGATAAGACAGTACATTCACTCTCAAGAACCACATGGTGCAGTTGGGAGGTACAGTTACATGGTAACTCTCTCTCCCTGTCTCTGTCTGTCTGTCTGTCTCTCGTGTGTGTGTGTGTGTGTGTGTGTGTGTGTGTGTGTGTGTGTGTGTGTGTGTGTTTGTACTGCCAAAGACTGAACTCAAGGTTTTGTATATGGAAGACATGTGCTTTTCCCCTGAGCTATGTCCTTAAGACATGGTAAAATTCTTACGTAAAATTATAAAACACCTAGAAAAATCAAGCTCACATTCTAAATAATTGACAAAACAATTTTTTTTAAGAAGTCTGGGTTTTCTTTCTTTTTGCAACTTTTCAAAGTGTAAGGATTTGGACAAAGTTCTTTTTGTGTTTATGGATGTTCTAGTGAAATAGTATAAAAAATGAGCACATAGCACTTTGGCTCAGTTTTCCCATAGGTAGATGGAGATGCTAGGAGACTGATATCTAATGACAAAATAGCTTTTTAGAGATGTTAGAAGAAGGACAGGAGCCATGGGCCTGTGGGGCCAGGAAATCTCCCTGGTGGTTTGCGATGGTTCTTCAGGGAAGAGTCATCTAGCATCCCTGTGGGAAAGACAGGGTGGCAGGCGATGTTAGTGGATGAGGGAAGAGAGGAAACTGCTCAGAGTGGCTGTAGTTGTGGTTTTCATTTCCATATACTTATGGTTGTTCTGAGAGAGAGAGAGAGAGAGAGAGAGAGAGAGAGAGAGAGAGAGAGAGAGAGAGAGAGAGAGAAGAAAGGAAGAAAATATTGAATTATAGGGCAAAGAAATCCACATTCTTAGGAATGAATGGAATTTTTAAAAAACTTCATTTTCCTTGAAGGGACATTAAAAATTAAATCTTGGTCTCCCTGAGGTCAGTCATGTGAAAGTAGACCTGCCTGTGTGGCCAGAGCTGACCTCTGAGGAACACTGAGGGCTGCTTGTAAGTGTGTCCTGGGCTCTGCCCTTCTGAAGGCAGCATTCAGAGTTTGCTGATAAATAGCAGGGCTTGTTTGGGTTTCTACAGTGTTTTCCTTTTCAGACCTGACTGAGTAATGCCCCTAACAGACAAGTCAGAAGTTGATATTAGTGCAATACAATATTAATAAAACACACTACAGGTGAGTGACTCATTGTTCTTCTGAGAGATAAAACATATTTTAGACAGAGATTTTTATATGTATTTATCTATTGCCATTTACATATATTAAGTGCATGTAAATCAAATCATATACACACACATTTCAGCCTGTATGTGGACATATGCAATTATATGTAACACACAATTATATGTGACATTCAAACACCACACTATATTAATATATGTAGATATATCATATAATTTACATATGAAGAGAGATTTACTTAAACCTTCTTGGGAATTCTTATTTATTTGTTGCTTTATGTGTGTGTATGTGTCTGAGTATGTGCATGTGTGTGTGTTATGTTGTGTGAGTGCCTGTGCATGTGCAACTGGATCTCAGAAGAGAGTATTGGGGTCTCCTTTAATCGCTCATTGCCTATTCCTTTGAGCAAAGATATTTTCCAGAACCTAGGGCTTTTGTCCAGCCTATGCCAGAATAGAGCAAGCTCCAGCAAGCCTGTGTCCACCTCCCCTTGGAGCTGGGGTTATAGCTTTTGCTGGGATGCCTTAGGGTATCTTAGGGTACTGGAGTCTGAACTCTAATCTGGTTGTGGAGCAAGCTCTCTCAACAGATGAGCCATCTCTTCATCTGTTATCTAAACATTTTAAGGAAGCAGCTCATGCCAGCAGTTGTTGGGGTTGGTAAGCCTGGTACCCAAGACGTATGAGCTTGCACACTTGAGGCTGAGGACAAGCTGGACACAGACGTTCTTCCTTCTCCAGGGACCTCAAGGTGTTCTCTCATGCTTTCTACTGATTGAATGATTCCCACCACACCACAGAGGGCAATCTACTCAAACTATACTAACTTAAATGTCAATAACATTGTAAAATTTCCTTTTGACGGCTGTCTAGACTGGTGTTTGACCATGTCACTGGATGCTACATCCTAGCCATGTGACATATAACATTAACCTGGACAAGGGTAGGCCAGTGCCTCTTTTTATATATGGAACTTTAGAGTTCAGGATCTCCTTACACTCTCTAGGCTTCAGATGAGGGAAGCAGGGGAGGGGTGAACTCCTTATCTATAGTCCCCTCTCCTCTTGCACTCTCCTTCTATCTCTTCCTCTTTCCTCCAGTAGAGAAGTTTGTTGCCTCCACTTTCTTGGAAGAGTGAGCATAGGGCTGTGGGGAAAGCCCATAGGCTAATGACATGGCATCCCTATGTTCCATCCACTATGGTTTCTTTAGCTATGGATATAAGCAGGATGCAATATAGCTTTGGCAAAGGAAGCAGCTTGCACCCTCTGTTTCTGTCCATTGGCTGTGCAGGGCACTCTTCTGCTGTGGGATTGCAATCAATGGTTTATAACACCAAAGGATGCAAATAGGAAACACACATCCTTGTCATTACGCTACCCACTGCCCAGTCCAGCCTTGGAGCTGGCTTGCTCCATCAGAGTGTAGTTTTTTCCCCCTGTCTCTCCTGAAGAAAAGGTCATGGCAGACTTCATCACAATTTCTCCTTGTCTCCATCTTGCACATTTTTATCCTTCCCTGCTGTGATTTTAGGGGCTATTTCTATATTTCTGTGTGTAGTGGGAAAGCCACACTGACTCACTCTGACATTGACTGCTTATTTGATAGCAGTGCTGTTGAGAATTCAACTCGCATGGATTACATCTAACTTTTCCTGTCACCCCCCAAGTTACATTTAGTTTATGATTCATACAATTGTTCTATTTATAATAATTGTTCATTGCAGGATCAAGACATTTATTATAATTTTTCCTTACTATTTTTTTAAAATCATTGCCCTAAGATAGCACCTTAGGGTTGAAAAATACATGTTTTAAAATTTATATTCTGCTTATTTACTATCTGTTTCATTATCTATATGTAATATTTATATGTTATCTATCTATCTATCTTCATCTTTTATCATCCATCTATCTATCGTCAGTCTATTATCTATTTATCATTGTATATCTATATTTATATAGTATCTACCTACCAATTATCTATCTATCATCTTGATCTGTCTATCTGTCTGTCTAGCTATCTATCATCTATGTATCATTATCTCTCCATATCTATCTATCATCTATCTACCTATTATCTGTCTGCTTATCTATGATCTACTTATCACATATATATCCATCTTTCTAGTATCTATCATAACTCTCTTCTTAAATGTTCCAACAAATCCAGCAAACCCCTATCAACAATTTCAGTTTATCAAAGAATTAACGTATCAGGTTTTAATACCCACCCCCACCAACTTTTCTCCTACAAGTCCTCATTCTTTACCAAGATGGGCTTCCCCCTGTGCCTGCTGCCCTGATGATGCTACTGTGAAATTTAAAAGAATATCTCCAGCACTTCTCAGATAACAGGTGTGTGTGTGTGTGTGTGTGTGTGTGTGTGTGTGTGTGTGTATGTGTCTGCTGGTAGCTTAGTTTGGCTGCATCCCCACCTCTCTTCAAGTACAGGACATAACCTCTTTTCATTTATTTCTTTAATGGAAAACTGCCAATAAAGTTTTCCAGCAGGGTGCTTCTGAGTTATACAAAATTAATCCTACCTTTACATTTTTATTGTTTCCCTGGACATTGCACTTTATGCTAAAAGTCTTTCAAATTATGAATGTGTTTTTATCTCTCTGTTTTCATTTAGAAATCTAATGGCAGTCTAATTTCTGGTGCAGCTATTCTTAATAAGCATTGTCTGGAAACTTCCTGATGCTTTATAATTCCACTATGGTACTCTTGAGTACTCTTCCTCCCCCCTCCCCATTAATTTCTTGTGCTCTTTTTCAATTTTCCAATATAGACCTTAGTATTGCAGTTGATAATGTTTTCTTCACACTATTTCTGGCAATTCCTCCTATTCCACTTTCCTTGTTCTCCTTGAAACTCCACTAATTGCACACTGGCCATTCCAAATTAACATTCTGGCCATCTTATCTTTTAGCCTGCATTTCTCTGTCCTCTAAAGTCACTTCTGGAAGGCTGTATTTACTTATTATCTCATTTTTTTCTTTGAATGTTCTGTTCCCACAGTCATAAGCAGTTTTTCAAACATCCAAGGTCTGTTTCTTGTTTGTGGAGTGCTTCTTTTTATACAATATAATGTTTTCCAGTAAGCACAGCATTGTTTTCTTATCTCACTGAGATAGTAATACTAGTGTTGGGGCCTTTTTTCCATCTTCTGTATTCTTGACTTCAAGCCACAGGTTGAGTTTGAATGTTTTCCATGTACCTTTGGCTCAGGTCTGGACTAAAAGTGCAATGGACACCTACCTAAAGCATGTTCTTCTCATGGAGGACCACTAGCCAAAGTGATCTGAAGACCAAGTCTTGTGAGCACATTGAAGACACTGGCACATATTGCACCTGCTCAGGTTCCATCAGCCAGAGAATGATGTGGCCAAGCTCAAGTCAGGGGTAGGAGTCTCTCCATCCTGATTTGCTTCTCTGTTGGGTTAAACATTAGACCAAAAGCAACTTAGGGTAGGAAAGATTTGTTTGGATTCTACTTCTAGGTCACTGTCCAGTACTGAGGAAAGTCAGGGCAAGAATTCAAGCAGGGGCTGATGAAGAATCATGGGGAATGTTGCTCACTGGCCTGCCTCCAGGCCTATGCTCAGCTATCTTTCTTATGTAGCACAGACCGCCTGTTCAGGGAATGGTGCTGCCCACAGTGGGTGAGCCCTTCTGTGTTAATCAACAAGTAAGAAAGTTGCTCTCAGAGATGGGCATAGGCCCATCTAACCTGAGCAATCCCCAAACCCTTAGATGATTCGAGGGTGCATCAAATTGGTAGCTGAAGCTAACTAGGACACACACCAGTGCAGCTAGTGTGCTGATCAGTGATAACATGTTCACACATGCATGCTCATACAAACATGCACTATCACACACACACACACACACAATCACATACACACACTGTCACACATGCAGAGTCACACATGCATGCACTCATACATATGCTGTCAGATAAACACTCTGTCAAACATAGTTAAACACACATGCTGTCATATATACACCTGTCACATACATATACACACACACACTGTCAAATACATGCTGTCACACACATGCCATCACAAATTCATGCTGTTACACATGGGTATGGTTCACAAAGCATACATACCTATAAGCATACATATCTGTAAGCCTTTAGTTTTGAGGATTAACTAAGTATATATCTGACAGATTTGGGCCATGAGTAATGACTTGAATTACTTGAATGAGAAAGGACCAAAGAGAATAACAATGTTTGAATTTTAAATCCATAGTGATAGTGATGAGTTTTATTCTAATTTCACAAAAGATTTATTTTTGTGTATAAGTTTGTCTATGTGCATGTATGTGCATATGTGTGTGTGTGGCCATGGTGGCATGAAGAAGGTATTGGATCCTTGGGACTGGAATTTTAGGTAGTTGTGAGTTGCCTGATTTTGGCTCTGGGCAATGAACTCAGGTCCTCTGTAAGAGCAGGGCATGCTCTTAAGTGCTGAGCCATCCCTACAGCTGCCGAGTCTGAGTCTTATTCTTTGTCAGAGTTCAGGAAATGGAGCCGTTGGGCATCCCTTCTCATTGCTGATCAAAACCGCCAGGATTCACTTTCCTTCTGGAATTCAGCTTCTGTTCAGTGGGCTCCTGACCTGCTCTTGTACAGCTCTGCTCACAGAATTTCCTGAGGAGTCACTTCCATTACTGGGTATTGCTGTTTTCCTTCAATAAACACGAACAGAAGCCAATGAACACATTTATGGGAAGAAGAGCCATGAGGGCTATTGTAGGTGGCATGGCGGGCAGATACCAAGTCCGCTGTTTGCCTCTGGAGGTCTCGATGGAAAGCTTGGCCCAGATCACATGTGGAAATATGTCTAGTGGTCTCATCCTCGTCTCAGTCACCTGTACACTGTGTGTTTTGGCCTGTGTGCTCGTTTCTGGGCAGAGGCGCACGGCATGGCTGTGTTTTGTAGCTTAGGAATGGCTTGTGTGTGGTGGGAAGCTTTTGCACTCTCCAAAGACCTACACAGGCAGTCCCACTGATCTTAATTTTATGAACTCTTGATGGAAACAAGGTACCCTGTGTCTCGTCTTGGAACAAAGATTCCAGAATTACATGGCTTATACTTTGGATTCTACCTAAAAAGTGCAAAACTTAAAAAGTACATCTTCAAAACTTTTCCGTTAGCAGAAATGGTTCTATGTGTATGTGGTATAAAACTGTTGGTACCATGTTATGGCTTTGCTCTCTTGGGGAGAAAAAGTAACACACACACACACACACACACACACACACACACACACCATGAACACATACATTATTGTACACACATACACACACAGAAAAAAGGGGGAAATGGGGGGGAGAGAGAGAGAGAGAGAGAGAGAGAGAGAGAGAGAGAGAGAGAGAGACCTGCTTTGTGGGCTAAGGGAACATACCAGAGTTTATGAGCGTTGGGATTTAATTCTAGGAAACCTTGTCTTCTGGCATCTACCAATACAGCCTCTGGAATTTATTATGTGCCCACAATGTCTCTCTGACCAGCCCTTCTCCCCTGTTTCCACAGTCACTAGCTTAGTGTTAGCCCTATCATCTCACACCTGTATTATAGACGTAGCTCAGTCCTTGTCCCTCTGGCTCCAATCATCTCCAGTTTCAGCATCCATCCTAGCTGACAGCAGAAAATGGAGTCATCACTCTTTCTATGTCCTCTTCTCCACCTGTTAAAGAACTCAGCGATTTACTCAAAAGACATTAGCCACATACCATTTTTGTCCTTTGAAGGGGAAAGTCAAGCTAAGTGTATGTACCAGAATCATGTGGAGAGAGAGAGCAAGACATGCAGACTCCTTACACTCTTTAGCTCAGGAGGCCATATTATGAATTTGTATATAACATTTATTGTTACTATATTCTGAAAATAACTTTAAGGCTGTAAATTAATCCCTATTAATGTTACTTGAAGATAAAATTGTACTCAAACTTACCTAATAAGTTGAGTAACTTTAAAATGTTTACAAATAGTTATTAGAAGTCAAAAGAATTGCCTACCCTCCCTCCCTCCCTCCCTCCCTCCCTCCCTCCCTCCATTCCTCCCTCCCTCTGCCCCTCTCTCCCTCCCTCCCTCCATTCCTCCCTCCCTCTGCCCCTCTCTCCCTCCCTCCCTCCATTCCTCCCTCCCTCCATTCCTCCCTCCCTCCATTCCTCCCTCCCTCCATTCCTCTCTCCCTCTACCCCTCTCTCCCTCCCTTCCTTCCTCTCATTCTTCCCTTCTTCTTTCTTTTTTTGTCTGTCTCTCTTTATTTATTTTTGCTGCTAATATTCTATTTCTTGAGCTAGGTGCTGTATATCTTGAAATATGAATGGTAAATACTCCACATAATATGTAGTATTACCCTCTTTTATTTTTCAGTTTTTCATTCATTATATTATTCTTTGTGATACATACCACTTTAAAATATTTTTATTGACTCACTTCAGCCATGCCTATGGTAGCCATGGTCACTGCATCCCAACAGCATTTCTATAACTGTACAACTGTATCTAAGCATACTTGAGATACACACACACACACACACACACACACACACACACACACACACATACATATATATATATATATATATATATATATATATATATGTATGTATCTCAAGTTGAATTCCTCCACTCTTATATATAGAATATATTATTTGTGACAGGGTCTCACTGGGTAGCTTATAATGGTATCAAACTCATAATCCTCCTGCTCCAGGGCCCTGAGTACTGGGTTTACAGCTATGAATAAATAGACCAGACTCCTCCTCCCTCAGACCTTAATAAACAGCTGAAGGAAGGCATTGGGAAGATGCTGACATAACTGGGAGTTAGAAATTGTCAGAGCCTAGTTCAGGGAACTCTGGGCACAGTGTTTGCATCCCACATTCTGAGGCCATATCAATACTGAAGAAGTGAAAGAAAAAAACCAACACTGGACACCGGGCTCAGCTCATAATACTCAACCAGTGCACACCAGATGGAGAAATGAGTTTGGAAGGACACACTTGAATGATGCCATTACATGATCTCTATTTCTTATGAACCCTGAATATAATTCCTTCAGTGGTATTTTATTAGATAAAAGATGGATACAAAACACTGCTTTAAGTAATAGTCAATAAGTGAATCTTTGAGTAAAGTAGTTGTTCTAGAAGGTTTTCTATGACTGTGTCCTTGAGCCATGGAATGGTATCTTCAGAGGTGAGAGGTCCCTCTGTAATCTTAGGAAAGCACAAGCTCTCCCCTGAGTCCTTATAAACCTGAAAAAAGGACTCAGGTATGAAGCAGACAGGTATTAACCAAACAGAAGCCACAAATTTATCCATCTCTGGCTTGCAGATGCAAATAAGAAGCACTTTTCCCCAAACCCATGACAGGTGTCTTTATATGTATGTGCTCAGGCTGGGTATTTACACTGCTAAGCTCCAGGGCCACACCATGGCAGGTTCATGTTATAGGGGAACCTAAGAAGGCTCAGTGAGGGAATGTGTGGAGAATAATGTATGGCATTTTAGTCCAAGGAAGCTGGAGACCAGAAACATCATCCTAGCTAGAAAGGGCAACTTTCGGGAAGAAGTTGATACTTGACCTGGTTCTTGAAGGATGATGGTGCATTCATCTCATCTGGGCATGATGGGAGCAAGGAAAGGCATGAATGTAGGGGAAATGCAGGGTAATTATGGAGGAGATGTTGCCTGAAACAAGACACTGAAATGGGGCTTTCACGGTGGGTAGATCTGCCAGGCGGCTAGATTGCAGATTTCTAATAGTGTGGATTACAATGGGGCTAGAGTGTTAGGAAGTTCTCAAAGCCCTAAGTGGGAAACAATAATAGAATTAAGATGCATCAGGGACAATAGGAAGAGGTCTGTTTATTGGAGAGGTACTGATGGGAAAAAAAAAATTCATTGAATTGATGATTGCTGTATAGGAGGCCAGAGAGATGAGGTCTTAAAGATGATGAGGTTGTATTATAAACAGAATAACATAGAACCCCAGCCACCTTCAAAACAGTTGTTTGGGCAACAAGAATTGGAGCCCTTATTTCAATATTTAATTTTTATTCATGTGCCTATGTGTCTGTCAGTGTGAGGAAACCCTGTGTGTGTGTGTGTGTGTGTGTGTGTGTGTGTGTGTGTGTGTATGTGTGTGTGTGTGTGCTCATGTCCTCGGAGGCTAGAAGAGGGTGTTGGATCCCCAGGAATTACAGGCAGTTGTGAGTCACATGATATGGATGCTAAGACCTAAACTCAGGTCCTCTGGAAAAAGTGCTCTTAATCACTGAGCCATCTCCCCAGCCCCTCATTTTCACTAATCTTTCTTTCTTCATGCCATTGGCAGCCATTTTACTCTGTCCATGAAGGACTACAGTCAGGGGATCTTGGCTATTTGTATGTCTAGTACATAGTAATGCAACATTTTGTATATATGAAGGTTTGAAATTAAAAAAAAAAAATCACTGGCCTGTGTCTGTGAACCAGCCCTGTGTTTGGGGACTATGTAATCTTATTTTTAGCCTACTTTGTTGTTAGATATTCTCCCACCTGCTTAGACAAACACTGCATTGAGAACTCAGCAGCCCGCTAGGCTAAATCTGTGGCTAGCGGTGTGTGTCACAGGCTAACCTCACATCATCTCTGTATGTTCAGAAAGATGCTGCCATATAAAACAGGTTGGCAGAGAACGGGTCAGTAAGCAGCTCAGTAGCAGAAAGGCTTTGTGGGAGAAACTGTATCTTGCCCTTTAACAATTACCATCTTAGAAGTGAAGAACAATAGAAAAAACAAAGCTCTTCTAAACATGAAAACACAGCTGAGGAGCTGCCCCAGTGGGCAGAGTACTTACTGCAGAAGCATAGAGACAACCCAGGGTCAGCGCTCCAGCACCCGGGTAAAGCTGGGATGGCAGTGCACATCTGGAGTGCCATCACTTCCACAGAGGATGGGGGGGTGGAGTCAGGGAAACCCCCTGAAGCTCCCTGGTCAGGCGACCTGGAGAAGGCAACAGCAGGGTCATCTCATTCAGAGTGGAAGGTGGAGCCCCAGGCCTGATGCTGTTCTTCAGCCCTCACACATGGGCCCACACTCAAGTGAGCACGTACATGTGTGTGTGTACACACACACACAGAAAAAAATTTAAAAAAATACAGTGTTATGGGAAAAGGCAAAATTTTAAATAAAAATGTAAAAGATGATGAGAGTTTGAATCTGTGGGACGCCAGTTACGGCGTCATGAGTGAGTCCTCCACGTCTCCTTTCGCAGTTGCACTTGGGGGAAGAGTGATCTGTGTTTCTTCACTGTCTTTGCTGACTGCTCAGTGAGCTGCCTGTGTCCTGCCCACCAGCGTGATCTCTTATCAAAGCCATTGGTGCCTCTTAACCTGCTGCGTCTAGCCAGTGTCTCAAGTCTCCATAGCGTTGGCTTAACCTATGCATGCTCTACACAAAGCCCTCTGCCTGTTGCCATCATCATCTCTTTATCAGTATTTTTGTAGCATGAAAAACATTTAGCAAATACCTTTAGCAAAGAGACAGAGCTGAGCACCAAGCACAAGACGCGCAGATCCAAACACATTTCTGCAAAGATGCCTTTGCCGTTTTTCTTTCTTTACGTGAAAAATGAGGATTGTAGTGTAACCCGGACTTAGCAGATGTGATGAGGTCTAATGAATGGATTGCTCTAAAAAGGGAACAGAACATATGAGGTGTTAAATAATATTGTGCAAGTGGAGATTAAGCCTGACCAAGTGATTTATGAGATGGGTCTAACAAGTGATATCATTGGCTCCAGGGAGTAGAGTTGCATTGGTTTACAAGATCACTTGAACTTGAGACAATTGAGTTGTGGGTATTTGTTGTTGTTTTAATGTCAGAAGCCCCGTGTAGCTTTTAGGCTTCCAAACTTTGCAACATGACATTCATTAGGCCTACAACTCCATCATAAGCAAAGGCAGCTGTTAAAATACGGTGGTCGGAGGAAAGGAAGGAAGGAATGAGATGGTACTATAGGGTTTTCACTGCACAGCAGTTCCATGCACATCTTTGATGCTACGCATCACCCCAGGCTGAGCTTCCCTTTGTGACCTCTATATCACATATCCTCTTCTTGGGAGTTAAAACATAGTTTTTTCCCCTTTGTAGCCACATTAAACTCCACATGGGACCTCCAGCAAGATTCTGCAGTTAAGTCAGGGCTGTTTTCAACATTTCACAGAATAGAATGTCAAACATATAGCCTTTTAGTAGCTATGGTATTAATATGTCACAATTTAAAAGTCAGAAGTTGAGGCTAGAGAGAAGGCTCAGCATTTATGAAGATTTTCTACCCTTCTAGAAGACCTAGGTTCAGTTCCCAGCACCTGCATAGAAGTTCACAACTGTCTGTACCTCCAGCTCCAGGAGAACTGGCATTCTTGTCTGGCACCCATGGACCCTAGGCATGGTTGAGATGTGCTTACACATGAGTAGGCAACATACTCATACACGATAAAATAAAAGTAAATAGCTCAAAACATTTTTTTAAAAAATTAGATGTTACTTATTCACTGCACAAGTCAGATGGGCACAGATCATCAGCCCAGCTTGTGAGTTCATTTCGTTGGAGCTGACTTCTCTCATGGAAAGTCAGTTCAGCTCAGCAGTTAGTCTTGGGCACTCAGCAGATACACCATGAAAGCTTCTCTCCCACTTAACACCCTGGGCACTGGGATTGGTGATCCATTTTAGCATTTGATTATGGCTCAAACCAGAAAAAGCTGAGCTCCTGCAACTTGAAAATTCAAATAATAGGTTAAAAGCAACAAATAATAACTCAAAGAATAACTTATGTCCAGGAGTGACTGATTAGAACTGAGAAACTGACTGGTTGCTGGTGTTAATGACAGTGAATAATTTGTTTTGTTTTCCTACAGAATTCACAGGTTTTGTTTTATGGTTGACATAGTTAAGGAGTGATTCATAATTTATGGTGATAAAGAAGTTGGTCACTTCCAAAGCTCTTTGCCACTCTACCCTACAAGATTATTCACAGTGATCCATAAAGACAATAAAGCTATATTGTCACACGAAGAGAACCTGACCTCCAGAGCCATGCAGAACCAGGGAAGGACAGTAGCTGTAGTGTTTGTTGGTTACGCCATCTGGTGTAGGCATTTAAGTTTGGTGAACTTTGGTTAGTTCTCTATGTAAGTTAACAGGGGTCGGGCATGAATCAGTGGGTGAAGTGCTTGCCATGCAAACACGGACCTGAGTCTAGATCCCTGGGAACCATGTAAGGGGGGGAGTGATAGAACATGGCTGACATCTCAGGCTCCAGTGCAAGATAGGAGACAGAGACAGGAAGATGCATGGAAACTCTCTGGACATCTAGCCTAGAGTATGCATCAGGATACCAGCATCTCTGCCTCAAACAAGGTGGACTGTGAGGGCTGATACCTGAGGCTGACCTGCCCTACACACACACACACACACACACACACACACACACACACACAAGACACAAGATTAGAAGGAAAACAAAAGACATCTGTCATGTACGACTGCTATAGATCAGTTGACAGTATCTTGTCAGACACAAAGCCACTCCATTCATTGAGAACAATCATTGTTGCTGCTGCTATTGCTCTTGATATAAATTGGAGAGGAATCTGAATTTAGAAAACAGATTGAGGGGCTGGGGATGCAGCTCAGTGCTAGCATTCATGGCTAGTATGCATGAAGTCCTAGGTTTGATCTCCCCTCCCCCCCCAAAATAAAACAAATTAAAAAAGGAATGATTTAAGTGACTTATCTTTGGCCTCTTCTGGGCTTCAGAGTCAGGATCAGAGATCTGAGATCCTCACTGGGTGCTCTGTCTGAGGTACACATGGCTCTCTACCGTGTGCTCTTGGAGGTACCAGCTGGAGTGAGGAGGCTAGGCTTAGCCACCTCACTGGCTGTGTGCACTGTAGCTGGAGTGAGGAAACTAGCCTCAGTCAACCTCACTGGCTGTGTGGCTCACGGCGATGTTAATTTATTTTATACACACCACTTCACTGTTGTGCTAGAACTTTAACAGAGCTTTGGACTTTGATTTACTTTTCACTTTGCTGCAGAGGCTCACTTGGACTCAGTGCTTCCGAGGCAACATTCAGTGTGTTAGTGTCAGATTATTAGATAGTGACTGATTGTGCCTGTGTATAAAAGGATAGCCTGCTGCACAGTTATGGCCGCCAAAACCTTCTCACACTGCCGGGGTCCAACTTGCTAGGTATTACCCCGGGATTAGCTGTCATGTCATCTGGAAATTGAGTAACATCATGTGGCAGTAATTTATTTTATTTTAGTTTTTTACACAAAAAGTTTATGTTTCTCTAACATTCTCTGAGATCAAATTTTAGGACTCTTAAGAACCTAGAAAAGGTGATAAATACCTGTGGTTATTGTCTTGCTCCCAGCGGGGAGAACACTTCACGCAGTTGTAGACACATATGGAGAGAGGTGGTGCATTTTTTTCCATTGTGAAAGCTATTGGTTTGGATCCATAAACATTTAGACTTGCTTCCCTGGATAGCCAAACTCAAACTGAGCATGGTTTTATCTATTCATTTAGGTGAAAACATTAAGAGATTAGTTCTATTCTTTCCAGAAACTCACCTCATAGGATTTATATTTTTACTATAAAACAGCTTTTTTTTTTTTTTTTTAAGAGTTTTTGGATTTTTTTTCCTTTTGTTTTTGAGACGGGTTTTTACCGGGTTGCTCAGACTGACCCTGGACTCCTGAACTCAAGTCATCCTCCTGCCTCAGCTTCCTGAGTAGCGTGGATTCAGGTGTGTTCCACTATACCCAATTGTTTTAGTTACTTGTATTGTAGTAATAAAACATTCCGACAAGATCAATTCAGAGGGAGGTGGGGTAATCTTGGCTCACTGCTTCAGGGCTCAGTCTATCACGGTGGGGATGTCACAGAGGCAGGGATGTGAGTCAATGAACCCACAGTCTGAGAGGAACGAGTGCTGGTGCTCAGCTCATTTTTCCCTGTTTGTTCAGTCCGGGATCCCAGCCCATGGCAGGTTGTAACCCAGTTAGGGTGCCTCTCAGTTCAATCTACCTAATCACGAAGGTCAAGACACCTCATGCCACACCCACAAGCTCCTCTTTGGTGAGTCTGCTTGCCTGTCAAGCTGTTAATCAATATTAACCTTCACCCCAACTTTAACAGTTTTAGTAAATGTTATTTTTCCCCTCTGATATCTTTTTGTTTTCTCTTAAGAGGTCGGATGTTATTCTCTTGTTAAACACATTTAATTAAGTGATTTGTTGATGTAATGGTGTTTTAAAATTCCACCATGCTGTGGTGTACTGGTAAGGTTGTGAAAGGTGATTTCTGGGTACATACATTACTGTCCTATGTGACATCACTGGGTAGACTCAGGAAAGGTAAGTGGTGGGGCTGTCTCTGCAGATTGCTTTGTGCCAGCTCCAACCTGCCACAACCCTGGATGTCATGTCATACTCCTTAGAAAAACATACATCTGTGTATATCTTAGCACCAAGTGAAGAGGGGAAACATTCAGCTAAACTGCCAACAGAGTTAAAGTGATTTGATTGTATTTTTTATTCATGTAGGAAATTAGAGTTCTCATAAACTAAAGTAGTGAGAAAAGCCTTGCAGCTAGTTTTACACAGTCTATCTCTGTGATCAACACAGATAACTCTGGTTGAAATTGGAATAATAGAAACATAATTAGCTCATCTTTTTTAAGCATGTGATTGACTGTTTGGAAACATATAGAAATGACACCATACATTTTCATTCTTCTATGTGAACTGTTGGCCAGTGAGCACTCACTGATGGTGTTGATACATAAGAGGTTTAGAACTGTTGTGTGGGAACCAGGGTCATTCCGCTCACCTCAGTGCATCTTCACAACTGGAAAGAACAATCTACCAAAGTCTAAGGGTTGAGCTTTAGAATCTTACATCCTGCTCTGCAGCA
The DNA here is from genome assembly GCF_903995425.1 of Onychomys torridus. Classification (NCBI taxonomy): domain Eukaryota; kingdom Metazoa; phylum Chordata; class Mammalia; order Rodentia; family Cricetidae; genus Onychomys; species Onychomys torridus. Next base: position 11,121,447 of record NC_050453.1, read on the forward strand.
AGAGTTTGCATCTATAGGCCAAAAGTCATGCAATGCCCCAAGGGAAATAGCTAACGGGGAGTTGATGGATTTAGCACAATCCACCCCACTCCTGGAAAAAAATTCAAGATAAACCTTATTGGTGATAGGTCAACAGGATTTTCATAGTCACATGTATACATGCATATATTTTAATTTTGTCTTTTCTTCCAAAATCTAGTACTGAAAATTCATTTTAGAAAATATGTTTAGAACATAAAAATTTAAAGACACAGGAAAAAATGAATCAATCATAATCTCACCATGAAGAAGTTGTTTCCTCACTTTTGGCATCGTTCCCTTGTATATTCTTAAAGGCATTTTGAACATGTTGTTGAACTCATATATGGATTTTTATTTTTGAATTTTATTTGCAGTGCACATCATCCCCAAACTATTTCCTTGTGTAATAAAAATTCATTCTCACCCTATCCATCAGGCTCATCTTCAGTATGGTCCCTCATTTTCCTAAACCACCTCTAAGTTTAGGCATTTGAATGCCTTTTCTTTCCCCTTCTTTTGTTATAAACAGTGCTCAGGGAAGTCTCTACAGATGCCTGGGTCACGTGTTGATTCCTTAGGAGGCAGTTCGAACTCAGCTTTAGCAGAGGTGGCTCCATCTCTCAGCAACATTACACATCAAGATTATAATGTTTGGGCTTCACTCATTTCATAGGCTGAAATGTATCATTTTAACTTACCTCCAGAGTACCAGTGAAGTTGTGTGGTTTTGACTGCTTATTAGCCATCTTCCTTCTTTTGCTGTGAGTTAACTGCTCATCTTTTTTCCAGTTGAGTACTTGGTGTTTTAGACATGATTTTAATTGATTTGTTCTTTGACAGTTTCACACACATATGTAGTACATTTTGGTTTCTATAGTCTCCCTTTCTTATTGCCCTCTCACCCCTGAGCATGGTAAGTTCTGCACATGGCGAGAGTACCTATTCATCTCCCATATGCAAAGCATATATTTCCCTCAATTTATTGTGTTTTAAAATCGCAGCTGGCATATTCTTATGATATATGAGAGTAACAGTGTTTCTTAAGGTCAGCTCTATTTATGGCTCCCCTTTGCAATTTCTACCCTTGGATTTAAGTGTAACAAGTTCCTCTTTCTCTCAGATCAAATACTGACATGCCTTCTTTTGCCTATTTTTATTTCTAAAGAATATTTAATGCCTCATTCCATGTGATTTCAACTGAAGTGCAGAGATACAACTTAAGGATATAGATCATTTCAACTAATCTCTATCAAATTATCCTAAAACCAATTATAATTTTTTTATTTTCCATTTATTGTGAATTGCTATCTTTTGCACATGTAACCTTGTAGTAAAGTGTGTACTGAAGTTTTGATTTTGTTCCATCTTTCAGTCTAGATTTGTGTTGATACTGCTTTAATTTGATGACCACAGGCATATCATCCCAATAACTTTAATCATCATTTGCCCCATTATCACCCTCATTTGAAAATTAGATGACATAATAGTCATTTTTTTTCAAATGACTTTAAAGTCAACTAACAATAAGTGACAACATGTTCTGTTTTTATTTTGACTGCTGTTGCGATTATTGATTAGTTTTGAGAAAATTATCATCCTGACACCACTTTAGCATAAATGTTAGTAAAGTCGATTCACTATTAAAGGAATCTGAAGTTGAGAGTTAGATGGAGCCCAGAGCATTTTCGAACAGCTTTGTCAAACTGAGCTCTGATGGAGCTTGCTGACAGCCACCATGTCAGCAAGCCTCACAGGGGTGTTGGGTGATCAGGAGGACTGTGATGGTTGATACCTTTTAGAACATTAAAACATGTACAGTTAAAAAGTTAGATTATCAAGATGCCTAAAGCACAAATCCCCACATATGTGCACACCAGGGACCAGACTCTGCAAACGCCCAGTGATTTTCATTTCCTTTAACATGGAAATTTATAAACTGCACTCATTCTCCATCTTGTCCTTTGGAGAATCAAATTGTTCAATTTTATTTTCCCTTCCTGTTGCAGATACAGTTCACTTACAAAGCCCCAAACTTTTTAATACTGCAAAGAATGCCTTAGATTTTATAAGCAGGAGGTCTGTCAAGCAAATTGCCCTTGGCAGGAAAGCAGATCATATATCTTGGGCTTATCTGCCTCTTCAGACTGCACACAGCCTGAATTGCCCTGGGGTGCAGGCAGAGCTCTGCAGACCGCCTTGTGCTGTCTCGGCTGGGGCCGCCTGGCCCAGAGCTGTTGAGGAGGGCCGGCTCTATGCAGCCTGTGGTTTAGGAAGCCCTGCTCCTCCCCACCAGTGATGACTTTCTGCTGTGATTTTCAAACTGCCTACTACTGTTTATTTGGAATCTAAACATCTGGGAAGCTTTAAAGACCCAATTTGTTGAGGGCACAGTCTGTGCTCTGATTTAATGTGCATGAGACACACAACATGTAAACACGTTGATAGCAGGAGTTATTAAAATGTAACTATTATATGTAATATAATCTGGGACGTGGGCAATTTAGCTCAATTTCCAGTGGTACCCTATGTGATGGAGTTTGAGGTTAGTGAGAGATGAAGATGTTCCTGGTTTTACCCTGGCCTTTTGCAAATGAAGAGCTGAAGTCTGAGGAAGCCTGCTTTTCAAGGAATCTTGCTTTTCCACACCATGGCCACGTACCAGTTGGTGGCAGAGCTGGGCACAGGAGGGGATCCTGCTTTTTAACATCTCCCTTGCTGTTTGGACTGGAGCACTTGGCTAATGAGGACATCAAAGTGATGCAGTGGGGAGAGAGTGCCAGAGAAGCCTGGCTCACACCTGGAGCAATCCCAGCTACTCTGGGAGCTGAAGCAGGAGGGCCACAAAGATGACAGCTGGATAATTAGTTTAGGGGGACCTATTTCAAAGCAAAATTTATCAGGCATCAATCAGTCAATAAGGGGTAGGGATATGAGGAAGTGTAGATCAGTGGTAAAGTACTTGGCTCCCATAGATGAGGCCTGAGTTGAATCCTTAGTCCTGGTGGAAAAACAGAGCATGCTGGTCAGTCTAGGGATACAAAAGCCATAGCAGCAGCTGAAGATGCCAAAGACATGAGGATCTGTCAGTCTCGAAGCTCAGCCTCTGGATGTCTGAGAGAAGCAGATGCCACAGAACATGGGAAAATCTGTCTGCGTTTCCTCTTAGGTTTTGGAGATGGTCTTTTGCATTTGTTGGAATGTATTGACTAGAAATAAGTGCTTTTATTTAGGTTCTCAATGGAAACACCAGCTCTTGGAGGTATTGTTGGCTTCAGTGTGTGAATGTCGGGGTTTCATTCATTTCCTCCATCTGATTGATCAGTTCCACAGATCAGTCGTTGTCAAAACTGGGGACAAACAAGACGTGGCCAAAATCTCTGCCCGATTTTTCTAGAATTTTCTCATTCTGCTCTAGCTCCTGCCGTAACCTTAATTTTAACAACTTCAGTTTCCGTTCATCTTTGCCAGGAACTCTAGATCTGACAAACAATTCTGACTTTTTAGAGTCTACTAAACGTGGCCAGTTTTGGCTTCTGTGAGTTTTTGCCCAGGTTGTCCTTTTTTCTTGGATCACCAGCCAAACACTGTGTTCTCACAGATGACTTCTATCTTGTCTCTTCTGGCCTTTACAGCCATGTCCACCATATCTGGATTCTTATATCATTTGGGCTTGGTTCTCTAACTGCATTGTGAGCCCCGGGAAGATGGTAAGGATGAGATTTTCCTCCTAAGTATCCCCAAGACTAATAGGCTATAGAAGGGACATGGATAAGCTGAAAAAAGAAAACATCAGTTGAGCATCTAGATAGGGACAGAGTCAGCCTGAGATGCCAGTCCCAGCTCTTGTCATGGCTTCATCATGGCTCCCTCCCTGTTTGTTCTAAAATTCTCATCACTAAAGTAAGTAGAGCCTTAGGTTGTCCCAGCTTCTCTGGCTATATTTCATGATCTCTTTCTCTTGAATGACCTCACTTCTCTTTCAGGACTGGAGACTTTTGTTTAAAATATATCTACATATCTATCTCTTAGTATATATGGTTTTCCCCTCAAATTGTCCCAGGTATTTGCTTTCATGATCTATAATGATGATTGTGAAAATAATAAATTAGGCAGACAGGCAGAGCTGAGTAAAAAGTCTGCCAGAGGCAAAGTAGAAATGTCTCTTCTGCAAGCTTATAATTCCTAGTGACATCTCTCTATCGCAACTTGTCATCTCACCTTGTCAAGCATTGGGCCTCTGCTCTCTTCTCCCA